>NW_020173397.1:11629918-11663858 GCF_003031525.2 Neophocaena asiaeorientalis asiaeorientalis
GGTACGCGGGCCTCTCACTGTTGTGGCCTCTCCCGTTGCGGAGCACAGGCTCCGGACGCGCAGGCTCAGCGGCCATGGCTCACGGGCCCAGCCGCTTCGCGGCATGTGGGATCTCCCGGGACCGGGGCATGAACCCGTATCCCCTGCATCGGCAGGCGGACTCTCAACCACTGCACCACCAGGGAAGCCCTGACCCCATATTTTTATTTTTATCTTTTAATTAATTTTTTTATTGGAGTCTAGTTGATTTACAATGTTGTTTTAGTTTCTGCTGTACAACAAAGTGAGTCAGTTATACATACACATATATCCACTCTTTTTTAGATTCTATTCCCATGTGGGTCATTAGAGTATTGAATTGAGTTCCCGGTGCTATTCAGTAGGTTCTTATCAGTTATCTGTTCTATACATAGTAGTGTGTCGACCCCATATTTTTATAAAAGGTATAGTATTGTTACCTGTGTCTGTCTGTTTTCATTAAAAAAAAAGTTTCCCTTCTTGACTATCTAAAATATTTCAGACTTTATATTTAATAAGGATTTAAGGAGTAATATGTTTAATATCACCTAGTTTTTTATCTCCAAAGGCAGCCAGTGTTTTCAGTTTCTTGTTCATTTCATGATGTATCCTCTCTGAGATATTTTTATACATATAAATGCACATATGTCTAGCTATTCTTTTTTTAACTTAAAAAATGGCAATATATTATACTCACTGTCATGCATCTTGCTTTTTCATTTAACACCATATTTTGAAAATTTTTCACAATAAGTTTGTAAAGATACCCTTGATCTTTGGTATGGCTGCATAGTATTTCATTGCTGTTTAAATTCGTTTTTTTAAACAATACCCTGTTTGATTTTTAGGTTGTTGTGAGCCTTTTTGCTGCTACAAACAATGCTACAGTGAGTGGCTTTATACATAGGCTATTTTCCACATGTGCAGGTTTATCCTGATTAACTCCCAGAAATGACAATGCTGGTTCAGAGGCAGGTGCTTTTGTAATTTTGATAGAAATTGCCAAATTGGCCTCATCAGTGGTTGTAACAGGTTATACTCCAACCATTAATGTGTGAGAATAACTGTTACCGCACAGCTCTGCCAACACAGTGTTTATTAAACCTTTCTCTGGGTTTCTGTTTAATCTTTCTTGTTTTGTTTTACTCTTACAGAGGTCAGCAGAACTGGCTACAGTTAGACCACCGAGTTCTTGACCACGATTTGCCCAAGAAACCAGGCCCAACCGTTTTGTACTTTTCTGTGAGGTATGTAACCAGAGACACATCTACCATCACCACCTGCCTCTTTTTTTTTAGAAAAAAAAATTCCTGGTGATCAGAGTCAGAGAATTTTAAAAAAAGAAGGGACAGATCAAAAAATTATTACGTGAAAGAGATTCTTTGCTGTCTTAGTCTGGGGAACAAGTTAACATAGATACTGTGTAGAACTGTTTCCTTTGAAGATGAAGTATAGCATCACCTTCCTTTAGTTCTCAAAGCCCCTTGAATCCATTTAAAGCTGAAAAACGTAAGTAATATATTTTAATACATAAACCTGTTTCTGATTCAACATACTTCTAGATTTTTATAATTTGAAATATAGCAAACACTTACTCTTACATTTTATGTAGGAATGTTTTCTAGAGACTATGGAAATAATTGAATTTTATACAATTTCACACCTTAATTGGAATAGACAATAAAATGCAAACAAATGCTCATGGAAAGAATTAACAGTACAGAAATCTGAATTCTGCTTTCCTGAAGAGACTGCTGGGAAGGAATACTTGATTTGTTCTCTGAGCTCTGCTTGGGCAAGTCACTTAACCATACATATTGGCCTCAGTTATTTCCTCCTGCAGTGGATATATTCAACTAAATCAGTGATTTCTTAAAGCCAGCCGATGATGGAAATATTTTTTCACATTAATTATTCACACTGTAAGATAATAAAATGTTATAAAGAGTAACGCCCATGTTCCTTACCTAGGTTAAGAAATAAAAAGTCAACAGTTTTGCTGAAAGCCCCTTCCTATGTAGTAGCCCCTCTCCCCACTATCCTGAATTTGATATATTTTCATGATAAATCTTGTCTTCCTGGTCTGAAGCCAAATGTGATAAAATAAGCTAAGGTAGGAGATTTCCCATAAATCTAAATATGTTTTCATAAAGCTGGATTAACCTAAAGAATGGACCCTAAATTCTGAGCTTATGTTATTTTTTGGATGTTGAACTATGCTTTGTTTTATGACATGAGGGTGGAGGCTTTTTGTCTTTCTTTGGGGCGGGGTGGGGTTTGGTTATAGTATATTTACCTGACAATATCATGTCAATTTCCACAAACCCTTGTTTCTTTTTTTTTTTACTTCTTTATGCTCCTTAAAATCCAAAAGTGTGATAAGATGTCCTGATTGGCCTTTTCTTTTTAAGTCTCTGTTTAACATGAATTGATGGTCATCGTGGATAGAGGCTGCTCCTTATGAAGTAAATAAAGCGCTGACGGCCCCCAATTTGTTTTTTTGCTTTTTGCTCTGAAATCTTGTTTAGAATTTCTTTCTTACCACCAGAAGTCACAATTTTAAAACCCAGGAAGGAGGTAGCATAATGGTGATTTGTCCAGGAGCGTAGCATGTATGGAAAAGTACACAGAAATCCTACAGAAAAACATAGGAGTTTCCTGGAAAGAGTGTGATATGAGTGCTTGTGTCCGTGGAAATGGAGAAAAAGACAAACACAGACCAGCAGCAATAGCAAAAAATGTATATTAGTAATTAAGCAGGGGTCAGAGAGTAGAGAAGCTTTCATCTCGTATTATGTAGGGGAAATGGCTCAACATAAATCAATCTTTTTTCACAAACAATTATATTATCGCTGTAAACATTTCAAACTTTATGAAAGTATAGAGTGAAAAGGAAGAATTACTCTCCATCAGGCTGCTTCCTCACCGTATCCCCAGTTCACTCCCCTTCTTAGAGAAAAATAAGGCTGATGAGTTGTTTGGTGACTTACTTTTTTTTTTTTAACCTGGAGATCTTTCCTTGGGTATATAAAAATCACTTTATTTCTTTGCACTTTCATAATTTAGCTATCCAGGCTGCTGTTAAGCGTTTAGGCTGTTTCCAGTGACTTTATTAAGATGTAGCTTGCAGTTAACATTCTTACACTTTCATCTTTGGGCACATATGTAGTGCTTCTGTAGCCTAACTACTCAGTGCCATTTATTTAGTCACCAGGTTTGTGTTCTAGTTCTTTGACCACTACTATCTGATCTATTTTTGGTCTCAAAATGCCAGGGGAGAAAGCTGTGTCTTCCCTTCTGTACAGTCACTCATAAGGCGGCCCTGTCATTCCAAAGCGAGTTCCTGGGATTCCGGAGTTGCCTGCTGCCTGTTTGTGAGTTTCAGCACTTATCTCACGAGTGTCCCGTAATCACTTAGCTTAACTTTCCCTGAACTACTTGCATGTTTAAAAGCCCTTATCAAGTTTTTAATTATTCACTTAATTCTTCTTCCCAACAGTACCCTGGGGTCTTAATAGTCTTTGTTATTATTCCAATTAAGGACTTGTTGTTACTCCAATTTAATTAAGGAAATGATAGAGCAAAAGCACACACCAAGGAATTAAGTGAACTGACAGAGGTCAGCGAGTGGATTGCAGTTCTTTGGAGGTCTCACAAATGGGACTGTAGCCACCGCAGTGACGTCAGTGGCCTCTCAGAGGGTCTCCAGCCTCCTCTTTTAAGAAAACAGGACTGCCGCTCATACTTACATCATAGCAGACATCACCACCACCACCCCACCACCCCCAGGTTGCCTGGAGTGACAACACTTTTGAGTCATTGAAGACTAGAACCAAAGAGCATTTGATTGTATTTGGACACGGGGTCACCATAGAAGCCTCTAGAAAGACACATGGTCTCTTTTGATACGGGGGTCATTGCCTTTCCCATCAGCAAGTACTGCTGCATGCCCTGGAACTCAGAGTCGCTCACTCGTGGACACCAAGGTGTGTACGTGCTGAGTAGTTAGCACACAAGGAGAAAGGATTCCCCACAGAAGTAATGCATGATATGGATGTGCATCGCTGTTATTTTCATTGCTAACAATTAAAAATATCCAAATGTAGGGGAATTCCCTGGCGGTCCAGTGGTTAGGACTCAGTGCGTTCACTGCCGGGGCCCGGGGTTCAATCCCTGGTTGGCAAACTGAGATCTCGCAAGCCACGAGGCAAGGCCTAAATAAATAAATAAATAAATAAAGATTAAAATATCCAAATGCCAGCAATGAAGATGGTTTCAGGAAGTGATGGCATTTTTACAGTGAACAATTGATCGCTGTAATAAAAGACATCAGATGAAAAGGGACATTGCATTCAGAGCTCCCCCAGAAGGAGAGGGGTTGCATATCTGAATCACTGTAGGAAAATGTTTAAACAGTCACCCCTCCAACCCCCAGAACCTCTGCATTCCTGGCCCAGATTCTGATACCGTGCGCTGGAGACGGTAAATGGGATCTTGGGCATGTTGGTTGTGAATTAAAAAGGGATCAGGGGATACAAAATAACTTGGCAGAATATTATACAAATATAAGAAAATGTCATTTTTTTAATTGTAGCCTTTATGAAAAAGAAAAATACCATACAGTTTTGCTCTCCAGAAGTTTCCTCTCTATTGAAATGTAGCATTAACCCTGTGGCAGGCACTGGGTTAGATATTTGACCTGTATTGTCTCATTGATTCCTGAGCTAAACACTGGGGTCCCACAGATTTGCAGGGCAAGACTTTTCTCCCAGTTCATATCCCCCAGGATGCAGGCAGCAGCTCAGAAACACATGCCTCTTCTGCATGGAAGGAAGAAAACATTTAAGGTGAATGCACTTAGTTCTCTCTTTATGAGCTGCAGGATTAAACCTTTGTCTGTGCTTTAGTTATAAAATCTCAATGATATGTGCTCACTCTGTGTGTAACACATATGTGTATAGATGCCCCATAATTTATTTATGCATCATAATTCATTTAACCCATCCTCTGTTTCCCTGTGAATCCAAACTCCTCCAGGCTGCTGGGGGACTCCTCCAGCCCCAGGGTTGTTATCTGCTGCTGTAAATTATCATCCACAAACACATGGGCCTCTTTGGTAATGCAGCCCAGATGTAAGCATTTGAAAAGCTTGATAGTGAGCAAACAGGCATTTAATTCTCAGGGGGTGGCAGGGGAACTGCGTGTGACCTCATTGGAAAAGCTCCCATCCCCTCGGGGGCGGGCAAGCCGAGGTGGCTCTGGCTGGTACCACCCAGCTCCACAAAACGCCAGGATCTTGGGTCTTTTACCCCCCTTATTCATCGGACTACCTCTTGCTTTTCTTTCCTTTCTGGTTCTCCCTCTCCTCTTCCCCTCTCTTCTTCCTCCTATTTCCAGTTCTCTTTTACTATGCGCTAAGACTGTAAGTGGCCACTCAGAGGTACCCTAAGTATTGTCTGTCTGTGACGCTTACGGGTGAGAATTTGCCGCGTGTGGAGAGTCCTAGCAGGAGATGTGGGGAAAGACTACTAACCTTCTGTCAAAGTTGCTGCAAACACAGAACCTTTGAAAGACTTTTTTCTGTCTTAAAAGCACCCCTTGGCCTGGTTCTGGAACGTTCGGCCTTTAACTCAAGGAAGCATTATGACTGCAACTCGTGGGTCCACATCATTCCACCTGATTTTTTTAAGAAAGACAAATATATGAGATACAGCCCAACAGTTAAAGATTCTGGTGAAGAAATAGATTTATTGATATAGAAAGAAGTTCCCAGTATATTCTAGGGGAAAGAAGCAGACCACAGGATGGCACTTAAGTAAAAGATAGGAGTAGGGAAAAAGTGTAAAATGTTAACAGCAATTTATCTCTGAATAGAATGATTGTGGGAATGACTTTTGCTTGTCTATATATATTTTTTCCTACAGTGAACGTATTAAGCAGTTTTTTAAAAATGCAAGTGTGAAGAGTGGTAAATGAAGACAAGGTAAAATGTTTGTGACTGGGTAGCCGTGAGTTATTTTAGAGCTATCAAAGAGTAGGTAATTTACAATAAGGAGAGGACAGGAAAGTTCACCTCATCCCAGAGGAATGTGATTAAAAAGCACCGAGAAATAACGGATCTCTCCTACTTGAGGCCCAGCAGAGGTATCTGAGGCAGATGTGTGAGTTAGCCAGAGCTCTTTGCACATCACCACACTTCCATCTGAACGATATCCCGGAACCTGGGGAAAAAGTCTGTTAGTTGCCTTAATATTGACCATGACCTCCTGGCCTAACCCATTCTTGAACTTCCAGGCAGTTGGTAAGGGGCCTTCGTCTTTGAGGAGGCACCATCCTGATTCATATAAGAGTTCCAGAAAGACACAGAATCCTTCAAAACTCAATCCTGATTCCAGTCTCTAATTTATTTATTTATTATTTTATTTTTTTGGGCTGTGTTGGGTCTTCGTTGCTGCACGCGGGCTTTCTCTAGTTGTGGTGAGCGGGGGCTACTCTTCGTTGCGGTGCACGGGCTTCTCATTGTGGTGGCTTCTCTTGTTGTGGAGCACGGGCTCTAGGCACATGGGCTTCAGTAGTTGTGGCATGCAGTCTCAGTAGTTGTTCTTTGCAGGCTCTAGACCACAGGCTCAGTAGTTGTGGCGCACGGGCTTAGTTGCTCTACAGCATGTGGGATCTTCCCGGACCAGGGCTCAAACCCGTGTCCCCTGCATTGGCAGGCAGACTCTTAACCACTGTGCCACCAGGGAAGCCCCCGATTCCAGTTTCTTACAGAATTATATTTCTGTGTGCTCCGCAATCACATATCAGACAGTGTTTATGGGAATCTGCTCAGTCTTCTCTGTAATCTGTCCTCAGGGTGACATTGAAAGGGCAGAAGGAAAGCATTAGTATTATGATGGGTGAAAAGGTCGTAGGGTACAGAAGTTCAATGCTTGGCCTCTAATGCACGCTTTCTCAGTAGCAGTACTATTGACGTTTGGGGCCAAGTAATTCTTTTTGTTTTTTTTGGCCACACTGTGTAGCATGCGGAATCTTAGTTCCCTGACCAGGGATAGAACCCGTGTCCCCTGCAGTGGAAGTGCAGAGTCCTAACCACGGGACCGCCAGGGAATTCTGGGGCCAAGGAATTCTTCACTGAAGGGAGCCATGCTGTGCTGTAGGATGTTTGCAGCACCCCTGGCCTCTACCCATGAGATGCCAGGAATACTCTCCAGGTCAGGACAATCAAAAAAACGTCTTCAACATGACCAGATGCACTTCACTCCATCCCTTAAGAACCAATGCTTTAGCATTGCTCTTGGGTTCTAACCCTAACTCTCCCGTGTATTACCTGTGTGGCCTTTGGCACCCTCTGTGGGCCTCTTTCCTCACGTAGAAAATGGAATAGGAGCTTGTGGTAATACACAGGGTTGTTGGAGGATTGTGCATGTTAACATGTAACGAAGACCCTCGATAAATGTTAACTATTTTTATGATATAATTAAGAGAGGCTGCCTCAACCACATGTTCAGTGGGTAAAAAATTCCTTAATGTGATATACGGCTACTGAATATGGAAGTTTGGAGACTGTCTGGCTTGGGTCTGACCCACTCACTTTTGCACTGGGTGGAAGATTCATCATTTGTCTTCATCATTCACTAGTCCCAGCCATCCCCTCCCTGCAAAGTTAACCTCTCCTGCCTCTTCCTGTCTCCTTCTCAGAGCATCTGTCCCTACTTTGCTCATGGTGGACGGGAGCCGGCTATTTTGCAGTTTGAAGCAAGCACTTGGAATTCACCACGGACCCGAATGCTTCACATTGCCTGGGGCAGAAGACTCCCTCCCCATTCAGACAGGTCACAGCAAGGCCCTTACCCTCCTGGGCCTCCAGCTGTTCCCTGGAGAACTCGGAAAGAGTCACAATGTGGGAGAGGAGCGCCAGGGCAGGTTTCCACAGGCTCACACCTGGAGGGCCCTCTCTAGTTCTCCTTGGGAAGCCTGGAAATTCGGAAGTGAGGCAGAGTTTTCCTGGCAGGGGAGCACAATTGTAGAAGCAAATAATTCTTCCCTTGGGGAATCTTCCAAGAGTTCACCCCTCCCAGAGATGAACGGGAACATACGGGACTCTCAGAAGTTGTGCATCGTCGTTTGGAGAAAATGAAATACACTTAAATTATAGCGCTGTCTTCAGCGTGCATTATAAAGCAGGACTATGAGGTTGCAGGGTCATTACAAGCAATAAATACAGATCTCCCTGCTCGGGGTGTGGATTAGGACCTGAAAGAAATCTACTTAGGCAGGTGGCTGCAGTGAGTGCCTAAAACTACCTACAGTAACTAAACGAAACCTGGAACGAGGCGTTTGAATGCAGCCCTTACGGGACGCCAGTCACCAAGTCAGCATTGTTCAGAATGCGAAATAATTGAGTCATTCTTGCCCAATTCGCCTTCTTTGATGCTATCGCTTAGACACAGCAAAGACTCTGGAAAACAAAGAAAATATGCCCAGTTGGGGAGATAAAGTGGTCAGAAGAGTATTCATTTCAGAGTGGTTTCCCATTCTGTCAAAATGGACATCTCTGTAGCATGTTGCTTCCTTGAGAGAAAGAGCTTAGGAAAGGTAACTGGAATTTCCATTCTTGTTGTTACAGCTGAAGTTTTAAGGAGGTTCCCAGCTAAGTGTGCACCTTTTGTTATAGCCCCCCTGGTAGGCAGATAATAATAACATAGTAATAATCACCACCGCTCATTGACCGCTGAAATACATGCCACCCTCTAAGCTACGTTAAAAATATCTCTCATGTCTCTGGTGTGGAGGCAAGTAAGGAAAGGGAAGCACGGAGAAGCCAAGCAGCTGGATCAGTGTTAGGGCTGGACTTAACCTAGTTATCTCCCCAACTCTGTGGTGTTGACATTTTTTTTTCCTTTTCTTTCTTCTTTTTTTTTTTTTTTTGGCCACACCATGCAGCTCGCGGGATCTTAGTTCCCTGACCAGGGATTGAACCCAGGCTGTGGCAGTGAAACTTCAGAGTCCTAACCACTGGACCACCAGGGAATTCCCTGTGGTGTTGACTTTTGACCGTGATGGATAAATGCCATAGGAGGAAAACATGGGCCACTACATGGCAGTGACCATTAAAGGACAGACCATCCCAAACAACCAGAGTCTGCTGCTTTTCGACACACGTGTGTTGTCATCTCGCTGACAGGCCTGCCCCTCCTCCAAGCCAATTATGTCATATCGTTGAGGTTGATGTTCTGTTATCACCGATGATCAGTTAGGTGAACACCTGTCCCATCAAGAAAGGGGGGGGAAATGCTAACGGGAGGAACACGAAAAGCAGAGACAATACCTCTTCTCAAGAAGGCAGATTCTCAAGAAATCACACTTGGTGAACTGCTTGAGGTCTGTCTCCAAAACATATGCCTAGCCCCCAAAAGCCTGGGTTGGTTTAGAGGCTGAAAATTGAACCGTGGGCTTTGACTTCACAAAATCTTAGTGAAATCACTCACGGTAAGCACGCAGAAGGGAAACAATATCCTTTTGCCAAAAAGGGGTTGAAACAAAAGGTCTTTATATTATGTCTGGCATAGTCCGTTTCATTTCATTAAGAAGCCCTAGATTTTGTTTTCAGTTCATGGTACGTGTTGATAGGTGCTCCTGGGGAGCCATTCTCCCGGAGGACCATACATACGTACTGTTCATACCCTCTGTAAATATAAAGTCATTACAGTGGCTCCCTTGAGGGAGAGATGGGATCATGGATTCAGAGAGCCGGTAATCGGATGCCTAGGCAGAAAGGTAGAAGGCAACAGGGCGGATCGCCAGAAAGTAGCGGGAAACAAGATAGGGACCTGTTTACTGGAACTAGGATATAGTCAGGGACCTGAGCTTCAGAAACAAGAGGAACCCAATTTCTAGTACAAAGGTACCTGTGCAGAATTGGACAAGCCACAGGTTGATTTGGTGCTAAGCCACCCAACTCCCTGCATATGGTTTGTTAAATTCTTGCCGACTGGCAAGAGGCCTGGCTAATACGCCCTCTCCCTGGAATGCCCTTCCAACCTTCGTTACCTGGTGAACTCATGCATTCTTTAAGACTCGGCTCAATTGTCTGAGGGTACACCGTGTCCTGTGACACTTAGTTCTCTGGATTTCAGTTTGGCAGCCTTCTCCCTCTTGATTCATAAGCTGATTTAATGGCATTCCTCCCTTGGGCCCCATGGCATTGTGTACATTTTATACTTCATTGTGATTGTTACTGTAGGAAAGCAACCTATCATATTGGTTTGAAATATGAACTTTGAAGTCTGGAAGGCCTTAGTTTGAATCATGGCTCCACCACTTTCTACCTGTGTGGCTTGGGGAAGTTGACTTTACATCTCTATTTCTCAGTTTTCTTATCTGTAAGACAGGATAGGTTCATAACTTGCTACCTCTGGCATCTGCTTGTACTGAAGTTAAATGAGATGATGCGTGTAGAGCCCTCTGTATTGTCCCTAGCTCGTGGGAAGCCCTCTAGTATCCAGTAATTTGGATTCTTTGCTTTCCAGCAAAAGAAACCAATTGCGGCTAACAGAGTTGAAGGAAAACTGGACTAACAAAGCCTCAGAAAAGATAGGAATCCAGGCTCTGCAGGGATCTAGGGAGCAGAAACCAATGGACAGTTTCATCTGAGTACCACTGGCAGAACGATAGGCTCCAACGATCTTTGATCGATGGGTCATTGTAATCGTATTTCTATTCCAGGGTGAAAGAATCTGACTGGTCTAGCTTGGATCACATGCTCATACCTTGCAGAAGGAGTTCCAGCTGAGTAAAAGGAACGTGCTCAGCTGTTTTATATCCAGCTGGCGATCCTTAAGGCTTTTGCATATGTGACTCCCACTAAAGACCATTGCAGATTTATTTATTTAGTAACACAAGCAAAAAAAAGTTTTGAAGACAGTGGCAAAATGTGAATGAAGATCAGAATCTTAAACATTAAGGAATTATGAACTTTGCTAGTGTGAAAATTCATTGAGGTTATGCTTTTGTTTTTTACGTCTTTATTAGAGTATAATTGCTTTACAATGGTGTGTTAGTTTCTGCTTTATAAAAAAGTGAATCAGTTATACATATACATATATCCCTATATCTCCTCCCTCTTGCGTCTCCCTCCCTCCCACCCTCCCTATCCCACCCCTCTAGGTGGTCACAAAGCTCCAAGCTGATCTCTCTGTGCTATGCGGCTGCTTCCCACTAGCTATCTACCTTACATTTGGTAGTGTATATATGTCCATGCCTCTCTCTCACTTTGTCACAGCTTACCCTTCCCCCTCCCCATAGGTTATGCTTTTAATACGATCCCTCTCTGTTAGAGATATATATTGAAATAAGTAAAAGAATCACCAAATCTTGGCATAGATAACAGACCCTGAGTTCTCCTAATCTGACCTGGGACTCTTATAGGGCAGGAAGACCCTTCCAAGACTATTTTAACTTTCTAAAAGGTGTTTCATAGGTTGATCCAAAATCTATCACCTTGTATTTTTTTGGTCCACTGATCTGGTTCTGACTTTTTTTTTAATTTTTATTATTTTTAAATTTTATTTATTTATTTTTGGCTGTGTTAGGGCTTCGGTGCTGTTTGCAGGCTTTCTCTCGTTGCAGCGAGTGGGGCCTACTCTTCGTTGCAGTACGCAGGCTTCTCATTGCAGTAGCTTCTCTTGTTGTGGAGCACGGGCTCTAGGCGCGCGGGCTCAGTAGCTGTGGCTCGTGGGCTCCAGAGCTCAGGCTCACTGCACGGGCTTAGTTGCTCCGTGACATGTGGAATCTTCCCAGACCAGGACTTGAACCCGTGTCCTCTGCCTTGGCAGGCGGATTCTTAACCACTGCGCCACCAGCCAGGGAAGCCCTGGTTCTGACTTTTGAAACAATAGAGAACAAACGTACTTCTATTTTACTTGTTTCTGCACACAATTATTTAGGGCTGAGCTTTCCTTATCATTCTAGTTGAGTAAACAAGAGAGGCAGTCAGGAGGAGGTTCCACTGAAAAGCGTGGAGTCAGAGGGACCCAGATCGAGACCTCCTCCTGCCTGTGCATGTAGGCGGATCTCTGAATTCAGTTTCTGCATCTGTACAATGGGAATAATGATAGGTATCTCCTTCCCAGGGCTGTTGTGAGAATTAAATGAAACAACGTGTGGAAAGCACTCAGCATGCGACCCGGCACATAAGTAAGAGCTCAAGAAACATTAGCTGTGATCCTGCTGCTGCACTTTCAGGCTGCCCACCAAAAACCTGCCCATCTTATCTCAGTTGACAGATAAAAATACTTGTAAAAACAAAGGAAGCAGGGCAAAACCATCACCACCTAGTTGAAACAGAAGGTCCTTCAGGAAGCTTAGCTGCACAGGTCATCTCAGTCCTATGGCGGCAGCAGGCCTTGAATCCGCCGTCGCAGGGACTCGCTAATCTTGGTGCCTTTCTCTGCCTCCACTGTTTCCCTCTTGACCTGTCTCTCTCATCTCTCAGCCTCTCTAAGAGACCGTACCTGATGGGTTTGTCCGTTCCTTACCCCGTATAAGGAGCCTCTGATGGGCTGATCTCTCTTCTCCCCAGCCCACCTCATAGGATGCTCACCAGCTTACGGACTGGTTGCCTTTGAGTCAGGTGACTGTCCTTGGTCTGTCTGGCCATGGCCAGGAGGCCAAAACTGATGGGAGAATACTCAGATTATAACTAACTCTTGGCGAAAGCCAAATTATGAATGTTTATCACATTACCACAGAGATGCTATTTACCTATTGTATTTTCTCCACCTGGATTTCTTTTTATCCTATAGAATCCTGTAGTTTTTCCTAGCCTTCAGATATAGTTCAAATCCCACTGTGTCCTATCAGCTTTTTTTTTTTTTTTTTAAACATGATGCAAGGTTTGCCAAGCCACACTAGTTAGGATTTCTTGAATTCCTACCTCGTGCCAGGCACTGTCGTGGGCACTTCATAACGGTCCTCCTAGGGCCATCATCATCCCCCCTTTATAGACAAAGGATCTTAGACTCAAAGCTTAAGCCACATCCCCCAGGCCATATAGCATTAAATTCCAGAAAATGGATTTTTACTAACAACTGTTAGTTTTTATTGTTTTACATCCTTTTCTATTATCTCATTTACTCCTTCCAAAACCCTGTGAGGTAAGTGCAGTCATAACACCCATTTTAGAAAAGACACAGAGAAGCTAACGATCTTGCCCAAGGCTACACAGCTAATAAATGATGGAGCTGGGACTACATATTCTATATGTTTCGTATTCCCAAGCCTGCTTTACCCTCCGACTCTTCCTCTCCCCCTCCTGCCTTAATCCTTAACTTTCCCTTCTCACACACCTAACACTCATGAATCTTCATTAAGCTCACTCATAGGTGAGATAAACCCTTGTAAGTGAAAATATAAAGGATTTATTCTCTTTCTGGAACTTCCCTTGATGATTCAGCATTAAGGGTGGAATTTTTCAAATGATTTTACCGTCTCAGTGGTAAAATCTTTCACGGCCTTTTTAAGCTGCTGGATTTATTTCTCAAACGTTTCCTTATTGTGGAAAGGGAGGAAAAAATAAAAAAAGCAAATGCCCAATGCCTGTCAGGATTTTGCAGAGCTAAGGACAAGACTCCCCCCGCCCCGTGCCACTTCAGTCCGGGTTTATCTTGCCTCTCACCAAGTTGAGAGCAAGTTCTCTTCCAGGACCCTAGCTGTGAGCTCTCTTTGGGTATTAAGTCTCTTCATGCATTATTCATCAGTGGGGCTCCAACAGTAGAGAAAACCTTCTAGGCCTCAGCTGGCGCACTCACCCATGCCAGAGCGCCAGCCTTCACCAGCCAGCTTCCACAGGACGGGATGAGGAAAACACAAGACTCTCCTCCCCTCCGCACCTCCTGGTCGTCAGCTCTCTTCTAAAAGAGGGACCTGGCCTCATAGACTGAGCGAGCAAAGGCCCAGAAAAGGCAGTGGAGGGAGCGAGGCCCAGGATGCCCTGATTTGCATGAGAAAGACCAATATTAAGTAGTACAAGAGCTCAGCTTCCAGCCAGAGGGAAAGCCTGGAGCCTGGAAGGATGAGAGGAAAGGAGGGAGGGTGCGATTGAAACTCTCCTGGTGGATGGGGGCGAGGTAAACGTGGGGCTCTCACACCCACCCTGGGTCTGAAAATGACAGAGCCACAGGCCTCCAGGTTCAATTATTTAGTAGTGGTTACTCAGCAGACTTCTGTTTTCAGCCCTCAGAGCTCAACTGGGCTTTGTTTCGAAGCTGTCTCAGGTATTCTGAGCTCCCAGAACGTGTGTCGGGGAATGGGCAACCAAGAGTAAAGTTGGCTTTGTAGTTGGTGACCATTCTGGATTTTTCTTTAATTCACCTTCCAACACACAAAAGCCTTCTGCAGAAGATGTTATCTGCATATCCACATGGATTCATACATACACACAGCTGTACATATGTGTTGCAGATAGCTTTTAAAGAGGGAAGTAAAGCACAACCATCCCCTAGTTTCTGAAAATTCTCTGCAAGAAACTACATGAGGAAATGAAATCATTGCAGAGAGAAGGGAAGGAATCTGAAGGAACAAACTTCTGTACTGTTTTTCAGGTTTTACATTGAGAGCATATCGTTCCTGAAGGATAAAACCACCGTGGAGCTGTTTTTCCTGAATGCAAAGGCCTGTGTGCACAAGGTAAGGGCCCCATTTGTTATGGTCAGTGGCAGACTCCAGAGGGACTGGAGAAGGAGGGAGCAATGGCAGGGCCTTTGTTCTCATGTTCAAATGGAGAAAAAAGGGACATAATCTTTTTCCTTGACATATCCTTCCCCACCAAACAAATAAACTGAAAAAAGAAGAAAGAAAGAAAGAAAGAAAGGCAGTTCTTCTCAAATTCTGAGTTGGGAAGACCGCCATGTACAGAGGCATTGTGCTCACACAGAATTACCACGGCCTTAAATGCAGTTCATACTCCACACGGAATGACCCAGCAGGACACAAAGATGGATCAAGCAGACTGTGATCGAAGCCTCACAAAAGTCAGGCCAGAAATCTTTTTTAACGGAATACGGCCTACATTGATCGTAATTCAAAACCAGTCTTCTTTAGGGGCTTCTGCTCAAAGCCATGTGTTTTAAGACAGAGTCTCAGTTACCTGTGGTCAAGGGACCTGTGTTTTGGTTTGTTGTTTCCATCCAGTCCGTGGAGGATACACAGCTTTTGTAAAATTCAATACACACGAATTGCTAGAAAAATTATCCCATGCCTGGATGTTGCAGCCATGTCCGTCAGATTGCTGTAGAAGTTTTAGACACTCTCCATTTTTATCTTAGCTCCTTGCAGATAAGCGTTGCTTTAAGGGCCTCTAGTCTGGCCTCCTCAAACCATACCCTGCGCAACGGCAGGGAGTCTGTGGGCCAAGATAGGCTCAGCTGGAGCCCAGCTCCTCCCTTCAAGGTTATGTTCTCAGTGTTCAGGATCTCAGATCCCACGCCTGCTTCCAGGGCCGGTGGGAACCCCTTCTGTCCATACATATCACCCTAAATCTGAGGGGTGGCCAGAGACAGCTGGCCTGGAAGGACAAGGGGTCAGACTGTGGGTTAGGACACCTGTACTGGTACTCCTCCCTCAGCCCCCAAAGTGTTAAGGATGGCCCACTGCACACATACAGCTTTAATTAGTGTAAGCCTCAGCAAAGAGCAGAGTTTTTGTTGTTGTTGTTTTTATAGCTTTATTGAGATGTAATTGACTACATAATTTTCTATGTCTTATTAGAAGTAATACCCTTGAAATGATCATTACAATCAAGATAGTGAATATAGCCAGCAACTACAGATCTGCTTTTTCTCACAGTAGATTACATTTTCTAGAGTTTAATGTAAGTGGAATCATACAGTAGATAATCTTTTTGTCTTTTTTCAATGAGCATAATTGTTTCGAGATTCATCCATGTTGCTGCATGTATCAATAGCACTTTGCTTTTTATTGCTAAGTAATATTCCACTGTATGGCTATACCTTACATTGTTTTGTTTTTGCTTCTGTTTTTGTTTTTTTGGCTGCACTGCATGGCATGCAGGATCGCGGGATCTTAGTTCCGTGACCAGGGATTGAACCCGTGTCCCCTGCAGTGGCAGCGCCGAGTCTTACCCACCGAACCACAGGGAAGTCCCTATACCTTACATTGTTTATGCATTCACCTGTGCGTTTTTTTTTTTTCCTTTTTCTCCCAGTTTTACTGGGATATAATTGACATATAATATTGTGTAAGTTTAAGGTGTACAGTATGATGATTTGATATGTGCACATATTTCAAAATGATCCATTCAGCTGTTGATGAACATTTAGATTATGCAAGTTTGGGGACTGTTACAAATAAAACTGCTATAAACATCCATGTACAAGTCATTGTATACACATATACTTTCTTTTCTTCTTGGGCAAATACCTGGGAGTAGAATGGCTAGGTCATATGGTAGATAGATTTAACTTTTTAAGGTTCTGCCAAACTGTTTTCCAAAGTGGTTGTGCTATTTTAAATTCCCACCAGCAGTTTATGAGATTTCTAGGTCCTTCATATCCTTGTCAACACATGACATCAACATCTTTTCCATTTTAGCCGTTCTAATAGGAGTGTAGCAGCATCTCATTGCAGTTTTCATTTCCATTTCCCTGATGACATATGATGTTTGAGTGTCTCTTATGTGCTTATTTTACCATCATTATATCTTCTTTATGTTTGAATCTTTTGCCCAATTTCTTTGGGTTGCTGTTTTCTTTTCATGAGTTTTCAGAGTATATATATTCTGGATATAAGTACTTTATTTGTTATATGGATTACAAATATTTTCTCCCAGTCTGTGGCTTGCTGTTCATTCTCTTCATGTCTTTCAAAGTCTAAAAGGCTTTTATTTTGTTGAAGTCTATTTTATCAATTTGTTCCTTTATGGATTGTGATATTGTATCTCAGTAAACTTTGCCTAACCCAGAGTCACAAAGATTTTCTCCTGTGTTTTCTTCTAGAAGTTTTAGAATTTTAGGTATTGCATTAGGTCTATTATCCATTTTGAATTAATTTTTATGTATGACACAAAGTTCAGATTGAAGTTCTTTCTTTCTTTCTTTCTTTTTTTGCATATGGATATTCAGTGGCTCCAGTGCCATTTCTCTATTATGTTGCCTTTGCCCCTTTAAGAAAAATTAGTTATCTGTATATGTGTGGGTTTACTTTTGGACTCTATTCTGTTCTATTGACCTATTTGTCAGCCTTTATGGCAATAATATACTGTTTTGATTACTGCAGCTTTGAATTGTGTATTGAAATCAGAACAAACCTTAACTTTGTTCTTTTTAAAAGTTGTCTTATTTATTCTAAGTTTTTTGCATTTCCATATAAATTTTAGAATCAGCTTGTCAATTTCTACCCAAAACAAACAACCCTACTGATACTTTTATTAGGATTGCATGAATTCATAGACCAAGGTGGGAAGAATTGACAGTTTAACAACATTGAGTCATCAGACCCATGAACAAGATATATATATATCTCCATTTATTTAGATGATATTTAATTTCTCTCAGTAGTTTTCAGTATACAGGTCGTTTTTAGATATGTCCCTATATCTTACATATTATTTGATACAGTTGTAAATGGTGTCTTTTTATTTCAATTTCTGAATGTGCATTATCAGTATATAGAAATCGAATTGATTTTTGTGTATTGATATTGAATCCTGCTAACCTCATTTATAACTTTTGGTAACTTTTTTGTAGATTTCATCAGGTTTACTTTATAGATCATCTGCTAATAAAGATAGCTTTACTTCTTCCTTTTCAATCTGTGTGCCTTTTTATTAGTTGTCCAATTTATAGCCATAGTTCATATTTTCTTATTATCCTTTTAATATGTGCAGTCTATAGTGGTATTGCCTCTCTCGATCCTGATATTAATAAATAGTGTCTTCTCTCTTTTTTATTTCTTATCATTCTGGCCAGACGTTTATCTGTATTGAGCCTCTCAAAGAATTAGCTTTTGGTTTCAATGATTTGAAATTTTTTTCTACTTCATTGATTTCTGCTATGATCTTTATTAGTTTATATTTTATCATTATTATTGCCTTTCTTCTTCCTTTGGGTTTAATTTGCTCTTCATATACCAGTCTCTTAAGATGAAAGCTGAGATCACTGATTAAAGATGTTTCTTTTCTAATATATGCATTTATTACAGCAACATTTTCTAAGTACTGATTTTGTATTCCACAAATACTGATATGTTGTGTTTTCATTTTCATTCATTTGTAAATATTTTTAAATTTCCTTCTTGATATATCTTCATTGGCTCATTGTTATTTAGAAGAGTATAGTTTGGTTTCCAGAAATTTGGGGACTTTTAGGGATCTTTTATTTACCTCTAATTAAATCTCACGGTGGTCAGAAAACACACTTTGTGTAAATTAAATTCTTTTCAATTTAATGTGACTTATTTATGGTCCAGAATATGCTTCGTCTTGGTAAGTGGTCCATTTGCACTTGGGAAGAATGTGTATTCTGCTGTCGTTGGATGGATGTTCTATAGATGTTAACCAAGTCAATTTGATAGTATTGTTTAAGTCTACTACTCTTGCTGATTGTGTGTCTACTTCCTGTATCAGTTATTGACGGAGAGGTACTGAAATTTCTAGCTATGACTGTGGATCTTTCTGTTTCTCTTTGTAAGTTCTATCAGTTTTCATTTCATGTATTTTGAAGTTTTGTTATTAGGGTATAAACATTTAGAAATGCTATATCCTCTTGACTGTGTTTATAGAATGATCCTCTTTATCCTGGTAATATTCTTTATTCTGAAGTCTGCTTTGATATTTATATAACCACTTCACATTTCTTTTGATCAGTGTTAACATGGTAAGTCTTTTCCCATCCTTTTAATTGTAAACTGTTTGTGTCTGTGTATTTAAAGTGAATTTCTTACAGACACCATATAATTGCATCTTGATATTTTTACCCATTTTATTTATCCATTTATCCATCTCGGTCTTTGAACTGGTTGTTTACATTATTTACATTTACTGTGATTATTGACATGGTTAAGTTTGTCTGTCTTGCTCTTTGTTTTCTATTTGTCCCATCTGTTCTTTGTTCCTTTTTTCTGCCTTCTTTTGGATTTATTGAGTATTTTGTGATTTCATTTTATCTCCTTTGTTGGATGACTAGCTGTAACTCTTCATTTTATTTTTTCTGTGATTGCTTTAGGGTTTATAGTATACATCTTTAACTTATCAAGTCTACCTTCAAGTGATCTTGTACGATTTCACATGTAGTACAAGAATCTTATAACAGTATATTTCTATTTCTTCATTCTCAGCCTTTATGCTGTCAGTGTCATACGTTTTATTTTTAGGTGTGTTATAGATGCACATGACACTGTTATTGTTTTTGTGTAAACGTTTGGTCATCTCTGTCTGCTTTTAAAATTTTCTCTTTATCACTGCTTTGAACAATTTGATATAGCTTTCTCCTTCATGGTTCTTGTGATTGGTGTTTATTGAGCATCTTGGACTTGTGGGTTTATAGTTTTTATCAAATTTGGGAATATTTCAGCCATAATTTCTTCAACTATTTTTTTCTGTCTCCATCCATGCCTCCTTTGCAAACTCCAATTGCACGTATACTAGGCCACCTAAAGTTATCCCACAGCTAAATGATGCTCTTTTCTTTTTCTTTCTTTCTTTCCTTTCTTTTTGTGTTTTATTTTGATAATTTCTACTGCAGTATCTTCAATTTTATTCATCTTTTCTCTTAGAATTTATTCTGCCATTTATCCCACCCTGTATATTGAAGTTTTTATCTTTAGAAGTTTGAGATTTGGATCTTTTTAAAATCTTGCCTGTGGCTACTTAACTTTTTAAACATATGGGCTACAGTTATAATAATTGTTTTAATGTCTTCATCTGCTTACTCTCTTTTATTTTTTTGGCCGCACTGTGCGGCTTGCGGGATCTTAGTTCCCTGACCAGGAATTGAACCTGGGCCCTGGCAGTGAGAGTGCGGAGTCCTAACCACTGGACAGCCAGGGAAGTCCCTTCATCTGCTTATTCTAATATTTGTGTCAGTTTTGGGTGGTTCTGATTGATTGATTTTTCTCCTCATTATGGGTCATGTTTTCCTACCTATTTGCATGCCTGATAATTTTTGATTGGATGCTGGACATTTTTAATTGTTTCTTTTGGGGTGCCACGTATTTTCATATTCCTTAAATATTCTTGACATTTGTTTGGGGATTCCGTTTAGTGACTTGGATGCAGTTCGATTTTTCAAGGTCTCACTTTTAAGATTTGTTAGGCTGGACCAGAGCAGTACTCATTCTAGAGTGCCCATGACTGAGGCAAGACCTTCCTCAGTACTCTACTCAATGCCCCATGAATTATGAGTTTTTTCAGTCTGACTGGTGGGGACAGGCACCATTTTCAGCCCTGTGTGAGGACCAGGCAGCCTTCCCTTTCATCCTTTTGGCTAGTTATTTCCCCAGCCTTGGGTAGTCTCCTTCCACGCATGCAGTGATCAGTACTCAGCTAAATACTCAAAGAAGACCTACTGTATAGCTTCAAGAGTCTCTCTTGGTGCAGCTCTCTTTTCTCTAGCACTCTCTTCTACAAATTCCATCCATTTCAGTTTCCCCATTCTCTCAGCTCTAGGTGCACAACTCCTAAAGTCCACCTTGCTCCATCTGGGTTTCCCCTTCACAGCCTGGAAACCTTCTCATGGCAGCAAGTAGGGACAGTCAGGGTTTACCGCATTCAAGGTTCACTGTCCGTTGCTGCCTGATGTTCCGTGTTTTGAAAACTGTTGTTTCATATTTATTGTCTAGTTTTATACTTTTTTTCAGGAAACAGGGTAGATCCAGCCCCTGTTACTCCATCTTAGCCAGAAGCAAAAGTACTCAAAGCAGAGTTTTTGGCTACTTCTATGAGGAAAGGGTAATGTCTCCAGCACCAGAGACTTTGTGAGAGCCTCTTTTTGTGAAATGTGGGTTTCCTTAAGAACACCATGGTTTGACTGATAAGTAGGCACCTGTATAGCCAATGCAGCATTTACTGAGTCAGGAAAATATTTCATAAACAACAGTTGGTGATCATGTCTTATGTGGAGAAATACAGTTACCCCTTGTGATATTTCTCACTGCCTAGCTGGCCAAGGTCCAAAGAAATAACCTCCTTGATGACTTATTTGCTCTGTTGCTAATAGAAGAAAAATAGGATGCAGATTTTGGCTCGTAGTATTTCTCTTGTAGTTTTGTATGCTATTTCTGTTGGTCTTGAAGAAGCAGAGTTCTTTTAAATTCTCCTCCGTCATATGTCAGGTCCTAGGAGCTCCTTTCTAAATGAGAGTATTCCATGACTTGTCAAAGGATTCAGAACTTTTACGAAGCATAATGTTGTAAGGCACTATGACTTACGTTATTGGGATAATTTTTAAAAATTCATCTGTAGGAATTTACAGTTTGGTATTTTCTAGGTAATATGTAGATGGCTAGTAACGTAATCCCTCCATTAGAAGAATACTCAGTCGTCTTTCTCACTGGACAAAGCTAAGTGGAAGCTGAAAATTCCTAGTTGCTTTATCTAAAAAGAAAAGGTCTACTCTTTTTTTTTTTTTTTTTTTTGCGGTACGCGGGCCTCTCACTGTTGTGGCCTCTCCCGTTGCAGAGCACAGGCTGCGGACGCGCAGGCTCAGCGGCCGTGGCTCACGGGCCCAGCCACTCCGCGGCATGTGGGATCTTCCCGGTCCGGGGCACGAACCCGCGTCCCCTGCATCGGCAGGTGGACTCTCAACCACTGCGCCACCAGGGAAGCCCACAAAAGTGTGCCAGCACTGTGCTAAGTGGTATATGGTTAACTGCATTTGATCTTCACTGTAGCCCATGAAGAAGGAAACTTTTGACCCCTTTTACAAATAAAAGAACTGAGGCACAGAGAGGTTAAGTCGTTTTCTTAACGTCACAGAGCTATTATGTGGGAAAAGTGTCCTTGGCAAATTATACCAGCAGGACACCCTGGGTCTTAAAAACACCCCCCATTTACCTCAGCTTCCTTTTAGTCACTGCTCTGGGGAAATAAAAGTGTCCTCAATAACTTAGAACTCAGGGGCTATTGTTACAGAGTTGGCAGGTCATAGCACTAACAAATATTAAATATGAATAATTTACCAGGCACTATATGTATTCATGCATTTAGTTTTCACTCCAACCCTATTAGATAAGTCAGGTAACTTACCTATTTGGTAAGTTCTATTATTATTATCTCCCATTTCATAGATGGGAATATTGAGGTACAGAGGTTAAGTAACATACACAAACCTCACATAGTTAATAAGTGGAGGAGCCAAGGTTCATCCCAGGCAGTAAAATGCCAGAGTCCACGAGTTTAACCATGACACATCCTAGCTCTTGATGGATAAGGGCTGTCTGCCCACTGCACGTGGCATATTTGTGGCATCCTGAATTTAAGCTTCAGAAGTGCACTAGTGCCCTTGTTGGTACAAAACCTACCAGAATGTTAGAAACTGCCTATACGGTTCAAGAGTTCCCCAGAAGAGAGCTGTTGTCTTTCAAGTGAAGGCTCCCGAACCTGTTTGGTGAGAATGCAGAGGGCACACTTTGCCTGCACACAGCCATAACCTGTGCCAGGTGGTGATGATGGGGAAATGCCCAAACTGATGCTGGGGAGCCCTGGAAGCCCTCAACATGTGGGCTGTGGTCCATCTTAGACAACCTGCAGCCTGCTTGGAAAAGCCTTAAATGCATGAGAAACCCACTGCAGGTTTGCCTGCAGTGATGGTTTTTGGAGGCCTCCTCAACCATACGTGTGATTTTAGTAATCAAACAACATTTATCACTACCACCCCGTTTTTAAAATCAGCGATTTGAAGACATGCTTGGAAAATTAAAATAGTATTGGCTACCTTGTCTCTTCAGGTGTGTATAGAATTATTATAATAGTGAGATGACAGAAAATGTGGAAAAGCAAGTGGGGTTCAAGAGGTGCTCTGTGGTAGAGACCGTGCACGGGGGTGGGTGGGGAAGGAGAGGACGGTAGCTCGACTTACTGAGAGCTCAGCAAACAGCCGACACTGATTTTTTCATGTATTGACTCATCTAAGCCTCGCAACAGCCGATAATGTTATTTATTGTTACTTTAACAAATGAGCAAATGGAGGCATAAATAAGGTAAATAATTTGGCCATGGGTAAATAGCTCATTAGTAGTGAAGTAATCACTAGGCAGTCTGGCTACAGAAACCATAGTATTTGTCTTTATTCATTCAATAAAAAATTATTGCATTCCAATTAAGGGCTAGGATTTCTGATGAGTGCTGCGTTTTCAGTGTAATATTTAGCACTGCTGCCTTGCTGTGGCCCATCCTAAGTCTTACGGATTCTCTCATTTGTGTATGGGTGTGTGTTGTGTTTATTTTAAAGGCAACGTACATGATGGTACTTTCTAACGTAATATTTCTGAAAGATACCAGGGACCTTGGAGGGACTGAACATACCCAGAATTCCATGATGTTATGTGTTACTCCTTCCAAAAATCACATAGAAAGCCATTTGAAACAGTTTCCTAGTTCTGCAATGCACAAACAGAATTAGGATTTTGTACTCACACACACACACACACACACACACACACACACACACACACACACACACTAATATCGTACTTTAAATCTGCAGCTCAAGAATCTGCCTTATGATCATAAGCTATTTTCATATGAAAAAGTTTAAAAATTTTTGACTATTAGACCACATTCTTGGAAATTCAAGAAGTGAATTTGACAAAGGCTTGACAAAGGCTTCAAGAAGTCCTTCAGTGTACAGGTGTGTGATTTTGTTTAACCCAATATTTTCCAAACTTACTTGCAGATGTAATTCTTCTTTCAAGCAGTGCTTACCAGTGAACTGCTGACCACGCTTTTGAAAGTGATGTTCTAGATATATCCTATACCGTTAAATAATAAAGCAAGACAACTGTAAGCTTCCTCGGTTTTACCTTAGGTTAGATCTGGCCACAAGATAAAACCTAGGTCTATTCTGATTCTGTTTTTTGGCCGTGCCTCATGGCTTGTGGAATCTTAGTTCCCTGACTAGAGATGGAACACGGGCCCTCAGCAGGGAGAGAACAGAGTCCTAACCACGGGACCACCAGGGAATTCCTTATTCTGATTCTTTAAATAAAACATCTTAGGACTCAGTCAAGAGATGTTAACCTGAGTACAAGGCAGTTAGGATCTCCTCTGCTCCAGGCTTTAACAGGAGCAGGTACCATATCAAGATGCAGGAGAAAATGGCTCAGTGATGCCTTCAGAGATTTACTGTGCCCCCTGCTTTCATAAGCACTCATCTCTTTGTACTTTGAATAAATGTGGAAATATTAGTGAGCCAAACATTAATAATCCTATTAAAAACAAAGTCATTGCAAGACTATCCAATCATATTTATTTTTATCCTCCCTCATTTCTGGACTGAGGCCTTATTAGGTGTGCCCTTTCATCAGGAGACTTGGGGAGAGTCTCAGCCTGTCATCCACAAACACGATCTTGCCACACTTGCAGTGATAGAATATGTTGCATAATGTCCTCAGACTGTTAATGCCATTTGCATTTAAGTGTGTGAACTGGAGGCACCAAAGCTCTCTTAAAAGCCCCTTCACAAGGCAGTTTGGCCACATCGGTGACAATGAAGAGTCTATCTTTTCACCCAGTGCTCCACGAACTTTAGGAATTAGCGTGTGGAAGATATTACTGAAATGTGAAAAGATGAGTATCAAAAGATCTTAGATGATTATTTCTAACAGCAGGAAACTGAAAACTGCCTAACTGTGATTGAATAAGGATTAGTTAAATAAGTGACCAATCATTCATGTGATAAGAATACTGGGCAGCCATTAAAAAAAATAGAATAGCCCTTCTCGGCTGGTGTGGAAGCATGTCCAAACTGCATTGTTTTTTTTTTTTTTCTTTCATCCATTTTTTTTTCTCTGCACTGCACAACATATGGGATCTTAGTTCCCCGGCCAGGGTTCGAACCCACACCCCCTGCATTGGAAGGGCTGTGTCTTAGCTGCTGGGCTGCCAGGGAAGTCCCGAAATTGCACTGTTAAGTTTAAAAAGAACCAAGCTACAGAACAGTAAATATAGTATAATTGTCTTTAACTTTATTTGCTTATATGTGTGTGTGTGTGTGTGTGTGTGTGTGTGTGTGTGTATAAAATGTACTTATAGGAAAAATAGAAAAATATATTGCATAGTATAAATTTTTATTATCTCTGAGAGTGAGATTATGGAAAGACTTTCGCTTTCTAAGTAATGCTTTTCTAAAATTTTTTAAATAGGATACTTGGATTCATTTTATATCAGAAAAATAGAGACAAAAATAATCAGTGTATTCATTAAACTTTACCTCTTTGAAGCTGTATGAAGAGAATAAAAACATTGTGTTGATCACTCTCCCTCCATTAGAAAACTAGTCGTCTTTCTCACTGGACAAAGCTAAGTGGAAGCTGAAAATTCCTAGTTGCTTTATCTAAAAAGAAAAGGTCTCTTTTTTTTCTTTTTTTTTTTTTTGCGGTACGCGGCCCTCTCACTGCTGTGGCCTCTCCCGTTGCGGAGCACAGGCTCCGGACACGCAGGCTCAGCGGCCATGGCTCACGGGCCCAGCCGCTCCGCGGCATGTGGGATCTTCCCGGACCGGGGCACGAACCCGTGTCTCCTGCATCGGCAGGCGGACTCTCAATCACTGCGCCACCACGGAAGCCCACAAAAGGTCTACTCTTAATGACAACTGACAGAATGATTTTTTCTGATTGTAAAAATAATACTTGATTGTTGAACATGTAGAAAGTACAGAAAAGGACAAAAAAGGAATTGATCCATAATCCTGCTACTGATGCGTTAATAGTTTGACCTGTTTCTTTCTTTGAGGTATGTATTTTTGTTGGCTGAGGTCAGTTGCTGCCTGCATTTTATATTGTTAGACTTTTAACTTTTTAGGTATTTTGGCTACGTTGACCTCCTCCATCCCCTTTTCTTCCTATTTTCTATGTGTTCTTGCAAGAACCAGGATGCAAGATGGGGAAGGATTGCAGGATTGCTTTGAACATTCACATTTTTATTTCATTCAAGATAAACTCGCACATTGAGAGTAGGGACCAGGTTTTTTATATGTTGGAGTCTCTAGGACCTAGATGTTACGTAAAAGGTTGCTTAAGTGAACGAGCGAATAATTAAAGAATGAACGAAGGGATGGCGGGATTGAGGCATTTTAGAACGTAAAATCAACAAGACCTTGTATCCCCCATGTTTAACGTCTTAGCCCCTGTTACCTACAGAGGCAGTATAGTGCAGTGGGGGAAAGGTTCCACTGAAACCAGGCAGTCTGGGTTCAAACACATGGCTTTGGCTCTAACCTGGGCATGTTACTTACACTTTTAAGCCTCAGTTTTATCGACTGTGAAGTGGGGATCATAGTTTCTACTACAATGGATGAGTTAATATATACCAGGTAGACAGAAGAGTGTCTGAAGCAGACACTGTTTTTTTTTGTTTTGTTTTATTTATTTATTTAGGCCAATTCTGGGTGACTTCTTTTTTTTTTCCACACACACACACACACACACTGTACTTTATTTTCACAAGAGATAAACTGACACCAAGCATTGTAAATGGATGACCACAACAAAAGCAACAACGACTGCAATTACCAAACACAAAACACACTCATACGATGTCATAATATTGACATTCAGTCCAAGAATCCTCCACTGTAACAGCTCCTTTACTTTGCAGTGAAAATTGATTTGTATATTTTTTGCCTCTGAGTCCTTGTGGGATTTTTCTTTTTATTCAAACAGAAAGTCGCCAAAATTATAATCATCCTCATCAGTTCACTCTGTCCCATCGAATTAATTTTTTCTCATCTTGATCTTTCGTTAGCACTTTTATGAGTTCATCAGTTTTCCATTAGAGTTCTGAAAATGCTCATTCATTCAGTTCAGCAGTATAGTCAGTTACCAGAAACCTGTACTTGTCAGAGTCTCTTCCATGAGCAGACACTGTTTTGCTATTAATGTTTTTACTATTATTACTACTACTCTGACATATGACGCTCCCTCATAGGACACACAAGCCCCAGCTCGTCACTGTAGCTTCCTCCGCACTCACCATGTTCATACTGAAATAATTCCTCATTCCCTGATTAATAACAGCTTTCTCAAGCTTCCATGCCTTTTAATATATTTATCCCTGTGCTGAATGTCTCTTTTTCATGTTCTTTGTCTGCTGAATGCTTTTCTCTCTCCCTTCATTTCCCTCTGGTAAATTTCTACTCATCCTTCTGAACTCAGCTCCAAAGTCCCCTGCCCTTAATCAATTCTTTCCTTCCCTGTGTACCACCACCAACCATATCCTAAAGAAATTAAGTTCCTCCAATCCCGAAAGTATCCTCTAAATACTTCTCTAGCTCTCTTCCCATAGGGTTGACTTGCTTGTTTATATACCTGCCACCCCGCAACTGGACTGATTCCTTGGGATCAGGGTCAGCTTTACGTCCCAGCCACTGGCACAGAGACAGGCATACGCTATAGGCCCTCGGTAGATGTTTGTCAAGTGAGCAAAGTAAATGTAGCTTACACGCACAACTAAATTGATCAAATTTTGCAGAATGGGCTTGTGAAAAGATTGAGCCAAATTGAAAATAAGTTCTGCGTGACAACCTTAAAATTAGACTCTTTCAGCTTTCAATCTTGTTTTCATTACCTAAGATGGAGCTAGTGTTCCTACATTCAGTTTTCCAGAGTTGATATTGTACTTGTAACCTTGAAATTTCATATACTGAACCCGTTGGAATACCATTTGGGGCATCGCATGATCGGATTTTGAAGCACAGGAGTCTCAGCATACGTACTGTAACCTTTGCTGCTTTATTCACCGTAAATACTTTTTGGAGACATTTAGGAGAATTGCTGTAAAATCAGCTACAAGGATAGTTTGGCATACTTCTCTGCTCTTAGATTCAAACAGCTTTTCTTGGAATTTCAAGGAAATAAGTCATCAACATTCGATTGCCTTTAGTATGGAAAGGCATTGCAAGTGTATGCAGAGGGAGTCCACTTAATCTTAAAACCTCATTTTAGCCAAATCTTCCAATATATTCTTCTACCCCAACCATTCAGCCAAACTATCTGAACATCATTGGCTTTCCCTTTTCCTTCTTACTAAAGCCAGAGTTACCATATAGGCGGCAACGAAGCAGGAGTGGAAGAAAAATTGGAGAAATGAATCATCCCAAAAGTCAATCATGTGACTTTTTTGAGAGGGAAACATTCTCCTAAAATCTAGAAAGATATTTGCTAATTTAATACTGTTCCAGCTGCCTATTCATGACAAAGAGACTTTATAAAAGTACACGTTCATGGTAAGACCTATTATTATCCCTGTTTACAGTGCCTTAAAAGAGAGGAATTAGTCTCAGCTCGATTTAAACTAATACAACATGAAGCATATTCCTCTGTAACCAATCCATTACTGTCAGCACCACATTCATGGTTCTTGTCCTGGAATTACTCCATGTAGTGCAACAACCGACAGTTTGAATGGTTACCAAGGATAAACTATATTCAGTATATCTGCTAACCTGGCAGAGTTTTAGTAGTGGGGATTTGAGGGTGTTTGTCTACATGAATGTGTGTGTATGTGTGTGTATTTTAATCCTCAAACTCATTTCAAGATGCTGAAATTATTTAAAGGGTCAGTAACAGAAATTGAATTTTGCAGGCTGTACGTTCTGTCTATATAGAGGTGAGCGTGCTTTCTGGTAATAAGTAGCCATAGATATTTACACAGTGAAGTCACTAAGCTGAACATCAGAGTTGGTTTGAAGACTAGCCAATCCATGTGGAACAAAGAAATCAAATGCCAACTTTTAAAGGGCTATTGAGAGTTTCATAATCAGTACTTCACCTTTCCCTGCATCATGTGGTTTTCCTTCTATGTTTTCCTGATATTGAAATGATGTGTGTCCTAAACCATGAGCATTTAGATCTGTGCTGCCTTGCGCATGTGTGAGAATCAGAGTTTTCATAATAATAGCTTATAACACATGCCAGTTGTAATCCTCAGGGACCTGTCCCATGTGCTGTTTCGGTTGCCTTTACCACCTCCCTGAGGTGCTAAAGGGGAAGTTGTTGGGTCTTCAGATGAAAAAATCAAGGCCCACCGAAAGTCAAAAGGACATGGTCTTTAAAAAAAAAAAAAAAAAGGACATGGTCTTAGAGAAAAGGAAAATGCACTCTAGTTGGCACTACCCGGAGTAAATTTACAAAGAATGAATTATTTGTTCATTGATGTATTGCCAGCACAAGAAGGCACTCAAATATTTGTTGAATACGTTGAACAGAGCCACTAAACACCCAATTGGAATATTTGTATTTCATACTGGTGCCATTTAACATGAATTACCTTAAAACATTTAAACCCAGTACTGATACTTTTGGTAGACCATCATCTCAGAAAGAGGCTGTTGGAATATCATTACAGCTAAATTGTCACTCCAAAAAAAGTCATAAAAATAGTATGATAAATGCTTGGATGGAGGGAGGACAAGGTAGATGGTCAATTCAGCTGAAAATACAATATCTTAAAATCTAGGAAAGGATGAGAAAACTCTGGAAGATATTTTCTCAATTTATTATAGAAATCAAATTTCTTTGTATGTTTTTTGCTTTTGAAAATGATTAAGTGAACATCCTTGAAGATTCAAATCTTATATTTCAAAAGGAACATGGCAAAGAAACTTTTTTTTTTTTAAACATCTTTATTGGGGTAGCAGACAAGCCTCTCGGGCTGGTGAGTGCCGGTCGGCACCGATCGTCTGTGCAGGAATCTCCCCGCTTTGACCTCCGCACCCGTCGCTGTGCACTACTCCGAGCTCCCGAAGCTCCCCCCTCCACCTCCCGCAGTCTCCGCCCGCGGAGGGGCTTCCTAGTGTGTGGAAACTTCCTCCTTCACACTCCCTCCCACTGGTGCAGGTGCCGTCCTTATTCTTTTGTCTCTGTTTTTTCTTTTTTTTCTTTTGCCCTACTCAGGTACGTGGGGAGTTTCTTGCCTTTTGGGAGGTCTGAGGTCCTCTGCCAGCCTTCAGTAGGTGTTCTGTAGGAGTTGTTCCACGTGTAGATGTATTTCTGGTCTATCCGTGGGGAGGAAGGCGATCTCCGCATCTTACTCTTCCGCCATCTTCAAGGTCCCCCCCCAAAGAAACTTTTAAAAACTAATTTACCCACACCCACTCTCTCTCTCTGTACATCCAACCATTTACCTGTCCATCTATCATCTACCATCTATTTGTCATCTATTTTCTCAACCCATACTAGAAGCACATGTCATTTGCCTTTCTGGCGTGTTACACATGCTTAAGAGGCCTAAGGAGGAGGTTTGAAAAGCTACCTTTATATTTTTCTAAAAGAAGAAATGGAATGGAAGACTGCCATTTCATAATTAAGGAGGCCTAATATTAATGTTTTACAATATAGATTCATTGGGAAATAGACCAAGTTACCCATTTCAGCTAAACCTGTTGAATTGGCCACAAATAGTTACAATTTAAATTTACTAAGAACACATGCAATATATGCCCTACAAGTACAGTTTACCTCCCAGCTGAAGTGAAGTCAGTAAGTATTTCATGGGTGTTGGACACCAACCAAGATTGTTTGGTTCACTCCTGGGAGAGACCAAAATAGGGCTCAATGCATGACATGGCAAAGAGTTGGGGGACTATGGAGAGGTGGTCCCAGCTTGAATCCTGGTAGCACCACTAAGAGGGTAGGTGGCCTTAAGCAGTAATCTCCCAATTTCAGTCCTCACCTGTGAAGTGAGGTAATAATACCTCCTCATAAGGTTGTCCTGAGGATTCAACGAATTAATGTATGTCAGCCTCTTGGAACAGATAGCTAGCACTTAAATGTTCTCGTTTTTATTGTTGTTATTGATAATATTCTCCCAAAATTCCCAAGAGGACTATTATACGATGTTCTCATTTATAAGAAGTACTTGGGCATAAATAGCCACCATGATGGCATAAAAGGAGAATGTTGGTGAAAACATTTTAAATGTGGTATATACCCTATTGGAAAAAAATGATAAACAGGAGGCCCAATCAAATGGAGGTACAGTAGTCCTAAAAATAAAAGTATCATTGCATATTTACTCCTAGATGCAAAAAGCATCTAGGATGTTAGGCTAGGATACTAACTTTACCAGTGCTTCTTTATTCAGAAGATTCATTTTAACATCATGACCGTAACTTTCTCTTCTTTCTCATGATTCATCCTTTTCTCCCTCTAATCATCCTTGATTATCTTGCAAGCACCTTGCACTTTTTGGGTGTTTTTAATATGACTAGTTTTTCTTCAGGACACTCCACTGCTACAAATTCAAATTATAATCGTAAATTAGTGCCAGGGTACATTTAAGCAATTAGAATGCTGTAATTAAATTCTGCTGTGTATGTAATCTAATAATGCATACAGGTAAGTACAAAAGTAGAGAGCTGGGTTCTCAGTGTCTACTGACAGTTATTCATCTGTTCTCCAATTGTCTCACCTCCTATTTATCAGATGTGGGTGCCTTGGAACCTCCATGCTTATTAGTGGAACCTGACCTATTTAGGCTCCCCGTCTTGCATCGCTTAACGACTTGGCTGTAGATCACCACACCTCTCATTTTCAGAGCAGTCTCATAAACATTCACTCCCTTGCTTTGCAACCATGTTGGTGCAAGAGTTTATTACAAGGATTCAGATACTGGCAGAATGGTGGAACCAGTGTCTCTGATATTTGGCCACGTGACAATACCATTCTTCCTGGGATCAAAAGAAATAAAGCAGAGCCTCCAGATCTCAGAATAGGGGCAAAGTCAAAAGACTTGGGTGGAGGAAGACTCACAGTTCTGATGATATTTTTGTAGCATCATCTGGTAGAACCTTGTTATCAAAAGGTTTGGTATTTTTTTTAAAGTATAGAATAATTCATTTAAAAATATTTATTGAATGTCCACTATGTGCTACACTAGTGCTGTGTGCACAATGGTGACTTGGATCTCTGCCCATGTGGAGTGTAGAGTTTTATGAGATTAATATCATATTGTCTCAATAATTAGCTTTTGAGTTAGTTTGGTATTTGTTTGTTTGTTTGTTTTCCTTTTCTGGTCCGGGATCCATCTAGGATCACACACTGGTTTTAGTTGTCATGACTCTATAGTCGCCATCATGGGAAACAGATGTCCAGTCTTTCCTTGGCTTTTCTTACATTGGTATTTTTTAAGAGTATAGGCCTTTTGCCTTGTAGAAGGTCTCTCAATTTGTGAAATATGGATTTGTCTAATTCAGTGATTCCAGACATGTATTGTGTTGGCCACATCTTAGAATCATTAGGGAACTTGGTGAAACTACAGAGACCCAAAACCTGCCCCGTTTCACCCTATACCACTTCAGTGAGTCTGGGTCTCTCTATTCTTCAGTTGCTATAGGGTAACTCTGCTATACACAGACGTTTCAGAGCCACTAGTCTAATATAATTTCCTTGTGGCAAGAATACTACATAAGTGATGTTGGGTCTTCCTCAGTGTGTCTCACAGGGAGGCTTGCAACGTTAGTAAGCTTTGTTTTTGGTTAAGGTGGTATCTACCAGATTTCTCTTCATCTTTTCCACTGTGTAATTAACAACTTGTCTGGAGTCAACACTTTGAGACTGTTTGACCATCCTGTTTCCCAGCAGTCTTTGATCCAATGGTCTTGGTCTCCAGTGGTGATCTTGGCTAAGCCAGTTAGTACTGTGGTTAGTACTGTGGTATATGGTGGTTGTAAATGGTGATTTGCTAATTCTATCACCTTCAACGTTTCTTAGCATTCATGGGTAAAGAATAATTTTCCCTTCTTCTCCATCTTTTTAAAAAATGGTTTTTATTATCAACATGGACTCATGGATTTCTTTTTATTCAATATATTATAATCCCTTCTCTCATTCATTTTGATGCTCTAAAGGCTCCCAGTACCATAGCCTTGGAATCAGCCAGTTTTCCTTTCAGTGGAGAATGCTCTCTAGAAACCAAGGTCTGGTTTCTATGTAAACTAGTTGGAACCTCATCCCAAGAACAAAAATATGCACCACCTGTCCACCAAAAAACAACATGCATTGCACAAACCATACCTGGGCTCCACCTTGAGAAAAGATGATCTGATTCATTTTCCCTTCTTTCTCATTTCCATGTCTGTATATTCACTTATATTATCCTCCCACAACCAAACACTAATTCATAAACTTTCTCTTTGTTCCCGTGTTCATTGTGATCAAGTTTCTGAGAAGCATTCTGTCCAGATACTTGATCCTACTGCTTATATCTTTGAAACTGTGATACACACCCACAAAACACCTGTACTTGTTTGCTCTTCTTGTAATGCTTTTTAGTTTTTGAAAGCATCTTTTTTTTTTTTTGCGGTACACGGGCCTCTCACTGTTGTGGCCCCTCCCGTTCCGGAGCACAGGCTCCGGAAGCGCAGGCTCAGTGGCCATGGCTCACGGGCCCAGCCACTCCGCGGCATGTGGGATCTTCCTGGACCGGGGCATGAACCCGTGTCCCCTGCATCGGCAGGCGGACTCTCATCCACTGTGCCACCAGGGAAGCCCTGAAAGCATCTTTATAGCTCATTTTTCTTTTTTTCCTCAAAACTCCGTGAATTTGGGGGACAGATATATTATTTTCCTTTTACATTTTTAGAAAGTGATGCCAGAAAAGTGAAAGATTTTTTGATAAGTTTGCATATATATATATTCTTGCATATATATATATATATATATATATATATATATATATATCCCTGCCCTC
>NW_020173397.1:11664060-11782107 GCF_003031525.2 Neophocaena asiaeorientalis asiaeorientalis
ATATATATATATATATATATATCCTTGATCACTAGGTACTATGCTAACAGTTCCCATAGCTGATAAAGCCTGAGCTATGTTCTCATAGTTCAGAAAGCTAGGATTCCTTATTCTGAGTTGAAAATCAAGGCAAATCAACTGTATAGTGAATCGAGAAACATAAGAAGCATTCCCTTTTTATAAAGGAAAGATAATAATACACCCATCGACATTTTCCTTCACTACTCTTTTAGTTGATATTCTACACATGTTTTGAGTACCTGCTGTGTGCCAAGTGGTCCTGGAGATACAGCTAGGGTCAAAATAGGTAAAAACCCATGCCCTAAGGAGCTTACCTATTAGGCAGAGGTGATGGTAGATAGGGATAAAGACGATAAAGAAGATAAATAAGGTTATACTGCATTAGAAGGTGCAAACAGGGTCACCAAATACAGTTGCACAGGTTGCACACTGCCCGACTCTGTGCCCAATGGTACCATGGAGATCTTGGAGCTAAGCAACTTAGGATGAAACTGACATTAAGTAAGATGGAAAAGGCTGAGGGAAGATCAGTGGTTCTGTGTTTTGGGTTTTTTTTTCTTAACTTTATATTGAAGTATACACATGGAAAAGTGTATATAATGTAATTGTGCAGCTCAATGAACTTTCACAGATTGAACACATCTGTGCAACTAGTATCACTATCAAGGAAACAAAACATTACCAGCACCTGAGAAGCCCCTAGCATGTTCTTCCAGTCATTAATCCCCCCACTACCATGACTTTTAATAGTACTTATTAGTTTGGGCTGACTTTGTATTTTATAGAACTGAAGTTATACAGTATATGCTTTTTTAATATATGGCTTCTTTTGCTCAAATTATGTTTTTGAGATTCATTCATGTTGTTGTGTGTCGTTACAGCCAGCTTATTCATTTTCCCTGCTGAATGGTAGTCCAGAGTATGAGTATACCACAGTTCATTTACATAAATGGGCATTTGGGTAGCTTTGCAGTATTTGGTTATTATAAGTAGTGCTGCCATGAGGATACAAGTGCCTGCCCTTTAGTGGACATCTGTAAACATATCTATTAGGTGTATACCTAGGAGCAAAATTGCTGGGTCATAGTGCATGTGTATGTTACACTTTAGTGGACCTTGCCAAAAAGTTAGTCCAGAAGTAACTTAAGTTGGTCCACCAGCAGTGTATGGGAGGAGTGCTGTTTTGATGTGTTAAGTAAAATGTCTACTTTATTCAGTGCAATCAGTTATACCACCATACATTGAAGAGAACTGCACCAAAATATTTGGAGACAATTTTGCTAGGTGCCTAGGAAATGGAAATAAACTAAGTAAAGTTTATTGGCATTATTGGCTTTGGTGAAGAAGTTGAATACAAGTTAAATACACTAAAAATAATATCCTACACAATGATAACCAGATTAACAGAATGAAAAAAGTGGCCTATTTATGTTGGAAAATACAAAAAAAACGATTATTAATCCTAAACCAGGATGTGTGTGATCTTCATGGTATATCATAAAACTTTATGATCGCTGTAGAGCAATTTCAGTAGATACTTATTATGGTTTCAAAGAGGAAGGCAAATTACTATATCTTTTTAAAAACTTGACAAGATTATTTTTAAAATTTCTTTAAAAACATAAATGGAAAAGAATGGCAAATATTATTATGGAAAGTTAAAGCCTTTGTCATATCAGATACTGAGACATATTATAAAGGAAGAATGATTAAATGTTATGGAACTACACAAAAATTGAACCGAGTCCCAGAACAAAGTAGAGAACCATATATATAATGATATATAAGGATGTAAGAAGCAGCATGGTAAACAGTGCAGAGAGAATAACATTGAGAGTCTTTGGGGGCTACCCTTCATGGTAAGTGCTTTATATTTTATACTTTATGCTCTAAACAACTCAGTAAATTCAATAGTATCATTCCCCATTTTGCAGAGGAGGAACTGAGTGAGTTTCAGAAAAAATTACTTACTCAGGGCCCCATAGATTCTTCCAATGTGGGAGGGCCAAGTCCAATCTGACTTCACAGGAGGAGAGAGCACATCAGAGGGGATGAGATTGAAGGACACAATTTCTGCCCCATAAACAAGACAAAGCGTTAATATTGGTAACTCAAGTTGAACATAAACTCTCAAGTAGATAAGTGAACAAAGGGTCATTTCACAGATAGGCAATAGCAAATAATAGGCAATTGCAAGGGAAATACTCAAGTTGGTTAGTAATCAAAAAACTGCAAGCTGAAACAATTTTGCAGTATTATTTTGTACCTTTCTTATTAGCAAAAATAATTTTTTTGATATGATGTGGTTTATAAACATATATACCTTTCCCTAAGATGAAAAATTAGTAAGCATATTTGATATCTTGATTCAGGTGATGGTTATATGAGTATATACACACATCAAAGTCATCGAGCTGCACAGTAAGAGTTGTGCATTTTACTGTATATACGTCAATAAAAAGGAAAAAAAACACTAAAATATGTTAACTGATGAAATCAGAATTATTTGTGAGAAAATAAAGGTGGAAATAATTAGATGCTGCCAAGGTTAAGCTTAGTATAAAACATTCAGCATTAGAACTCCCCTGGTGGTCCAGTGATTAGGAATCTTCCTTCCAATGCAGGGGATGCAGGTTCGATCCTTGGTCTGGGATCTAAGATCCCACATGCCGTGGGGCAACTAAGCCCGCGTGCCGCAACTAAGACCCGACACAGCCAAATAAATAAATAAATATTAAAAAAAAAATTCAGCATGGTGAGTATAAAGCATTTAGCCCACAAATTTGAAATTCAGCTTCTCTTAAGAGCCAAAGCTCAGAGGAAGTTATGATCACTTACATAACGCACAGTGGTCATTAAGGTAAAAACAAAGCAGCTGCTCGAAGGAACACAGTCATCATTGGTCCTAAAAATCAGAAACTGCTCCCATGTGTCCTTGTAAAGGGATATTATATGAGGTAATGAACTATGTCCTGAACAACACACCTAAAGTTATTAAAATAAAGAGTTTCTGAGGGTTGTTTCTTACGTTGTTTCTCAACATAAGTCAGGGGAGTGATGCCAGAACACAGTTTCTAAAAAGCAGTTTTGGGCTTCCCTGGTGGCACAGTGGTTAAGAATCCGCCTGCGGGGCTTCCCTGGTGGCACAGTGGTTAAGAACCCGCCTGCCAATGCGGAGGACATGGGTTCGATCCCTGGTCTAGGAAGATCCCACATGCCGTGGAGCAGCTAAGCCCATGCGCCACAACTACTGAGCCTGTGCTCTAGAGCCCACGAGCCACAACTACTAAAGCCCATGCGCCTAGAGCCTGTGCTCTGCAACAAGAGAAGCCACCACAATGAGAAGCCTGCGCACTGCAATGAAGAGTAGCCCCCACTCGCCGCAACTAGAGAAAGCCTGCGTGCAGCAACAAAGACCCAAAGCAGCCAAAAATAAATTTTAAAATAAACTAAATAAATCATACCAAAAAAGGAGTTTTACCTCGGGAAACCTTATGGCTCAGTTTTGTAGGTTTCTGATGATTCTAGCTTAATCCAAGAATAAACTTAGTGAATCTAGAGCAATGGTTCTCAATTGGGGTGCCAAAAGGAACCCTTTGGTCATCTCTGGAGACATTTTTGGTTGTCACAGCTGGTGAGGAGGCTGCTACTAGACTCTAGTGAGCAGAGGCCAGGAATGCTGTTTAATACCCTATAGTGCACAGGACAGCCCCTCCCCCCACTAAGGAATTGCCTAACTCAAAATATCAACTGTACTGAGGTTGCAAAATGCTACTCTGAAAGAACAAACGTGTAGTATTCACTGAGACCATCCTCCATAAATATTGCCTCTCACAACTAGCTTGGATGGAAAAGGAGAAAGTACCGGCTTATTTACATAGGGGGAGGAGGGAGTGCAGGTGTAGTAATTATGGCCTGGCCTTCTAGGGGCATGATAACCCCTAGAAAATAGGAAATTGCCCAGGGAAGTATGTTTCTATGGCCTAGCAAGAGCTGCCTTGTTAGATGGTAGGTAGGTATTAAGTGTTGATGCGGCCTCTCCCCCAGCCAAATTGTATAAAAACTAGTCAGCCCATAGCTCTGGGCTTCTCTGGCCTGGCAGAGTCTTCCTTCCATGTAGGTGTGTCCACAGAAGGTATTAGAGAGGCTCCCGGGGGCTGTATCAACTCACTCATTTGTGTCCTTATCCCATTGGTTCTTTGCACTGTTTGCAGGCTCACTGGTAAACTAAGGTGAGAGCATAGAAGCGGCATCCAAGGCCTCATTCTCGACAATTTTTGAACTTTAACCAGACTTTGAAGTCTGGCCCAGCTCAGCAGTGGACACAGTTGACTACCAATGTTAAGAAGCCCCTTTCTGTCCATCTGTAGTCACTGATTCTCTCTGGTTCACATCTTCCCAATGTCACCTCCAGAGGGAGAGAGCTTTCTTCCCTTAGTTCTAATTTGGAAAATCCCTAGGAAGGTCTTTGAATCCTCTTCCATCACTTGCCCACAGAAGGATGATTGTATTTCCATTAGATCCAGTAAGGAGAGAAGCAATTCTCTAAAAGAATGGGATATTGTGTTCAGAAAGGGGGTTGGGGTACGAGGCAGTCGAGACAAATAGATATCCAACCCTCCCGGAAAATACATCAATTTTTTAACAAACTTTTTATTTTGAAATAATTTCAAACTTACAAAAGAGTTGCAAGAATAGCACACACACACACACACACACACACACACACACACACACAAAATGTATGTCTATCAAACCAAATTCACTGGTTGTTGACATTTTCCACATTTGTACTGGTGCTCTCTCTATCTCCCCCACCTCCAAATGTGTGAACCATTTGAGAGTAAGTTACACTGTTTACCCCTAAATGTTTCACGGTATCTTTCTTAGGATAACGGACATCTCTTACAGACCCATATAACAATGATCACATTCAGAACATTTAACATTGAGCCTATACTATTGCCTAATATGCAATCCAGTTGTATCAGTAGTGCCTTTATAACAACTTTCCCTCTTGATCCAGGATAACACACTGCATTTAGCTGTTATAACTCTTTAGTCTCCTTTGCTTTCAAACAGTTCCTCAGCCTTCCTCTGGCATTCATCACACAGACATTTTCGAAGAGTATGGGCCAGATTTTTGTCTCAGGGTTTCTCATGATTAGATCTAGTGATGTATTTTTGGCAGGAATACTACCCAGCGGTGTGCTAGAAGCAGTTAGTACCATCTATGAGAGCCAGTTGTCACATCCCTTCCCAGCTCCATGTTCTGTAATATCATACTGGTTGCTTGAAATCAGCCATGGTGGGAATGTTCACACCATGGAAATCAACAAATGCTACACATCAGAGCTTGTACCCCCTCCCCCATTTCTGGTTGTGAAGCATTTACATTTAGCAGCACAGCACTGTATGTAGATGAAGTTACGTCCTTCCCAGAACGTATCAGAAGGCACATGATGCTGGTCTTCCCAGTTACTGGTGACATCTCATCCCTTGGTTAAGTTGGTATCTGTCAGGTTTCACCATTGAAAAGTTACCATTTCCCCTTTGTAATTAATTCTCCCCTATAGAGAGATCCTTTGTGATTACGTAAATATTCTGTTTCTCATCTAACTTTCACCCAATAGCTTTTACTTATTGAAAAGTACTGCCTGAATCAATTAGTACTATGACTGTTGCAAATTGTAATTTTTTTATCTCTTTTATTTCTTCTACATTTATTTGTTGCTGTTCTGCAGGTCGTTTTTGTTTTGTTTTTTTGGTAGACTTAACCCTTAAATAGATGATTAGTAGTAGACTTGGAAACAAACAGAGGTTTCTCAACGTTTTGTCAAGTAGTTCTCCATCTGAAGTATTTGTGACCAAGTTATGAATGTTCGTAGCTATAGTGCAGAATAAGTTTCCATGGAGTACTATCAATACAGAAAATGCAGAATGCGTCTTCAGAAATAGTTTTCCCATTCTATGTGAGCGTGTATGTTTGATGGTGACATACTATCCTACCAACAGTGGAGGTGGCATTTGGAGTCATTTTTCTGATCTTACCTGATTCCAGTTTTTACCAAAAGCATGCCTTTAGGACATTCCTGGTGAGACTTGCACTGGCGTTAACTAAAGCACGGTGAGGTCGAAAGAGTCCAGGGTCAACATGTGCTGTGGGATTGAGTAGTCCACTCCTTGCCCCTGGCCCTCAGTGCCATCATCTGTAAAATCATAGGAGTCGTATTTTCACAAAAGTCCCTTTCAAGTTCTAAAACTTCCTTTTATTCTGCTTTCCTACTTGGGAGTCAAAACCCAGAGTCCACCTCGTTAGCATGATGTCTTGGTCAACTGAGCCGACCAGTCAAGGACCAAAAGTGAGATGTCGAAGGTGGAGCCTGAACCCAGTGACCTCGTGATTGGATCCATAATCCTGTTAAATGAGCTTTGGGACTATAGCACCAGCACTTGATAACTGTTTCACGTTACCTCTGTGCATTCAGCCACATCCCCTGCTTCACTCCTCTGCTTCTCTTTGTTTATCCTTGACAATCATGGAAACCCACTGAAGGATCCCATTACCTCTGCCTTTGAGGTGATCCCTTTCTCAAGTGTTAGCTTTCCCAGTACCTATAAGGTTACCTCGGTTGCCATGGTTGTAAGTAAAGGAAATGTTCTATCCAAGAGCAGACTGCAGTTTCTAAAGAAGTTTTACCCTTCAGACATGAAACTCCAGAGTTCTGTACAAGTCTTAATTAAATTTCACCATATGAAATCGCTGAGAACCAGGCAAAATAGTATTTTCTTGATGAATCCATTGTTTGGTGAACTCCACGCACAAGTCAGGTAACCTTGGCAGTCAGTTTTAGAACTTAAAATATGTTGCCTTGTATTTCCAGAACAGTGGTTAACTGAAAGGTGAGGTGGGGCCTAAGATGTGTAAAAGAATGTGGGGCTTTGCCAAACCACTCATTTTCCTCTCTTTCTGGAACGAGATTTCTCAAAGGCCCTACTGTTCCGTCCCACCATTGCCTTCCTCCACCAGAATTGTGTCGGGGCCACTGGTGTAGGTGAAAAAGTCCACAGGCAAGCTTCGTATTTGCCTGCCCTCTCCCCTGGAGCTGTCTGAGCCTGGTACTTTTCATGCTTTAGCTCCTCATTTCAGCATTTTTAATATTTGATGACCCTTCCAATGTAGAGAAATATTTGGCAACTTCCTTGAGAGTATCTGTTTGAGGTCTTTTAATTTACTAAACTGAAAAGTTGGTATCTAAAATATTGTTCCAGTGACTCATCTAAGGTTCTGAGGACGCAAAGGGGTCCCAGGGTGTCAGAGGCGTTGGCAATAATTTTCAATATACTTTATACATCTGCAGTTTTTTAAAAAAAATATTTGATCTAACGCACTTCGCCTCTTCTCTCTGATTTTAAGACAGATTTGACTTTAACGAGTTCAGGTCTAATTTAAACTCAAACATGTTCTTGAGTTCCCCTGTGAAGCCCTCACCCCCATGCCCCACATGAGTTTCTATTTCTTTGAAGATAAGGAATTTAGCTTTTCTAAAATTTAATCTCGATCAACACCCACCTCACCTGTTGGATTAACTGCTTCATCATCTTTCACCAGATTAGAAAACGACTGTCTCTTGCCTGAAAGACAGAGGGCAATTGATTTCTGCAATCAACCTGGCTTCTCTTTGATTTTATAATCTGTTTCTAGAGATTATAGGCGAGCTTTGAATTCCAAGGCTCTGGGCCTGTCAGCTTTTGAAGCGAAAAACTTTGAAGCAGATCCACTGCCTCAGGTTTCAGAAGGGATACTTAGTTGTTGGAGGATGAAATATAAGGGAAACACAGGTAATTATCACTGTTGACATTGTAATATCCCAGGTTTGGGGTTTGTTTATTTTATTTTATGGCTTCTAAAAGAATTATTGTTATTAGTTTTGGGGGTTTTTTTTGTTGTTCTTGTTGTTTTTTTGAGAAGCCCGATCAAATCACTTGGCCACTTGAGAGAAAAGCATAAACCTTCCAGAAATTCTCACTGAGCTAACTGCTTCTATAAACCTACCTAGTGTGCATTTACTTTAAAACTACTTAATTACTCACCACTGATGCACTTGGTATAATTAGAAAACTCTCCAGCTCAGATTTAACAGGTAGAAAGGAGAAAGAAAAAAAAAGTGTAGGGCAATTTCCAGACCCATGTTCTTAAACACTATGCACTTTCAAGTACTAATTATATAGGATTTATGCAAGGAGGGGGTTATATGGTATTGTTTTAGCATGTGTTAATGCTTACAAGCTCGCATCTCACCAAAAAAAAATTTTTTTTAATAAAGACCCTGCTCTACTACTCAATGTTGTAATTTATCACATAATGCAAGAATGGTATTTACATATGTCATCACATTTAACAAAATAAATGAAGGTGCATGTGAGTGTTATTGATAGAGGCAATACCCTGACACAGTTATGCATCCGTACCAGGCAACTGAAGAAGTATTCCTGTTAGTGACAGCCTCAAGCTCATATTTTTCTTTGGGATCTTAAAGGCTTTAAAAATAAAATAGTGGAGGGCTTCCCTTGTGGCGCAATGGTTAAGAATCCATCTGCCAATGCAGGGGACATGGGTTCAGTCCCTGGTCCAGTAAGATCCCACATTACGTGGAGCAACTAAGCCTGTGCACCACAACTACTGAGCCTGTGCTCTAGAGCCTGTGTGCCACAACTACTGAAACCCGTGCGCCTAGAGCCCGTGCTCCGCAGCAAGAGAAGCCACCGCAATGAGAAGCCTGCGCACCGCAATGAAGAGTAGCCTCCGTTCGCCGCAACTAGAGAAAGCCTGCGCATAGCAACGAAGACCCAACGCAGCCAAAAATAAATAAATAAAATAATTTTTTTTAATAAATAAAATTTTTAAAAATAAATAAATAAATAAAGTGGTGGTGGGGAGGGTCGAGTGAGTACCAGATTTCCTTCTGGGAATGAAAATGTTAAAAAATAGAAAAAATAAAATAAAATCATGGGGAAATGATAAATTAGGGTTCATCAAACTTCAGTATAAAGCAACAGAATTTTTATCTCAAGCATTTTCTGTAACTGGTTCTTTTTTTTAATTTTTAATTAATTTATTTGTTTTTGGCTGCATTGGGTCTTCATTGATGTGCGTGGGCTTTCTCTAGTTGCGGTGAGCAGGGGGCTACTCTTCGTTGCGGTGCGCGGGCTTCTCATTGCGGTGGCTTCTCTTGTTGAGGAGCACGGGCTCTAGGCACGCAGGCTCAGTAGTTGTGGCGCATGGGCTTAGTTGCTCCGCGGCATGCGGGATCTTCCTGGACCAGGGATCGAACCCGTGTCCCCTGCGTTGGCAGGCAGATTCTTATCCACTGCGCCAGGGAAGCCTTGTAACCTGTTCTTAAGGCTTACATTTTCTCTACAAGAGTATAAATATTAATTCAATAATGTCTCATTGACACAGAAGTAGAACTTATATTTTTTATAATATTTGCATTGTGTGTGTACCAAAATAACTGCTATGACACAGGAAAACACTGAGCAAACTAATCTAAGAAAATCAGAGCTTCAAAATGAACTTGGAGAGGTAAAAATTATTCATTTAGAAGCTGTCTGAATTTTCAGTTTCAAAGTCATGTGTGTTCCTTCCAGAATACTGCTCTCAAAACACAATTTCCCACAGCTAATTAAAGTGCTGGCGCGCGCGCCCTCTCTCTCTCTCTCTCTCTCTCTCTCTCTCTCTCTCTCTCTCTCTCTCACACACACACACACACACACACACACACACACACAATGTGGCTTCCCCTTAACCCTGGATACGTCTCTCCACGCCCCCCTCCCTTCCCCCTGCAATGGTATGATCTGCGTTCAATCCTAAACTGAAGGTACCAAGCTGTGACAGCTTCCCCAACTCCACAGCCATTTGCTACGACCTAGGGCAGCCTGTGTTCAGTGATGCTTTCCTTTTCCACCGACAGGGGCAAATCGAAGTAGACAGTGAAACTATCTTCAGGTTAGCGGCGCTTATTTTACAGGTAAGAACTGATAAACTGCCTCTTACCCGCTCCTTTTGTTTGTTGGGTTTTGTGAACTGCCTGCACTTCTGAAACTTTTGCATGGGCCAGTGGCTGACGGCTTTTTAAAGCCTCCTGGTTGTTTGCCGGTATAAGATGTGAGCCACTGTTTTCTGTTTTAGTGTAGATTGCATGAGCGAGAGTGTGATATGTCTCAGAAGAAAATGAAACTTAGACTTCGCTGAGGAAGAAGAGTTAAGACCGTATTGCTGGCAAAGAGCTCCGGTGGCTTGAATTTGGGAGGCTGCAGTTGTTACAACAGCTGTAATTTGCATTTAAATTTAGTAACTTTTGTATACTTTTTCTTGAGGTGGAGTTAAAGAGCCCTTTAATTCTTAAAGGCACACATAGCTGAAAAAGCAGTGTGTTCCATGCTGGTTTAAAAAAAGAAAACAAATGGCATGTGTTGATTTACCTGTGTCATGGTTTAAACGGTCTGGGGCCAGACTAAAAAGTGTGCTGCTCCGAAGGACAGGCGTTTATCTCGTGATCTTCAAAACATTGAAGGAGAAATAATCATCTATGCTTTTTCGGGTAGATTTGTCTCTTCTGTTAAAAACAAGAAATAATTATTGGGTAATAGCGATTTCTTAAATGCCACATTCTTCTCCAGGGTCACATGTAGGTAAGGTGTTATTTGTGAAAAAGTTTTCAAAACAAAACTCAGCATTTTAAGAGGGGAAAGTGATCAGGAGTACAATTGTTTTAGCTTAATCACCATCAATACAAATTGATCATCTATATTTGTTTTTTATTTCAGGAAGCCAAAGGGGATTACACCAGGTATGGTTCCTTTTCGAATATTACTATGCAAAATAACCCTAGCTGAATCTTTTAATGCTATTTTAAATAACAATGGATGCAAAGCAAAAGAAAGTATATCCCCAGGCGAGAGACTGAGGTCTCTTTCCTCTTCAAATAGAGACCTATTCTTTTTGTGAATGAATCCGGGAATGAAGCTTTGCAAGCCAGAGTGACAGCAGATTGTACTCAGAAGCCCTCCAAAGTTCTATTTTCCATCACCTGTTAGCAAGATGAAGAAATCTATAAAAAACTTGGGTAGCCCGTGCTGATTTTTTAAATTTATAATAATCCTGTGTTTAAAGAATTATACCGTAAGCACAAAAAGATTAAATCCATCAGCTGCTTAGTTAAGGGATTAATAGGGGCTTTCTTTTTGCAGCTGCCCTAAAGGGGCCTCACCCTTCATATATTTGACCTAACAGTTGTATTGTTGCCACCGAGGCACTTACTGGTTCTAACTGCCTAACTGGCCAAATCGTCAGAGAGTGTTTATATTTGAATTCACCCTCTATCTGCTCCATTCTGTTCTTTTAATGCAATAGTTGCGTTGGGGTAGTAGAAGGGGTTAAAGGTGGAGGCAAGACCTCCAATTCGAAGCAGCTCACAGGCCAACGACCCACAAAGCCTCGCCTCTACAGTGTTAATGTTCCACTGCTGGTAAACCTTACCTGTAGATTATTTACAGATCAACTAGTACTCATTCCCAGCCAAGGCTTTGACTAGTGCGCTCCTGAACAGGCTGATAACCAAGTAATGCCTTCCAGGCTTGAAAACGTCCACTCATGGAGTCACGCTTCACCTCAGAAACTCCAAGCACTTTCCACATCTGCCCATTTAATGCGGTAGAATGACTGAGGCTCCCACTTAACAGGCCATGATCCACTCACCACACTCTCCTTTTAGCTCTGTTTTGTGCTATATTATTTTTTTTTTAATTTTAGGTTAGGAAATATGCTTTGAAGGAATCATAAAGATCAATGAACACCAAACTTTTTTTAATTAAAAGAAAATGTCAGAGCATGAAAAGAGGATAAATTAGTCTCTAGGTCATTAACATCAAGAGCGGCTGTGTTCTCCACTGTTGTCTTCCCTGGAGGAGCCATGTTTCCTAGGAAGATCAGATATGTGAGGAATTCCATCGTGTAGGGGGTGAGTCTGAAGTTGATTTATAAATGAGGGCTTCTGAGCCAACAGCTCAGCCTCTGCTCTCTGTGAACCGCTAACCCTTCCTCCCCCACTTTCTCCTGGTCAAGCGTGTGATGGACACCCTCTGAGCTTCATTTCCTCATCAGGAAAATGGCACCTCCTTCATAGGTCTGTTGTGAGATTAATTGTATGTAAACATTGCCCAGGGCGGTATCTGGCATGTAGCAAGCTCTCTATACACTTTGGCTATTATTATTAACTATTATAGTATCATTATTGCCCTCATCATTATCATCCTGTCCCATCTCTTGGCAACCTCTGAAGAGGCTTTTGAGATGTAGGAGGGTCTGAAGAAGCTGTAATCACGTGTCAGGGGAAAGAATCAAAGAGAAAGACTGATTCCACAAAGCTTCCTTAGGGAAGATCGCTTGCCTATGGCAGGAGAAGGCTTAGAAGGAACGGTCCTTGGGTAGTACAGACGTTTTAGCCCTAAGATTTCAAGGTTGGTGAGTCAGTCTGGCCAAGCACAGACCAATCCTTTCCCTTAATTTCAGTGTGTTCCTGGTGGTTTCCTGAGTGATTACTAGACTAAAGAAATGGAGGACACTGTTTTGGAATTGTCTAAACCACACTGAGTAGTAGAAGGAGCTTGGGACTAGGAATCAAGAAACTAGCACCGTGACCCTGAATGCCCTCTGTCCGTTCTCAGCCTCGGTTTTCTCATCTGTAAATTGGGATTAAGGAAAATGGGACTTGGCAGGGTAGTTTTGAGGCTACGAATGGTGTTTAAGGACTTTGTAGATTACAGTTTGTTTTACGAGCATTCGTTATTGCTGATGAGGGTGAAAGAAAGAATAGGAAATGTGAACTTTTGTTATTGGGTATATAATGAAGCAGAATTCTGGTTGACTGTCACCACCCCTTCCCTATCTGATCTCCTCCTCCCCTGAATGGACAGGGTATATTTTTCCTCCAAAGTTCTGTTATAAAACTAATTTAAGAAAATCAGGCCAAAAATTTAAAAATACCATGCAGCGGTGTGGTGTAGTGATCAGAGTAAAGACGCTAGAACCAGAAAGCCTCACCCAAATCCCAGGTCTGCCACTTATTACCTGTATAATCTTGAACAAGTTATTTAAACTCACCAAGCCTCAGTTTCCTCATCTGTAAAATGGGATTATACTAACAGTATACACCCCACAGAATTGCTATGATGACTAAATGAATTAATATATACAAAGTGCTTAGAACGGTTCCTGCAGTCTCCACTTTCATATTCCATCAAATTGATGGACATAATTTATCACTCCCCTGTTGTCTTAAATATGAATTGTTTCCCATTTTTTGCTGATATAAATAATGCTTTGATGAACATCTTTGTGTAGTTGGGATTGGGGTTGTCTGTGATTTTTTTTTTTTAAAGAGTTTTTGATTTGGACCATTTGTTAAAGTCTCTTTTGAGCTTGTTACAATATTGCTTCTGTTTTATGTTTTGGTTTTTTTGACCCTGAGGCATGTGGGATCTTAGCTCCCCAACCAGGGATCGAACCCGCACCCCCTGCATTGGAAGGTGAAGTCTCAACCACTGGACCTCCAGGGAAGTCCCTGTGATTATTTTCTTAAGTGATGTTTCTCAGGTGGGGAACAAGCAAAGGGAAATTCCTCAAAGGAGGCAAAGTATGAAGCGCTGAAATGGAATTTATGCATTCTTGATACCGCTAAACTAAAATTATACAAACTTCATAGCTTTATCCAGTGACGTCTCCTAAATGCCTGAAATGGGTCCGCACCCATCTAGGCAACTAGGATGCAGAGGTACTTAGGCAGGGGCCTTCCTTCCAGAGAAATTTGACTTTCTATCAAGAGCTACCTCAGTGGCAATTCTGAATTCCACTTCTCTGTTTGTTTACATGTCAGTGGCTGCAGCTCTTAGCTTTTAGAACGTCACTGAGGTTTGATTGTGGATCAGAAAAAGTCCCCAATTATTACCCTCCTAGACCAGGGCAATGTGGCTTTTTCAATTAAAACAGTGATTGAACACCTAATTCTTGAGGCTGCTGTGGTCCACCCACTCCTCGTGAATATGATCTTCTTTCTCAAATTTAGAATTTCCAAAGCTGAACCTGCCACCATCCCAGCCCCCAGACCAACTCCTCCTCCAATGTCTCCCCTTGAGTAACCACCATTCTCTCTTGAATCATCTCCAAGGATTTTCTCTTTTCCCTCCCACCTTCTTGTCCATCTGTCAGACAACTCCCTTCTTTCCTTGTCTTTATCAGAATGCTGGCTTTCTCAGCCCTTAGTCTCCTCCACTCAGCCTGACTGTAAAAGTGTGTGTGTGTGTGTGTGTGTGTGTGTGTGTGTGTGTGTGTGTGTGTGTTGTTTCTTTGACTGCTTTCTGTGACATTATTTTAAAAGTCAATGCCTGATTTCATTCAATTCCCACCACAGTTGTTATCATCACCATTTAACAAATTAATAGATGGAAATTTTAGGGCCAAAGAGACTATGTCACATAGCCAGTAAGTTCCCAGATCTGTCCTGATTCCGTTGTATACTACCACCTGCACATAACCCCCTGGTATCTTACTAAGACATAAATGCGATCATTGTTGTTGACTTCCAGACACCTCTTACAGTTTCTCATTGCACAGACACCCATCTTCCAAAACCCTAACTTGGCATTCAAGGCCCCCCATAATCTGCATTATACATTTTAACCTCCCACACTCTACTGCTCATACACCTTAATATCTGTTCCTGCCTCTCTTCTCTTTTCTTCACATGCCTTCACTATTTCGCCTTTATGGCTTTGCTCAAACTCTTCTTCCTAGAATGCCTTTAAAAACAACAGTCCTCCCCTATTTTGTTTCCTGCCCTGTTTCCTTGAGTATTTTAAGTTAACATTATCATGACCAGTAGGAAACCTTGCTCTCTGAAAGTTAATTAAAATAGTGGCATGGGGACTTTTTTCTTTAAATAGTTGACAGCCTGAATTTCCAAGTCAGCCCTTAAGCTGCAAAGATAACAAGCTACTCGGGTAACACAACACAGACAAACACAGGATTCCTGAAAGCTGACACGGCAAGGAGGCAAGGTTTCATCACTGAGCCAGCCGCAAATGAGTTTGTAAAAGCAAAGCATTTTCTTTTCTTTTTAAGATCCTGAAAGGTGGAAATTACTAAGGGAACTATGTGACTAGGGCACTTTTTGCTTATAAGAAAGAGTGAGTGACTACAATTTACAGTCCAGTACTGGGTCACCATGAGGGCATATTGTCACCTAGCTTCAAATGGGAAGGAATAATTCACAATTTACAGCTGTGCTACTGGGGACAGCTGTTTTCCCATGGGAGAGGAACTTCTCTGGATGCCTTGAGAGTAGTTAATGAACGGAGGGGGGAACAAGCAAAGACTTTAAAGAACTTCTACTCTTACACCTCTAGAGCACTTGAAGCTCTAAAATATCATTCCATTTCCAGGACCTTTAAAATCAGTTACAGTGATAAAAATGGCAGCTCCCGTGGGCTAGGTGCTGTGCTGAGTATGTCCTTATTCACATCAATGGGGAGGCAGGAGTGAAGACAAGAGCTTTGAAATTTAATTGCCCAGGCACTTGCTGTATTACTGTGGGTAACTAACCTCTCTGGAACTCAGTTTCTTTGTCTCTATTACTTGGTATTACTATTATTATTGTTAATATGTTTAACCTTTCCACCAATCCTGTGATAACAGGCGCCACTGGTATCCCCATTTTACCGAGAGGGAAACAGCTTTGGAGGGAGTAAGTAGCTGACTGTCGAGGTCACATGGCTTAGAGAGTGGCCCAATTAGGACTCCACGCCTCGTGCTCTTCACCTTTGTCAGGAGTCTCCTTTTTTGTATCTCCTGTTTTTGTATTTAATGTAAGAATCATTACCTTCCTTGCTGGCAGAATAAAGAAGGCTGACTTGACAGAAATTTAACGTTTCTGTCTGATTTCAGGCCAGGGCTGTAATGAATCAGCAAAACACTTTTGTGAAAAACCTATTAAGAAATGGCTTTTCTCTCTCCTCATGTCATGACTCTATGTTAAGGTTTGACTTAAAGATACAAATAGGTTCTTTTATTAATCAGTTCAGCGCATTAATATTTCATTTATTTTTAATGATTTGTAAATAATTCTACGTGTCAGGCTGTTTAACATGTTTTACAAACGTTAACTCATTAATTGTCTCCATCCATGAGGTTGGTGGAATATTATTCCCACGTTACAAGTGAGATTAAGAAATTCTGTGTGGATTATATTACCATATTATGGTTTAACATTTCCCCATGGCTTGGCCAGATGTTTAGAGTTGCTGTGTTGAATAAACAAACAACATAAGAACACATAGGGAACCGCAGACAAATAAGTGTGGGAAATACGTGGTTAAAAGCTAAACAAAGTTCTTTTCGATGAAGTTCGAATCTGCTCATGTGCATGGCGGGTCTCCCAGAAGTAGACACATAAACAGTGTTTCCAACACTTATTTGTCCCTGATGTGTGAGCCTCCTGCCAGACCAGTGTTCTACGGACTTCACTTTGTGAAGCAGGGGATTATTTATTTGCTGAAAGCTCAGTATTAAAATGCCTTTAAAAGATAAGCAGTTTTGGCAAACCTTTTCTTGTACTCCTTGCCAGATTATTGCATCCCTCGATTTTAATTCCAGTAACTCTTGGGGTAAACATTCATCAAGTTCTGAACTTGCTTTTTCTGAAGAGCCCTGAATTTGGAAGGAATCATCCATCCCATACAGTGGGTGCTTTTTCATCTGCTCTGTGCAGAGAATGTTAGGGCTGCCCAATATTATGTATTGGAACCCTCATTTCATAGCTGATGAACTAACAAGTGACATATCCATGACAGTTCAGGTTGACAGGACCAGACCTACAGTCCCCAGGTCTCCCTGACCATCTCAGATTTACCATTTTGTCTTACACTTGTATCAGGAGGCCTCCATGGATCCTTGCTGTCCCTGATAGAAGGCAGTGAGGACAGCAGGCAGTGGACTCTACCATGGTAAGTGGTGTTATCACTGGAGTGGCCCCGAGTCTAATATTAGTCACTTGAGGACATAGCTTAAGAGGGAGAAGGCCGGAAATGAGCACTCAGTCAGCAGTGCCTTTGGAATACCTTGTCTTCTTCTCATTGCTCGACCCTATTCACTCCTGTAGATCGAACACCTAATACCTACAACGTGAGAGGCATTGGACCAAGCGAGGGCTGTGATGGAGGCAGACTGAGTTTCCGGCCTTCCTTTTATTCCTGAGCCACGGTCCTTCTACATCCTTTATAAGAGACACTGGAGAAAGGCCTGGGCCCTGGACTGAGACAGGCAGGCATGAGGTTGAGTGAAACAAGCCCTCCTCATCTGCTCGTGGTGTGACCTTGAGCCAGTTTTAAAGCCATCTGAACCTAAGGTCCCTTTTCTTTCGGAGATTCGTTGTGAGGATTGAGTGAGATCAAGCACCTTGCAGGGTGCCCGGTACAGAATCGAGACTTAGTACTTGGGAGTCTGGTTCCACTAAGTCCCATGTAGAGATGCATTTTAGATGATGTTGCTGTTGTTGTTTTACCATCTTAGCCATTTGTAAGTGTACAGTTCAGTGGCATTAAGTACATCCACACTGCTGTGCAACCATCACCGCATCCGTGTCCAAGATTTGTCATCTTGCAAAATGGAAAGGCTGTGCCCATTAAGTGATAACCCCTCTCCCCTCTGCCCCCAGCCTCTAACAGCCGCCATTCTACTTTCCGTCTCTATGAGTTTGCCTTTTCTGGGTGCCTTATGGAAGTGAAATCATGCAGTTTTTGTTTTTTGTTTTTTGTTTTTTTGTGGTACGCGGGCCTCTCACTCTTGTGGCCTCTCCCGTTGCGGAGCACAGGCTCCGGACGCGCAGGCTCAGCAGTCATGGCTCACGGGCCCAGCCGCTCTGCGGCACGTGGGATTCTCCCAGACCGGGGCACGAACCCGTGTCCCCTGCATCGGCAGGCGGACTCTCAACCACTGCACCACCAGGGAAGCCCCAGTATTTGTTTTTTTTTGTGACTGGCTTCTTTCACTCAGCATGGTGTCCTCAGGGTTCATCCATTGTATGTATATACCGCTTCGTTTAGCCATTCATCCATGGATGGATACTTGGGCTACTTCCACTTTTGGACTCTTATGAGTAATGCTGATATGAACAAATATAGGTAAACATCTCTTTGAGACCCTGATTTCAGTTCTTTTGGGAAGAGAGATGCATTTTTAAGAAGAATCCCTGGCTTCCAGATAGTTAAGTATATTCTGCTGTTCATTGGAGTGGGGATTGGGGTGAACGCATAGGAATTGGGGATGGATATCAGATCCTTGTTCTAAATCATCAGATCTTACTTACCAAAATTAATACTTGAGGAGCCCAATACTTACATTAAAATATTGTTGTAGGTGAATATTTATTGACATGGAAAAATGATTACAATATAGGAAGTAGGAAGAAAGCATAGGTATTATCCATTTTTATTAAAAAATTATATATACCAATATGTTCAAATACGTGATACAGATATAAAAACTGGTCCTTAAGTAGTAGCATCGTGCAGGAGCCCCTAAATTTTTTTGTTCATACAGCCCCTTTCATTCTCAATATGCATATACTTTTAATTATTTATTTAATTATATAGTTATGTACATGTAGAACTATATTGACATCACTTACACTATAAAATATTCTCAAAAGAGTAATGTATCAAAAGGAAAGAGATAGAGTAACATGTTCCAAGAATGAATAAAAATAAATATCATTAGAAGTTCTAGTATTGGGAGTTCCCTGGCAGTCCAGTGGTTAGGACTCGGCGCTTTCACTGCTGGGGCCAGGGTTCCATCCCGGGTCGGGGAACTAAGATCCTGCAAGCCACGTGGTGCAGCCAAAAAAAAAAAAGAAAGAAGTTCTAGTATATTCTTTCTGCACACCTACAGATCTCTCTACCACATAGACTGTTGTAGAGTAGATTCTGAAGTTAGACAAAGCTGAACTGGATTCCAGAGCCCACTTCTCACTGGTGAATAATCTTAGCTGAGTTACTGAACATCTCCAAGCTGCAGTTTTCCATCTGTAAGTGGGAATAATTAGAGTTCTTTTATAAAAAAAATTTTTTTATTGAGATATGGTTTTTTTTGAGGTATGTAATATTATATTAGTTTCAGGTATAGAGCATAACGATTCAGTATTTTTATATATTGCAAAATGATCACCGCAATAAGTCTGGTTAACATCCAACACCACACATAGTTACAAAACTTTTTTTTTCCTTGTGATGAGGACGTTTAAGATCTGCTCTCTTAGCAGCGTTCAGATGTACAGTACAGTGTTAATAGTGCATTGTGCCCTGCCTGGTTTATGGTAGGGGTAAAAAAAATTAAGCTGGTACTATTGTCATGACTAACAGTTGTCTCGGGATGGTGGGGATAGAAATGTTTACAATTTTCCTTCTTTGCATGTCAGTGTGTTTTCATTTATTGAAAATGAAGATACAGTGCTTACGTAAGAATTCTTTTAAATGTTATTTTGTCTTGTTAAAAAACTCAAGAGCTTAGCACAGTGACCTACAGATCTCCTGCACTGCATCCTTTTTCAAAATGAATGTAAGATTCATGGAACACTACCCACTTGGCCTAACGGAAACTTCCCAAACCAAGGCTTAAAGCCCTTCCCTGCCACCCCAGAGCAGCAAGCCTGTGATTTCCCACCCCCCCCACCTCGTATATGGGAGGCCCTGTCCAGAACCTGCTGGCCCCCAGGGGCCTGCGCGCCTTTGTGAACAGGCTCATTCAGTTCTCAGCACAGGGGCCTGAGGCTGGGCAGGCAGAAAGGAAGCAATTAAGACAGTGGAAACCTACCAGGGAAAAAGCTGTTGGCAGGGCAGACTTCATGGATGTGTGATCTGTGCAGTCACACAGGGCCCCCTGCTCGGAAGGACCCCACTCTTGGTTTGATGCTCTTCTGTCTTGAAATCTTGAAATTCTCCATGATTTTTTCACAAAGAAGCTCCACATTTTGATTTTTCACTGGGCCTTGCAAATTGTAGCTTGGTCCTGGCTGTTGAAAACTGTAAGGCATTGAGAAGGCCCCGGTGTTGAATGGATTGTTAAAGAAGGGGTCCTCTTGTAGGTGTCTAAACGGGTACTCCATTGAGGAAGCTGGAACCACACAGAATTCTGCAAAACAGCCTTTTTGCATATATGTCTGGGAACCTCTTACCCTTTTCTGATTTCACTATGTTTGATCTCCCAGGTCTGAAGCACGGGGAGTAACAACCTTGACTTCATAAGGGCACTGTGAAAATCGAGAGAGAAAATGCACGTGAAAGGGTTACAACAGTGCCTAGCACCTGGAATACTCATTTTTAAAAGCTTCCTAAATATTCAGTTGCTACCCTGGTATCAACAATATGAGCTAGGTAGTATCATTATGCTCATTTTATTTTTTAAATATTTTTCCTGATGTTTACATTTTGTACTTCATTTATTTATTTATTTGTTTTTGGCCACACCCTGCGGCATGCAGAATCTTAGTTCCCTGACCAGGAATCGGACCCACGCACTCTGCAGTGGAAGCGTGGAGTCTTAACTGCTGGACCACCAGGGAAGTCCCTAGCCTCATTTTATAGATGAAGATACTGAGGTTCAGAGAAGTTGAGTAACTTGCCCAAGTCATACAGCTGGTTACCATATGGAGTTAGGGTTTGAACTCAAGCCATCTGATGGCAGAGGTCATGCTTTTTTCACTCCACCATCGTGCACCCTGCTTTCATCATCATCGATTAGGTGCCAGGTATTCCTGTGTACTTTTATCATCTGCTTCTCAAATTATAGCCGTTGAGATCCTCATTCTGCAGATGTGGAGACAGACGTAGTGATCACGGTCACATATCTGTTCCACATATGGTGGTGCTTGGATTTTAACCCCCATCCTCTGAATTTCTCCTCAGCCTTTCCACTTGATAATTCCTCAAGAGTGAATCCAAAAGATGTTTCACAGTATCTACTGCTTTGGGCTGATAAGTTAGACTTTGGCGAACTCTTGGACCCACATGCCAGACAGTTCTTCATAGCTTGTTTCTGGCAGCAATGGAATGTCATCAGCGCTGGCTCAGACCTTGGAATCTCACTGGGTTCCCCCCAACTCCTGGCAACCACCATTCTACCCTCTGTCTCTATGAATTTCTAAAATGTTTTTATTTAAAATATTTACACATTTTCATGTTAACCTAATTCTCAGCCAAAGTCATCCTTATGGATTACATTTCTTCTAAAAGAGTTGAAGTTTCAGAGTAGACAGGATCAGAATCCTTGGCAAGCTGACTAATGTTTAGAAAAATCTCTCATCACATTTTCATTATTATTAGAAATTCTTTAGACTTAAAAAAAAATGTAGTTTGACGGTTGATCCCTATCAAGCACGCAGATGGACAGAGTAATTCGTCCTTTGTTACAAGTTAGGCCACAGACAAAAATTTAACAGCAACAGAATTCTAGCTGAATGGACGCTGTGTTCCCCAGAATGCACACCGGTCTCTTGTCTCTTTGGTGGAGTGCTGAGGTGGGGGGGATCTGACACAAATTCCATGGATTGGTCATGATGTTGGTTGGAAGAGCAAGTTTCAAGGCTGAAATTCCACCAGTTACTGGGGGTTCTGTTGAACCAATCCTAAAGCCACTTAAACCTGGGACTTGCCAAGTCCCTTCCAAAGTTCTTTTCCCATGTGGTTTATTACCAGCCCTTAGGGTTGCCAGATTGAGCAAATAAAACAAACAACGAATAACTTTTTGAGTGTGTGTTCTAAATATTTAATCTGGCAACTCTAATCTAAGATCGCCCACTGGGGATTCTTCTCAGTGGTAGCAATCCACCCGCAGCCTGTTCTGAGAATGGTAGAAATACAGTGTTTATAATTGTTGGTTTCATGGGCTGTGATCAGAAATGAAGGAACACATTTATTGAACATAGGCAGGTGCCTTCATAGCAACATGGCTTCATAGCGTCTTCCCAAGAACCCTATAAAACAGGTCACTATCCCTGTCTTTATAATGAGGAACCGAGGCTCACAAAGGTTAGTTTATCTAAGACCACAAACGTCCTACAAACATGGAGACCTGGGACTGTATCCAGTTCGAAGTCCTTACCTTATTACTGCACATTACAAGTCTAGGGCCAGCTGGTAGGCTGCTCTGTTGATTTGCTTCTAAGTGTGTGGCAGCTTTGCAGTAGCCTGTGTCCCAACCCTGGCTACCCATGTGCCAGCTCTGGTGGGACAGTGGGCAGCCAGGTGACCTCTCTAAGCCTCAGTTTCCTTATCTGTAAGTTAGAAATAGCACCTACATCTACGTTCGCCATAAGGATTAAATGAGTTCTTTTTTTTGTATTTTGTATAAGTAAAATGCTGAGCACTTGTCTGCCACACAGCACATGCCCAGGACAGTCTCCTTTAAAGCCACGAGTTTCATTTATTGTCCTGTGAAGGGGCTGAGTGGTCGGAGGGAGCTGCAAACCAGAGGCAGCCTAGAAACGTGTGCTTACGCCTGATCCCCAGGGAAGGAGCTTCAACGGGTTAAGATGAATGGAGGGCATCCCTCCTTCTCCCAGAAGTGCTGGGGAGCATCCCTAGCTTAAGGGGGAGGCCAGGAGAAGGGCTCCTTTCAGGTCTCACTTTCCGCTCTGCAAATGGTGACCACCTGATTTGGCTTGAGGCGTGATCAAGAACTGTTTAAATGCGGTGGGAAGAAAATTCCAAGATTGGAAAGACCCTGTGACTTGGGAGGGGAGGGGGCAAGGTCTGGCCCAGCCCGCCTGGCTTTTCCGGCCCCTCCCCCCTCCCGCCTTTCCAGTTCCCTCCTCTGCTTCCTTCTCCTGCCCGGCTGCTCCACTTTGACCTGGAGTCCAGAGAACCAGACAAGCAGCCACTGGTCCTCTCGATCTAGCGCCACCTCCCCGAGGGGCCCCTGGGTAAGTCTTTAACATCAGCGGGCCCTGTTTCCCCCTGAGAACTCAGGGTCGGACACACCAAATCAGCTCGCCTAAACCAGCTGGCAGGGTTTGGTGTGGAGGGGTGGAAAGTGAGGCGGGCACTTTATTTTAGCTATTAAGAAATCATCTCAGTCTGTGAGCAGTTCGACTAAACTGCAACAACCAGTGGTGGCTTTAGAATGGGGTGGATTTGAGCCCTAGCTTTCTGCCTTGGTGTATGATTGACTATGAATGATGACAGTTTGTTTCCAACTTTCTGCAGCACCTCCCAAGCCCTCTGTCCTCTAAAAGAGAGAACTCGACAGGGGTAGATATTTTACTATGAATTTTTTTAGTCAAGATTAAAAAATCAGGCATCAGGAACACCTCGTGTGTTTTAAGGAAACTTTGTTGGGTGTTGGGCTTCTCAGGCGGATTTGGGTGCCCTGTTTTAAAATTCTGCTGAAAATGACGGGTCTGATTTTATGGCTCTTAAAACAAATTGTTTAAAACTAAATTTGGTATCTTTGCTGTCAGGGGACAACTCTAGCCTGTAGTGGTTTTGGTTGGGTTTAAGAAACATTGAGTGATAACACATATTGTCTTCTTATCCGTGTTCAGATCTTTGTGGTTTAATCCAGTTTTTGGCTAATCCAGATTAACTGGTTTAAAAAATGCAGGCTATCCTCACCGAAGAAACTAACTTTATTTTTATTTATTTATTTTTAAAATTTTATTTCTTGGCCACACCGTGCGTCATGCGGGATCTTAGTTCCCCCACCAGGAATCATGCCCCCCTGCGGTGGAAGCGCGGAGTCTTAACCACTGGACCGCCAGGGAAGTCCCAGAAACTAACTTTAGTAGAATCGATGAGAGGCCACTATAATTATAAATTCTGAAGCCTCGAGTTAAGCTGGCAGAAGCCTTCCATCTCCTCACCTCCTCCTCCCCCCATTTTCTGTCTCTTTTTGGAATTAGAGGAGTTAGACAGAGTGGTTCAAGCACAGGCTTGGAGTCATATTTGCTACTTTTTTTTTTTGCGGTACGCAGGCCTCTCAATGTTGCGGCCTCTCCCGTTGTGGAGCACAGGCTCCAGACGCGCAGGCCCAGCAGCCATGGCTCACGGGCCCAGCCGCTCCGTGGCATGTGGGATCCTCCTGGACCGGGGCACGAACCCGTGTCCCCTGCATCGGCAGGCAGACTCTCAACCACTGTGCCACCAGGGAAGCCCCATATTTGCTACTTTCTTGCCGTTTGAGTTTAAATCTCTCTTAAATCTCAGTTTTCACATCTATGTAATGGGGGTGCTGGTGATAATAGCATAATGTAGAGAGAGGTTTTTGTCCAGTCTCTGAAACCTAGTAATGCTCAGTGAGTGTGAGCTGTCGTTCAAAGCATTTCTTTTTTTAGGGACTGAATGAAGGTATCCACTCTGTATAACTGCTGGCTCAGCCTTGAAGAGTCTCGTGAAACTAACCTCCTGGGCTGTCCTCAGCCTCTTTGACCTTCTTTCCTGTTTTAAACTGTAGATTGCTATCTCTTTCTTGAAAATCTCCCTTTGTTTTATGATGTGTTTATTCTCTTCCTGTGGTTCTCAAGTCATTTATTAAACGGATCGCTGGGTCCCAGCTTCTGCCCTCCTGATTCTGTAGGTCTGGGGTGGGCTCAAGAATTTGCATTTCTAACAAGTTCTCAGATAATAGGGATGCTGCTAGTCAGGGGATTGTAAAAGAACTACTGTGTTTTCTCATGCTTGTCAACCTTTAAAATCCCTTTACCTAGGAATTAGTGGAGAGAAATTTACTGTTAGAACTCCCTAGTTATTAAGTCAAGGAGATAATAAGCTAGATTCATCACTGAAGGCCAAGTTCCCAGATAACTGAAAGAAACATGATTTTTTTTTTAATTAAAAAAGGGTGATGTGAAGGCAATCTGGCCAGTGAACAAATGCTCTAAGTAAACTGAGAACATACCTTCAACTGCTAACTACCAAGGTGTTGATCAACGCTGGTAGATTAGTTGAGGAAATTAGTGTTTATATTCAGTCTCCAAGATCCTTCTAATAATGACATGTTTAAGCAAGTTGTCCTCCTTAAACACTGGATCCAGCTGGAATGCTTTGGTAATAATTGAGTTGACACCTGTTACACCATTTAACAGACATTAAATACAGTTTTTCTGGCTGCTATGATCATTGCCATGGACCATTCCTTCAGTATAGTGCAAAACTTTGACGGCCACCCCAGCTCTCTAGCAAGCATAGATAAGGAAGTGGCTTATCACCAGCCTCTGTACAGGCAACTCCAGAAGACTGGCAAACGTTTCTAATTTACACCAGTTCCTAAAGACAGTAAATCTTTAGCTGGCACATAGCACAGTATTAAATAGAGCTCCCAGCTGTGACAACTTGCTTGAGGTCTTGGAGGCCCCTTAGGCTACATGGTAGACTTTATCTTGAGTGTTCAACAGGCATTAACTATAGCTTTTTTACATTTGCATATGCATGAGTTATACTCATGCAAGACTCCAGTCCCAAGTTACTTTTTAAAGAGCTTAATTTATGTCTTGGTGATGTTTCTACGCTCATTTCCATTGGGTCATTATATTTAACGTGCTTTGTAGGCACCTTTGCTTGCAATTTCAGTTAAGGAAGAGCGTTAGCATCAAAAAGAAAAGGGAAGTTTGGGGCTTGGGCTTTTTTTTTTTTTTTTAAACTGTCCTAGAAACCTAAGGGTGCTTCTACACCAAGCATTGACAGCTACCATCTTTGAGGGATCTCATTCAGTGATCTGTTTGCTCCAGAAGTGCCAGCACCACAGTTTGCTAATTGCCCGCACTTCCTCGTCCTCCAGTCTGAGAATGGCAGGTGGCTGATTGTCACTGTGGGCAAGTTCCCAATTAGGCACAAACAGGTGCACACATCTGCTGGGGGTGGCTGTTTCCACACAACTGCTCCAGCGCACACAAAGGGTGGCCTCAGCTTTGCCAGCCATGTGGCTCTCTCAAAAATGAGTGAGGTTGGCACATTCCTACAGGGCTTTTGCGGTCAGTAAAGAAAAACAAGAGCCCGTGAAAGGGGCTTGGGAATGCCAGAAGGAATCATCACGGGAAAAAGAGCTGCGGTGGCTAAACGGTGGGTCATGGGCCGCTTTCTTCTAGAAAGCTGTCAGAATAGGAACTTGGAATACCTAAAGGAGGTATTATCAGGTATTTAATCTAATTATCAGCCTAGATAATTAAATAAAACGCAGTGTTCTTCATTGTGGCATCTGAATTCCTGCTGAAAGGATGAAGAATAGCAATTTCTGGTCTGTTACTGAGAAGGAGCTAGTCTTGTAGATTTATGGGCATTGTCTTTGGCTAGAACCTGGAGAAAGCAGTCCCTCTTGGCAGTTCTGGTCAAGTTCATCTTTAAAATAACACTTCCATTGCATTCGGGTCAAGAACGTCCAGACAGGACTTTCCTGGTGGCGCAGTGATTAAGAATCCGCCTGCAAACGCAGGGGACACGGGTTCGATCCCTGGTCCAGGAAGATCCCACATGCCGCGGAGCAACTAAGCCTATGCGCCACAACCACTGAGCCTGTGCTCTAGAGCCCGCGAGCCACAACTAGAGAAAGCCCACCCGCAGCAAGGAAGACCCAACGCAGCCAAATATAAATAAATTAAAAAAAAAAAAAGAACGTCCAGACAGGGTGAGTGCGTTTCCTGCTGGGACGAGGCAGAGACATCTCCGTCCAGGCTTGCTCACCTCCCGGCTGTTTAGAGGCCCTCCCTTGGGATTCTGAGGTTGATCCTCATTCATATAAACCTAGCCTCCCACCCTGCCTGCCTGTCAGCCCCAGGAGGGGCCTTCTCTGCCCAAGCCAGACCTGGCTGCCTCTGCCAGCTCAGTGGATCCACGTGGCCTTGGCTCCCAGGCAAATTCCCCCACAGGGGTTCTTCGGAGGGTGAACAAATAAGCACTCAGCTACTGTCAGTCCACTCAAACGTGAAATCCTTCAGGTTCTAAACTCTGAAAATGATCAGGATTAACTTAAGAATAATGCACCAGTGTTTGAAACACTTGCCTTCTAAATGGCAACGGGCTTGCTCATCAGTACCCTCCCTTACACCCACTAACCATATTTGACTTAGTTTTATGTGAATTATATCACCCGGAAGGATGTGTAAAACATGTATGAATGGTTTAAATAACAAATTAGAAATTACACAGCCACATAACCACACCCAATGAGGAATGTTGCCAGGATCCCACCCCACCCCCATTGTGTAGTGGACCCCCCTTTCCCAGTAAAAATCCTCCTGTTTCCCCAGAGGTGCTTGGGCTGTATAGAACATATTTTCTTGTTTTGCTTTATACTGTATCACCTATGTATGATTCTCTGTAGTTTCATTTTGTTTGCTTTCGAACTTATATACATGGGGTGGTGATGTATATATTATTTTGGGTCTTGCTTCTTTGCTAAATACCGTGAGATTCATCACGTTGTGTGAAGCTAGTCTGTATTTTGTTTGCTGCATGGTATTCCACTGTATGAATACTGTAATTTTATCATTTCTACTGTTATGGGATATTTGGGCTGTTTTCTTTATTTGTCTTACTGTGAGCAATGCTGCTATAAACCCTTTTCTTTTGCGTAAGTTTCTCTAGAGGTATACCTAGGAAAGGATCTCTGGGTCATGAGGTATGCAGATTTCCAAAAAGATCATGTCAATGGGCATTCTACAGCAATGGATGGGAGTTCCTATCACCCTTCATCTTCACGTAACCTCAGTGCAGTCGGCTGCAAAGTGGTAATTCATTGAAGGTTCAATTTGCATTTCCCTGAGTACTTATAAAGCCGAACACTTGCTTCTGCCTGTTGGCCACTTGGGTTTCTACTTGTGCACTGCTTGTTGAACGATTTAACCCATTTTGCTGCCAGGTCATCTGTCTCAGCCATCTTTTTCGTCCTCTTTTAGTGTCATAGACAGGGCCCCAGCTCAATCACCTCCTTATTGGTGGTGGCTTGTTAGAAGTTTCCTGTGTTAATAGGTCCTTATAGAAAGTGATGTTGTGTATTCACAAGAAAGGATATTTTGCGATAGCACAAGTGAACAGATTTGGAGGATTAATAGGAACCTTTTCTAACACAAAGAAATTAAGGCTGTGTTTTTTCCTGAGAAAGTAATCTTTTGGGATGGTCCAGATTCCACATTTGTCAGAATTATTTATGTGTCTCATTTACTCATGCCCTACTGATGTTTTGCACTGTAAGTAAATTATCTGAAACTAGAAACCAAGCTGAACTGAGAAGGGCCTCCCTAGACATTCTTTACTCTTAGTTTGTCAGAAATTGCAAAGCGATAGTGATGGTCTGCAGGTATGTTTTATATAGCCTGCACAATGCTTTACTTTTTATTTTTGGCTTTCCTTTTTTGTTTTTTGGTTGAGGCAGTATTTTAAAATTCAGACATTCTAGGTAAAACTCTGGGATTTTGCCTTATTTTTGAAGAAAGTGCAATCATTAGGCAATAGTGGATCCACATTCTCACGTGGCAGAAATTACATTGATCTGAGTGGTGGTTCCCCATCAGCAGTGGCACCTGATTGTTTCCTCAGTATCCAATCTCCCTTTTCTCCATATTAGTAATAATATTAGTAGCAAGGCATGTGGCTGCCCAAAATAAAGACTACATATCTCAGTGTCCCTTGCAATTATCAAGAGCCTTGTGATTGTTCTGGCCAGTGGAAGTGGGCAGCTTTCAGGTTCTGCCCCTAAAGGAGTGGGTATGTCCTCCTTTATTCTTTTTCCCCTACGTGGTGGCTAAAAGGTGGACATGGTGGTGAGCTATCTCAGACCATGTGAAGGACAGCAGAACCCCACGAACAGTGAAGCAACAAGAGTCTCGGTCCCTGAACACTTCATGCTATTCTAGCTCTAACTTGTAGGTAAAGAGAAATTAAAGTGTTGATCTCTGTCACGCAGAGTCAAATCTATATCCTAAGTAACTTCAAGTGGGTAATGTTCTCTCCTCTTCCTCATGGTCCCCACCGAGTCCCCATTGTGTCCCTGTGTCTGCTGCCGAGCTTGACTTGCCTTTCTCAGCTGGCTTAGACAGTTGGATTTCTAATGCTTCTCTCACTTGGCTCCTATTAGAGAGTTGCTTCTAAGATATATTTATATTCTAATATTTAATAGTCTAAGAGTGACACAAAAGAAAAATTCTTAAGTCTGAAAGATACAATACAATTAGAAGTTTTAGGGTTGAATTATCAGGAGTTTTATAATAATCCAAATCAGGGTTTCTCAACCCTCAACACTATTAACATTTGGGGCAAGATAATTCTTTATTGCTGGGGGCCCATCTTATGTATTGTAGGTTGTATAGTAGCATCCTGGCCTCAGTTCAGTAGATGCCAGTAACACCTCCTTCCCCAATTGTGACTGTCAAAAAATGTCTTAAGACGTTGCTAAATATCCCCCGAGGGGCAGAATTGCCCCAGTTAAGAACCACTAATTTAAAGTATATTTCTTTATTTTTTTACCTTTTTAAAAAAAAAATTAATAGACTTCAGTTTTTAGAGCAGTTTTAGGTTTACACAAAAATTGAGCAGAAAGTATGGAGAGTTCTCATATATCCTCTCTCTTTCCCCCTCCCCCTCTCTTCGCAGTTTCCCTTATCAGTAACATCTTGCATTAGTGTAGTACATTTGTTACAAGTGATGAATCAATACTGACAGATTTTTTTTTTTTTTGCTGTTTTACGGTTTTATTAAACAAAACGTGCACACGAGCTGTCTATTCATTTTCTTCGCCGCGCAGCCTGTCGTTGGGATTGGTGACTCTGATGGCCAGTTGGGCTGCTCTTTCCACAGTGGCTTTGCGGTTCTTGGAGGAGACGTTGTGCGCAATCTCAAAACAGTAAGACTTGTTGCACGTCAGCAGCACTTCAAGCTCCTTGACGTTGTGGACCAGGAACTGGACCAGGAACTGGGCAAAGCCGCTGGGCAGCATGTGCTTTGTTTTCTTGTTGCTCCCGTAACCGATGTTGGGCATCAAGATCTGGTCCTTGAATCTCGTGCGCACCCTGTTGTCAATGCCTCTGGGTTTCTGCCAGTTCCGCTTAATTTTGACATACCAGTCTGACTGGTGCTGGATGAACTTCTTGGTCCTCTTTTTGACAATCTTGTGCTTCACGAGGGGTCTGAGGGCAGCCATGATGCCGAGTAGGAGATGGCGGCCACCTCCGTAGGCAGCGCCGAGGAAAAGAAGACGAGAGATTATTATTAGCTAAAGTCCCTAGTCAAATCATGGTTCACTCTGTGTTCTATAGCTTTTGACAAATGCATCCATGATTACAGTATTATTCACAATAGTTTCACAACCCCCCCAAATCCCTTGTGCTCCACCTATTCAATTATATTCCTTTTAAAGTAGTCTAAACTTTCCTTAAAATGATCCCTAAGCCACTTGCCTATTAATGCACATTTTAGTTGTTTCCCAGTGATTGATTAGTTTCCCAAAAAGGTCTTAATGAGTAAATATTCATTGTTATTTAGGATGCTGCCTTGTGATTAACGTTTGGTAATTTATTGATTTATTTAGTCACCATTTCCAGATGTATAGTGTCTTATCGCATCTTAGGACTAGGGTAGGTTCTAATGGTGCATAGTTAAAATTAAAAACTCCTTGGGAAGGTGACATGTCGAAGGCCAAAGCTCATCTTTCAGTATATCCAAGACAGGTAGTATTTTTCTCCAGTTGTAACATGTAGCTATTTCTTAAGTTAGTCACTAGATATACAAGTTGTGTGTTTAGCAGACATGTGTTAAATGCTTTAATACTAGAAAAATCTCAGTATATTGAGAGACTGGTGCTTTAAGGACACAGGAACTAAAATCATCTTAAAGGACAGCAACTTCAAGTTTCCCATTTCACACTTATTCTCAACCATGAGCTTGTTGAATAAAATGATGGATAAAATTTCCCTCTCATTTCATTCCCCTCTCTCCTCTCTCCTTTGGCTGACTACATTGGTGTAAGTTAAAAGCAACTTCGTCATATGACACCTGTTTCTACATGCTCAGCATGCAGTATACACTTAATACGTATTTGCTAAATGAATAAATGAATTTATGGTAAATAGCAGCTTCGCTTCTTCTACTCTAGTAGGTCTCGATTGCCACAAAATTAACTATAATCCAAAGAAATAAGTGAATGTGAGGCTGAGTTCTTGGAACACAGCACACAGTTCACATGAACCCAGGAGATAACACAAATGTGGCTGGTGGTGATGATTAATAACAAAAAGTGTTATCCTTAGTCTGTCACTTTAGAACGTGTACAGGTATTTGCCCTTCACAAAAAATTCATAAGCCAACCTCTTTGAAAAGGAAATGGGATTTGAAGGACAGAGCATAAAAGAAATTATTAAGAGAAATAAATGTCATTACTGGGAGTCGACAGGTGACCTTTACTGTGATTAAATACGATTGTGGTATATATTTTGGTTTTCAGGAAGCCCAAACCAGTTTCCTGAGATTGTCAATGTGGTTAAGCCATACTGCTCAGATTTCAAATGAATAGAGAGATTTATCCTTATGTAAGAATGGGAGCCAAGTGACTTTTCATTTCCTGGAGTAATTTGTAAAGTCAGATCTCTCACCTTTGGGAAAGGCCCCAAGCCTAGTTTTGAAGTACAGCATTGACAGGTACAAATCATACCGTGTCTAAGCTAGGTGCCACTCAACTCTATCTGTTCCCGCTGAAAGTAAGTTTATATACAGGTAGCTTAGTGGGTTCACCTGATTGTCCTGTGGGCTGGTGGGGAAACTTGGTGATAGAACCAGTAAACAAACCTTCTGTAGACATTGAAGGAGAACCAGTTACACCAGGCCTGATCAAGTGACAGGAGAGAGCAATTTCTAATCCAGTACAGTGCAACATAGACCAAACAAAGCCTGTCTGCAGGCCATACTTGGTTCCCTAGTTTGACCTATAACGTTTGATCTAGGTAATTGAATGAATGCTTTGGGAGGAGACTGACCTTGAGTTCAGCGTGTAGTCCTACAGTTGGGGGTTCATCTCTTTCAGTATCACGATTCACATTGGGGCAAACCCTGGGGAAGCTAATGTAAAAATGCTTGAGTGATGGATTTTGCAACTAATCAGTTCAGAGTTTTCATTTATAGGTAGGGGGGAGGGTGAAGGGGAGCTCTGCCTTGCCAGAGATGAGAATGTCCCAGGACGCTGCTCTGGGAGTCTTTCAGGGAATCAGGTAATAGAATACAGTGGTGATGGTCTTGGCCTTTGAAGCCCCCTGGCTCCTCCACATAGTAGCTGAGAGATGTTGAACAAGAGGCTTAGCTTCTCTGAACCTCAGACTCTTACTTGTGAAGTAGTCTGGGTAATAATAGTACCTACCACATGGGAAGAGTTGTGATGGGACTTCCATGAGGTGAACAGTGCCCTAGAAGTGCATTTCATGCTGCTCTTGGTAACCTCAACAAAGAGATGATAATGGCAAAGATATGAAGAGGTGGCAAGTAAGTGGAAAAAAGTTACCAGTATGCTGTTTGATGAACACCAACCAGGGTAATCATGATTTTGAGTAACTCTTTAATGTGCTTATCCTAGGCTCTAATGAACCCCAGAGAGTCATGTCTGTTTCATCAGAGACTGCCTTCTTAAATACTTGGGACTGTTCTCACACTGCAGGACAAACCTGACTGGGTCATATTACCTGTTCTCCCTTCTGTTAAGTTCCTTAAAGACCACACCCTTCTCTCTCTCTCTTTTTTTTTTAACATCTTTTTTGGAGTATAATTTCTTTACAGTGGTGTGTTACTTTCTGCTGTATAACAAAGTGAACCAGCTATATGTATACATATATCCCCATATCCCCTCCCTCTTGCGTCTCCCTCCCACCCTCCCTATCCCACCCACACCCTTCTCTTTTCACAACCAGAATTTTGCCCTTTTTTTTTGGTTCTGTTTTGTTTTCATTGTATTATTGGTTTTTTTTGGTTTTTTTTGTTTTTGTTTTGTTTTGCGGTACGCGGGCCTCTCACTGTTGTGGCCTCTCCCGTTGCGGAGCACAGGCTCCGGACGTGCAGGCTCAGCGGCCATGGCTCACAGGCTCAACCGCTCCATGGCATGTGGGATCTTCCCAGACCGGGGCATGAACCCGTGTCCCATGCATCGGCAGGCGGACTCTCAACCACTGTGCCACCAGGGAAGCCCTGTATTATTGTTTTTAACTGAGATATAGTTGATTTACAATATTATGTGTTTCAAGTGTATGACATAGAGATTCACAGGTTTTAAAGATTGAACTCCATTCATAGTTATTATAAAATATTGCCTGTATTCCCAGAATTTTGCCATTTTAAAATTAGCTGATGTTTCATGAGGTACATTTTAGTTCACTTGTTGCAATTTGAGGGATAACTTCCTTGGATTTCATTAGAAACACATTTTCAAGTCATCTTTTTAAAAAATTTTTTATTTTAATTTAATTTTTTTTTATTTATTTATGTTTGGCTGCGTTGGGTCTTTGTTGCTGCACACAGGCTTTCTCTAGTTGCAGCGGGCTGGGGCTACTCTTTGTTGTGGTGCGTGGGCTTCTCATTGCGGTGGCTTCTCTTGTTGCAGAGCACGGGCTCTAGGCGCGTGGGGTCAGTAGTTGTGGCTCGCATGCTCTAGGGCACAGGCTCAGTAGTTGTGGCGCACGGGCTTAGTTGCTCCGTGGCATGTGGGATCTTCTTGGACCAGGGATCAAACCCGTGTCCCCTGCATTGGCAGGTGGATTCTCAACCACTGCGCCACCAGGGAATTCCCTCAAGTCATCTTCTATCCAAGTGATTTCCGCAGATGGCTGACTTGGTCCATTTTATTTCAGAGAGTGTCAAGGAAGTAACAGATGAGTAATAGAAAGGTCTATACTCAAATGTTTTTATTGCAATGATAGCTATTATGAAAAATGGTGATTCTATGTGAATGGTTTTAGGATAACCAGTGTTCCAACATTGTGAATATTATGTAACCACTAAAAATAATTATGAGGGTACTACAGGAGTGTGGAGAAAGTGTATAATGAAATTTGAAGAATGCTGCATAAAAATAGAATATAAAGTGTGCACAATGTAGTAATAATTATATATCAATAATAAAATAGACACATATAGGAAATATACAATGAAAATGGAGTTTATAAGTAAGGAAAATGGGATTATGGCAATTTAATAGTATTTAAAATTTTTTTTTTTTTTTGTCTTTTAAAAACTTCAAAATCTCATCAGGTTGGTTGTCCATTTGGGGGCTGCCTTTAGTTAAAGTCTACAGCCTTATGTATGCTGACAATAACATTTGGCAGAGCCCAGTGTGCTGTTGTTACTTTTCAGATTTCATGTGGTGACCAGCTTGGGTAATCTTTTAGGTAACGACGACTGACATACTGTATTACTTTTCTTTTTAGTGATGAAAATGCCAGGAAAGATTTAAAGACATTACCAGCCTTTCCAACCAAAACTCTGCAGGAGCACCCCTCCCTTGCCTACTGGTAAGCCACACCAAGATTGCCAGTGACCCTGTTACGGTAACCTCCACGGAGAACGGCATGCTCTTCAGGGAACTAAAAGAAATACAAGTGCGGAAAATATCAAACTGCCCATCATACGTGTCAGTCTAATCATAAGTAGACCTTGATCCTTCCAGTGAAAAGGTCTTATGAAATCTCTCTGGAGATCATTGTCCCAAGCCTGTAGTCACGTGTGAAGAGTGGCCATGTGCCTTCTCGTTCAAGTGCATGATACATTTGTAGAGTGTGCTTTTAAGTGAATCCTGCTCAGTATATGTGCAGTCACTGTGTAATGCAGGCTTAATGTGGCAGAGTGCGGTACAAGTGGTATAAAATACAGATTTCCTTGAACAGAGGCATTCATAATAAACAGTAACAGCCTCAATGATCACGTTTCCTCTACAGCCAGAAGTCACTGTCTATTTTGAGTTGTTTTATTTGCCTGTATTTTAATGAATCCATAGTACCCATTTCCCATGCAACATTTTTCCTAGAAAAGTACGTTTTCTCCCCTTGAATTACTTACATTCCCTTTAAATATATTTTCCTCGATTTAAGGCTGTGAATCCTGAAGATGGTTTTCCTTTCCACTAAAAAACTGGTTACAAAATAAATATTCAACGTGAATAGCTGTAATATGAAAGTTGGAATATTTCCCAAGTCAATAGTGAGAGTAGGTACTGAGGCTACATTGCATCCTGGGTCTGGAACCTTCTAAATGAATCATTGTTAAGTGACAGTTTCTTAAGGATAAAAAGCAAAGACCAATTACTGTTGCTTATTTGTTGTATAGAGGTAAAAAGGTTTATTCTTCTCAGTTATACTTGAGATATGACTAATGAGCTACCAGTCTGAAAGGAGGGTAAATAACTGAATGATGTCAAAGGTGACCAGACTTCAGCCTGTTTCTCCTTTCTAGCCAAAAAGTTTTATTCTAAGACAATAATGAAGGGTTTTCTTCTAAAGTATCATGTCCACAAGTAGTAAGGGTAGAATATTTTAGATTGAACACTCACTCAGAAGCATTTTTAATTCTTTCTAAATCTTTCTGAACAATTTAAGGAAAATGTCTATAATACCTTACACTTGCTGATCTCTCTAAAAAACCCTTTTAATTTCCCCAGCAAGGCTCTCTAACTAGCATTTAATAACATTATTTTGTATTTGTTATATTCCATTCAGTTATGGGAGAGAATATTAGTTTTTTATTTGATGAAATGATATTATGTTTCCTTTTCTAATAACTTAAGTTTTCAAAAATTTACATATTTTATAAGTATATTATATAAAATTGTATAAAATCAAGATAAGGTAGTCAAATGTCTGAGGTTCAGGAGTCCATATGTCCATATCCTACAAAAACAAAAGTCAACTAGCTTCTGTCTCCCAAACAAGTTGGTCTAGGCCTTCTTTCTCAAGTGTTTCAAGTAGGCCACCTGAGAATCTTGAAATCGGATCTGTACCTCATACAGTCATGCATTGCTCTACTTTTCATTTCCTTGTTTTACAGTGAGGACAGGGTAATTGAGCATTATTTGAAAATCAAAGGTCTGACTCGGGGTCAAGCTGTGGTTCAGTAAGTATCTTTCTTTTTGCTTAGATATAGTTGTAATGTCTTCCGTTTGAGAAAGTCATCTGAAATGATTTCTATTGTGTAGTTTGTGTGCATATAGTACTCACCTGGTTAGAAGTATCTTACCATGAATTATAAAGTGTCTTGGGTCATTCCATACTTTGGTGTCATCAATTCAGATGCCTACCAGTGTCAGACAGGTAACAATAATGAGAACTCATAGGCCAAGTGTAGGCAATAGGGAGTGGTGGGGACTGTGGTGAACTAGAGAGCTTTTGCCCTGGCTAGAGACAAGACTACTCAGCTTCAGCATTCAGGCATAATGTTGCCAGATCATCTGATGTTTTTCAAGAAAAGCTGGAAATTACAATTTTTTAAATCCTAACTTTAAACATTGCAAAGTAATTTTAAGAAAATTTTAGTACAACATGAGCCAAACAACATCTGTCTGGAGGCCGTGTTTTGTCACCTGGTTTGTGACTCTATTTTGGGTGGAGCACGCAGTGTCAGTGTTGGATAATCTGTTTCTTTATGGTACCAATAGCAGACCATAATGATAGATTTCTGCATTTTAGACCTATAGAGTTACCGTCATTTATTAAGAACAGTTCACAGGCTACACTGAAGTTTTTAAATTGTAAAAAGTAAATTTATAATTTAAAATTTTTTGAATTGTAAAAACGAATGTAGCATTATTGCTATAGTAATTGTACAGTAGAATAACTGTTATGGCCATTTAAGTTTTAACAAAAATTCTGCTGAATATAGCTCAGAGCATGTGAGAAGTGAAATAAGGACTTGGCGATCACTATTCCCCTGGTCAGTGTATAGATTTCCCCCACATCCCTGCTCTTGCGCTCATCTCCTTTTCGTCATAGTGCACCTGCTGTGATCTTCAAGACAGAAATGAGAAGTTAACAGCCTGAAGTTGAATCCCTGACTTGTGCCTGTTTTGTGAACTGGAAAACAAAAAGGAATAACAATTTCCATGAAGGATTTTAGGTTAGGTTAATGAGTGTATTATGAACTGTGCTTGTTGAAATGCAGCGTCCTCTTACTTCCTTTGATCATTATCATTGTGGCTGCAAATTAGAAATTGTCTAACTTGGTAGTTAAGGCTCTAGACTGTGGACTCCGACTCACTTTGTTGGAATCCTGGCTGTGCAGTGAAATTGCTGCCTGGCCTTGGCACATCTACCTTTTTTTAAAAAAAATAAATTTATTGGGCTTCCCTGGTGGCGCAGTGGTTGAGAGTCCATCTAGAGCACAGGCTCAGTAGTTGTAGCAAGGGGCTTAATAGCTCCGTGGCATGTGGGATCTTCCTGGACCAGGGCTCAAACCCTTGTCCCCTGCATTGGCAGATGGATTCTTAACCACTGCGCCACCAGGGAAGGCCCCCTAACTTTTTATATTCACTAACATGTAGACCTTTTACTTTAAAAAGTTATCACATTATTGATTACAAGGTCCAGAGCCATTGATCTCCAAAATGTTATTAAAGAGTCCACTTGTATCATACAGGAACCTCAATTCTGTGTGGGCAGAGAGGAAATCTTACACAATTTCGTCCACTCCATAAAGTCTTAAAGTTATACAATAAATACTTGTTGAATTAAAAATAACAAGAGGTACATCATCACTTTAATTTTTTGGGGGGGTGCATATTTTTAAAAATCAGGTTTGCATATAATAAAATTCACTGTTTTAAAGCATATATTTCTAAGAGGTTTGACTTAAAAGTTAAGTATAAATTTCTAAAAGTGTACCACCATCAGTGATAAAAACCACCGTGTTTTTATTATAGCATGTTTGCTTAATTTACAGCAAGCAGAAAATAAGCTTTATTTTTTACTTATTATGAGCATGCCCCAAAAGTTGATTCTCATGACTTGCATCATTAGGTGCTAGTTTAAAAATACTTGAAGTTTGGGTTTATAATAAAGTACAATATGTTTCTAAGCCATAGAAATTTTAATATGCAGAAAATAACATTTCCTATAGCTTTTTGAAATTGAATTTTTGTTAACAACCTCCCAACATTTGGATAAAGTAAAATATATTACTCCCTGGAGTGGTTTATTCTATTTCTACTTTAGTCAAAGACAAAGTTATAATGAGGAAAGTAGATACAAATTGTGTTTCTTTAGATCACTTTTCCCAAAAGGACCCTCCAACTAATTTAATAAGAGGTTATAATATATATTCATTTTCCATAGGTATATGAAAATAGTAGAAGCTCTACCGACCTATGGAGTCCATTATTCTGCAGTAAAGGTAAATACTTTTATATGACAAACCTTTCATCATGCCTGTGTTATTTTAGGAGAGTTAGTGAACAACACCAACTTTGTAAAATCACATAAATCAATATGCATATGTATGTAAATTATCTCTAGAAATTTCAGCATTTAGAATAGGATTGATTTTCTTAAAAAAATAAAAGCCTGATTGTATCTTGTCATTTTTAGCAAATCATAAAGCACATTATTTTTGCGAAATACTAGCTGTGTTCAGGTGTGTTCCCGAAGCCTCTGTTAGCCCTGAAGTATTCAGGTCATTCTCTTTTGGCACACCTAATCTTTTAGCTACTTTTGCTGATTTTTCTCTTTTCCAATTGTGTACCTTTCTAATGCTACTAGATGCTCATTTGATAGTGCCTTTGTATGAGAATCATTGCAGAATCATCCAGTATCATTTCAGCAGCTTCACAAAATCCTCAAGTTTTTACAAGATTTGCAGTACCCATTTTCAATTGGTATGTTTTATATTTGCGTAGTACTTTCAGTTGTTTAGACACAGGGAGAGACTGACTAAGAAATATTTTGAGACGATAGAGGATAAAGCATATTGTTAAGAAGAGAGTCCTGTTTGAAAGAGGAATAATTTTATACTTGATCAATCTTGAGTGACTTTTCAAGTTCTGACAGTGTTTGCAATTCAAAATGGAGGGGAATTGGATAATACCTGTATAATGAGGACACCTTGTACTAAAAATACGTACCAATTCCACTTTAATTTCTACTGATTCTTAATTTGTTTGCATATGGGTATATGTTTAAGCCCAAGTTTTTCTTTCCCTATGTCAGTATATATCCCTTTCTTTGGCAAGACCTAAAAGATAAATTTATGAAAAAAAATGTATTCCTCCCCTCCCCATACGTACCTCGAAGTCATTATTCACGCATCTCATCTTTGAATCATATAATTCACCCAAAGAATTTTTTAGTATTCCCATGTTCATTTGTTAAGTATATTATAAACATTAGGATTTGGAACCACTTTTCTCATCGTTGTGATTCTTTGGAAACTTCTCTGACCTTTATAACTGGTTACTAATCAAGAGAACAAAGAGCTTTTTTTCTTTCTCTTCTTTTTTTTTTTTTTTTCCAGTGGTTAACTGGCTTTGTACTCTGGATTAATTCCTGGTTGAATTACTTACATTTTATTTCTTCTCTCCAACTGTTTAATCCTACCAATAATGCTACTTTCTTTTTGATGGTGTTAATAGTATTGGTGTGCTTTGACTTATAGATCTTATTTGAAGAAGCTCTAAGAAAGCATTTTAATAACAAGTTAGGATTTTAAATAGTCTTTTGTTTACCAAGACAAAATTATTTTAACTTGTTGATACTTGTTAAAGGATGAAATTGGTAGATGTTACTTCATCTCTGTAAGACTTAACAATTAGGTCTTGGTTCTCATGGTTTTCCGTCTTCCAGGATAAACAAGGACTTCCTTGGTGGCTTGGAATCAGCTATAAAGGAATTGGCCAGTATGATTTGCAAGACAAGGTGAAACCTCGGAAAGTAAGTGTGAATCATTTCAGACACTTACGAGAACATTGAGCTGTTCTAGAGCTAGAAACATCACTTTATGGGGCAACAAGCAGTCTTGGGTAAAGAATTTTTGATTAGTGAAGTCCTAGGTTTAGAGAAGACTCAAGTTAAATGTGAAATACTTTTTATAATTCATTCATGCCCCATTTATACAGCAATTCCATGTCTGATCATTTATCCTAAGGAAGTAAAATTACGCACAAAGATTTAACTACAAGGATGTTGATCACAACGTAGTTTACAAGTGCATACAATTAGGTTTCTATTTAAGTTAGTATGAACATGATGATGTCATTTGTTTAATGAATTTTACATATATAAAAATATATACATGCATCCACACACATATGCATACATATACATATGTACATTGGATGGGTAAACAAATGGGTGAATTGTAAAGATGTTAAGTCAGAATTTTTGGTGCTAGTTACCTCTCAGTGATACAGTTATAAGTAACCTTCTTTCTACTACTGCTGCTAGTTTTGCTTATCTTTGTTTCACAATTTTCCACATTTAACATGTCTACTTTTTTGTAGAGGAAAGTAAGTTACATGCTATTTATTAAAGGGTCACACTATCAGGTTCGGATTTTCCAGAGCTAATAAGTTACATTCTTGGCAATTTGATTATGCGGTTGTTCCTCTTGACCAAGCACAAGTGTACAATACTTTTTTGCCTATATAAGAAGTGATGAGTTCGTGTAGATATCCATCTAGCTGCTCTGGCCTACTCAGTATTATAATGACATAAAGGCTTACCCGTGCTGTTAGGTTTTGCCATGCTCCGTGTCCTCTGCTGCCAACCCTGGGAATCACAGCTGTGAAACAATGACCTATAATAACAGACCATGGTTAGGCTGCCTGCTCTATCACACCCCGACATCACCGCCTTAAATAGCTCTTATCACTTCCATCTGTCTCTTGCTTTAATTTGTACTAGAAAAACAGCCATATTTTTCATAAAGTCAGGCCCTGGTCATAATACCACAAGCTTTTCATCTTCTACGTGTCCTTTTAGCTTCAATCATACTTACAATCTTCCTTTGAGTTTAGAGAATAAGTTACCCTTTTCTTCCCATTTTATGGTTGTGAAACTGGCACAGAAAACATGAAAGGGTGTTGCCCAGGACAAACCACAGCCCCCTTTGAATGCCCATCCAGCTGTCCTGGGTCAGACTAGCTGGGCACTGTGGCTTCTTATTGAGAATTATCAGTAAAAATGGGAAGGCATTATTTTTAACAAAAGATCCATCTGTGTGAGGTATGGTAAGTAAGCATTTGTGTAATCATACAATTAGAACTTGATCTGTATAATTTTGGCCCAGTGACCCAGATCAGTTGAAGTAAGGAATACTTGATTTCCAGGAGGAATATGAGTAATTTTGGTTATATTTGAAAACTTGTTTCTAAGATCAAATTTCTAATAACGTTAGAAATGATATGGGCGTACAGTTTTTCTTTATAGTTATATATTTTAATGTTTTTACCAAAAGTTTTAAATAGTCATTGTAAAAGAAACCAACAACAACAAAAAAAAGCACACACTACAGAAACATCAATTGGGGCAGGAAGTTCTTCAGCAGCTCCCATCCTCCCCTGTGATAATCACTGTCAAGAGAATGATACTGGTTTGTTTGTTTGTTTATGAATTTCATTTTGTTTTATTTTTTATTTTATTTTTTTATTGAAGTAGAGTTGATTTACAATATTGTGTTATTTCTGCTGTACAGCAAAGTGATTGAGTTATATATATACATAAATTCTTTTTCATATCCTTGTCCATTACGGTTTATCACAGGATATTGAATATAGTTCCCCATGCTATACAGTAAGATCTTGTTGTCTATCCATTTTATATATAATAGTTTGCATCTACTAACCCCAAACTCCCACTCCATCCCTCCCCCCCACCCCACCATTGGCAACCACAAGTCTGTTCTCTATGTCTGTTTCTTTTTTGTAGATAGGTTTGTTTGTGTCATATTTTAGATGCCACATATAAGTGATATCATATGGCATTTGCCTTTCTGACTTACTTCACTTAGTATGATAATCTCTAGTTGCATCCATGTTTTTACAAATGGCATTATTTCATTCTTTTTTATGGCTGAGTAGCATTCCATTGTATATATGTATCACATCTTCTTTATCCATTCATCTGTCATGGACATTTAGGTTGTTTCCATGTCTTGGCTTTTGTGAATAGTGGTGCTGTGAACCTGGAGGTGCATGTATCACTTTGCTGTGTAGTTTTGTCTGGATATATGCCCAGGAGTGGGATTGCTGGATCATATGGTAATTCTATTTTTAGTTTTCTGAGGAAGCTCCATACTGTTTTCCATAGTGGCCGTTGATACTGCTTCATTTAGACTTTGTCAGCATGTATACTAAGCTTTTACAGAGAGAAAGAAATCTTACTATGTATACTATTCCATACTATGTCATATTTCTCCAAATCACTTCTAAAACAGATGTCTTTTTACTCTTTTTAAAGCTGACTAGTATTCCATGGTGTTGAAATACATAATTTATTTAACCAGTTCTCTCTTGATGGACATTTGGGTTGTTTCCATTGTGGGAAGAGTGGGTTGGGGGATAATGAATTTCAGCCAAGGCAAATAACTAGCCCCTATTATCTATTTTGTAAGATCATGTTTTCTTAAGGTAGACCTCATCCATGTTAACATTTTTTTTTTGGCAATTTGTTTCTTCCCTGAATTTTACTTTAAGAAATAACATTTCTTTGGTTTTTCTGAATCTTGCATGTAAAATATAACTTAAATCGACTCACAAGTAATTTCTTAGCTGTTGTGGCTTGAGAAAATTGAGATTCTCACAGACTCTAAATGCATCTACTAAAAACAACCAGGCTTTCTTCCAAAATAATGGTGAATCAGAATCTACACAGTAAATATTGCTGTTAATTTCCTCTCAGTTGCTCATGACTCACAGGCCTTTCTTTACATTCACAGTTTCATAGAAATTGGTAAATATTGTTTGACACTGATCATAATCAGGTTTGCTTGTTCATTTCAGAGTCTATAGACAATGATCAGAAGCCACTTCCTTTTTTCAGTGTGCAAGAGTTTTCCTATTTCATTTTCAAGACATGTCATTCAGGTTGAAAAGGACCATAAACAGGCCATCTGGTGTCATCACTGTCTTGCTTTCTCTTTCTTGGTTATTTTAGCAGGTGTCCACTTTGTACCACTCTTTGCTTTCTCCTTGCTTCCTCTGTTAAACCTGACAATGGATTTTGCTTCCGTATCTTTATTTTTTCCTGTCTAGACAACTTAAGAGTTTCATTGGCAGGAGGACGTTCTAACGTCCCTGTCTTGGCTTAGTTGCACAAATAAGGGAATGCCTAACTTAAAGGGACGTGAGCACTGACATGTAGAAGGAGGCTCACGCTTCAGCTGTTTGCATGGACCTATGTTCCAGCAAGTTACCAATGGCCGGGCAGGAATGAAGGTCCTATTGCCAAATTGGAATGAAACAAAGGCTGGAATGGGAGGTTGCGTAGATGCTCAGCCTCTTGAATCACATGCCTGCTGCATTATAATTACATGGCTTAAAAACAGGCCAGAAGGAGGAAGAATTACCCATGATAAGATGGCGAAAGTCTGTTTTGAAAAAGGGTTGGTCCGAGGTCCCCAGGCTGAGGCCTCTGTCCTTTCCACATAATGTCTCTCAGTTATAGGGTCTGAATATTGGGGACTGTGTTTGTGTTACCTCCCAAAACACCCAGCACAGGCTCTTCATGTGTACTGTCTATAAAGCTTTTGCCAGTCAGGGGCTTCGATTTGTTTGCAATCCACGTAGTATAATGCAACAGGGCAAGGGTTTGGGAAGCAATCCAAAAACTGTCTCTGATGTCATTTGCTGTGTGACCTTGGACATGTTGCTTAACCTGTCTTTAACCTTAGTTTCCTCCTCTGTACAATGGTAATACCACCAACTACTAGGGTGGTTGTAAGAATTAATGAGATTATATTTAGTGTCGTGCTGGATGTACAGTAATAACTCCATAACTGGTAATTACTCATTTGTAGTGAGGGAGAGAGACAATAAAGAAGGATATGAGAAATATTCTTGGATCACTGGTTAAGGAAGGACCCAACATTGCTACAAACCCAGAGCCCTAGTGTCCCACGTAAGAGTCCACACTCACAGTTACTATTTTCAGAGACTGGTAAGCATTCTGCCGCTCCCAATTCATTAACCACAATGCCCTAAGGTATGATGAAAATTAAGAGAAATTTTTTAACTTCCGAGTTACAATCCACAAAAATTACGGTATTAAAAAATCAGGTCATAAGCAGTTTTTCTTTTAAATCCTTCCTTTGTGCATGAAATGTGTCATCGCAAACTCTCAAGGAATGTGAAACATACCAGAACTCAACTTCAAATTGTAGGATGTTCAAACTTAAAAACGATGAAGCTTTATTTAAAAAAGAAAAATTCAAACACGTGCCTTGTAGGTTTTTATTGTTCATTCGGTATTTCAAGGAAAAATCTCTGTTCTTCACAAAGAAGTAGTCAATGGGTCTGTGGCTGAGTAAAGTATTAATATATGTCATGACTGATTTGTACCCCTCTAGCAAGTTATTTCCCTGGGGAAAACCAGAACCTGTCAGAGGTGGGAGGAAAAAAAATGACATGCTAGTCAAGGTGTTACAGGTAGACCATAGTAGGATAAAATGATTTTCAAGATTAGTATCTTTGGCATTATAAGACTTATAAAGTCTTGTGATACATGTCATTACCCCAGAGAATTTCAGGGTGGGGGAAAGGTCTTTAGTCATCAGTTACTGAGTTTTTTAAATTAATTGGAATTCACAATTGCCTAGAGCAGATGAATTAAATAACCAGCCCAAAAGTCTTCCTGTTTCCTTGTCATAAAAGTACAGGGTTCACTTCATTTAAACTCAGTCACTTGCTTATTTCTCTAAGCACGGCCATCTTGATCATTTCTAAACCCACCTGGCTCCCTCCAACGCTACCCCATCACCATGGACCTCGATTAGGATGCTGCTTCTAATGCTGCTTAAATTCTAGGTGAGGTTTACTATAGGAGAGACAAGAGAATGTGTGCCATCCAGTTGTATTATACTTTCTACATCAAGACAAAATGAAGTATGATGTGCAGGGAGAAACACAATTACAGAATGTCACCCGGAGACCAGTCCATCCGGTCTATACTTTGTAAAGTATATAATTAAGCTCCCGCCACACCAGGAATCAATTTGATTGTTAAAACCTTCTACAGAGTCAGTGGGAGGAGAACTCCAACCCTATAGCGTGGATTTGAAATAAGAACCAGTCTGGCACTCCACTTACTGGCTGGCTGACCTGGAGCTGTCACTCAACCTTTTGGATGTTTATTTTCTCAACTATCAAAATCAAAGAATTCTATCTACCTACCTCACAGATCATTATGTGCACCCAATGAGTTAGTGAATTCTTTCACTGACTATATATTTTTCTTTTCTTGTTTTAAATTTATTTTTTATTGAAGTATAGTTGATTTACAATGTTGTGTTATTTTCATGTTTACAGCAAAGTGATTCAGTTACACACATGTATATATATATATATTTTTTTCAGATTCTTTTCCCTTATAGGTTATTACAAAATATTGAGTGCAGTTCTCTGTGCTATCCAGTAGGTCCTTGTTGGTTATCTATTTTATATATAGTAGTGTGTATATGTTAATCCCAAACTCCTAATTTATCCCTCCCCCTGCCTCTTTTCCATAGATATAGAAAACAAACTTATGGTTAACTGTTTTTCCCTCACACCATACTCTAATTTATAGAAAGTTTACTGGGCAGCATAGGCATTTGTCTTTTCCTCCTGTAGTTAATCACTATTAGAATTTGAAGCAATTCTTCTAAAACAGGGAACTCTCAGAGAATTGGATGGGCATTGGTAAGTCTCCATTTCCATCTCACAACCAGTAGGCAGATGGAAAGAAGCCAAGACAAGCAGCCTTATTCATAAAATCACCAAGTTTAGGGACTCCCGTGGTGGTCCAGTGGTTAAGAATCTGCCTTCCATTGCAGGGGACACAGGTTCAATTCCTCGTTGGGGAGCTAAGATCCCACACGCCTCGGGGCAACTAAGCCCACACGCCACAACTAGAGAGCCCATTCGCCACAACAAAAGATCCCACGTGCCAAAACGAAAGATCCCACGTACCGCAACTAAGACCCGACACAGCCAAATAAATAAATTAATTAAATATTTTTTTTAAAAAGGTTTAAAGAAAAAAATCACCAAGCCTAACTGCAAAGGAGGCTGGGCAGTGTATACTCTAGGTGGGTGTTCATGGACAAACCCATCAGTCAAGGTGTTTTGTTAGAAGGAAAAATAGATCCTGAGGGTGATAAGTAGTTCCTGTCACTCTGTGTTTGTTTCCTTGGAAGTCTTCCAGGGGGATGGTAAACAAACAAGTGAGCAGAGAATGAAGACATAAGTATAAATTTTGAATGGTCTCTGATGGAAACAAATGAGACGGAGGGACAAAAATGGGTGTTCAGGCAAGGCCTCTCTGAGAAACGTGACATTTAAGCTGAGACCTGAAGTGTGAGAAGGAGCCAGGCTTAAAACAAAGAATGGGTTGGCATGTTCATGTCAGAGAACAGTGTACGCTGATGGGAGGGAGGTGGGCATGTTATAGAAACTGAGAGACCCCTACAGCTAGAGCTTAAAGAGTGAGTGTGTCCCCTGTAGAAACTGAAGGTGATGGTTGAAAAAGAGGAAAGGGCTGCTGGACAGGCAAAACCATTAGATTTCATTATTTCATCTGCTACTCTGTGTTTCTAGGCATTTACCAAATGGCTGAATTGTTGGCACATACAGAAAAATGAAAGATAGCTCTCTAATAGGATTGACCAGTCCAAATGCAGAGAAAGCCAGTCAGTACATAAAGCATGGTGAAAATTTTTTCTATCACGGGGCATAAACAGTTAAGTTTTCTTCATTCTGTACTTATAACCAAAGATCAGTTTGGTTTTAATTCATTCATCCTTCAGGAGCAAATCTCTTAACAAAGTGCCATGTACTCTGGTATTTTTCCAAAAAAAAAAATAATGAGCCCATTCTGTCTGCAAGGGCCCTATAGTACTTTATATATATATATTTTAAGATTTATTGATTATTTATTTATTTAACTTATTTTTGGCTGCGTTGGGTCTTAGTTGCAGCATGCAGGGTCTTCGTTGAGGCGTGCGGGACCTTTCATTGTGGCACATGGGCTTCTCTGTAGTTGTGGCGTGCAGATTTTCTCTTCTCTAGTTGTGGCGCCCAGGCTCCAGAGCACGTGGGCTCTGTAGTTTGCGGCACACAGGCTCTAGCTGAGGTACGCCTGTGCGGTAGTTGTGGCCTGCGGGCTTAGTTGCATGTGGGATCTTAGTTCCCCGACCAGGGATCGAACCCGAGTCCCCTGCATTGGAAGGTGGTTAACCACTGGACCACTGGGGAAGTCCCCTACTTTATATTCTTTATCTCGTTTAAGGAAAAAGCCCAGTCCCAGTCGTCAAGGACCTGAGAACCCATCTGGAAAGACAAAATCATGTTCAAAATTAGAGATTTTTATTGAAAATATTTAATAAGCAGACTAGGTACCAACCTGTGAGGAGGGATGCCAGCTGTAAACATCCAGAAGAGCCATGCAGGTGTTTCTGAGCGACAGGTCAGCCCTGGTTATACCAGATATGTGCAGTGAGTGCTATTGCAAGTACTAACAGAAGTCATTAGATCAGCTCTCAGAGGTTAGAGATTTGGCCACAGAGGGAATTTATATGAGGTGACACCCTCTTAGATGGTCAGATTTTTATATCATGCATTTTTTGATACCCAGGACTTCTTTGTCTAAATAAACGTTTCCAAAAATACTCAGAATGTTTCACTCCTTGTGTTTAAGACCTGATGTTTTATGTGTGAAGGGTTATCACATCACATCTGAAAAAGTAATTTTCTCTACCTGACTGTGTACCATTTGGTGTGTTCCCGGGCATTGAGAGCATGGCCTCTTGTAATCTGATCAGTTGTTCAAAGTCCTTCTGGGAGGGAACATTTGCATTTAGAAAACAATCCAGGGCTTCCCTGGTAGCGCAGTGGTTGAGAGTCCGCTTGCCGATGCAGGGGATTCAGGTTCGTGCCCCGGTCCGGGAAGATCCCACATGCCGTGGAGCGGGAGAGGCCACAACAGTGAGAGGCCCGCGTACTGCAAAAAAAAGAAAAGAAAAGAAAACAATCCAGACATCTATTTGTTCCTAAAGACATACCTAGTTGAGATAAAGAGAAATCAAAAATTCATTATTTTATAGCAAAAATTTTATCTTCTTCATCAACACACTTCACCCACCAAAGCATAATTATGTCACCAGAAATTATCCTCTGAGTCAGGTGTTCTCATTCACTGTGCTATTTATGTTTCGGGCCAGATCATTTTGTCCTGAGCATGGCCTGATATTCAGCAGCATCCCTGGCCTCTAACCACAAGATGCTAGTAGCAGCCTCCCCTCCAGTGTGATAAACCAGAAATGTCTCCAGACATGGCCAGATGTTCTGGGAGTTGTGGGTGAGGGTGGGACGTGAAGAGAAATCATCATTGCTGGAGAACCACTAGTCTCAGTAAACTACGAGAGACTGAGTTCTTTTCTGCAAATGGCTGCCGTACTTGCTGCCGTTTTCTTCCTATGAGGTTGAACTGGGAATTACTCTTTTTTTCTTTCTTTTTTGGTTAACATAACAAATCTCCCTAGAATACTCTTCCCAAGTAAGAAAGGCAGGATAGTGTGCTCTGGTTACTGGGGAATTTGGAGCCATGGTTGTGCTTGGGTGTGAATCCCAGATCTGCCCCTATTTAACTTTGGGACCTTGGCCAATTAAACCTCTCTGAGCCTCAGTTTTCTCTTCTGTGAAATGGGGCTAAATGTAGTACCTCCCCATAAGGTTGTTGAGAAGACTCATTCTCAGTCACATAAATATTTGGTCGAAAGATGGCTAGCTGGATAGAAGGTCAATTTGGCTTTCTCAAAGCTCATCATCCTGCAAAATTCTCATTCTCTGGTACTCCAGGAGGCCAAACAGATCTGCTAGCTGGCTTGTGGGTACTAACGGTATACTCATCAAGTGTAACTTTTTTAAAATGCAAAAAGAATAAATCAATAATACAGTGATCTTGTTTTGCATCATGTTACAGCAGGGGAATCACCCTGTGTGCGTCATTATTTGATATACAGTCATACACCACGCTGCTACTATCCCAAATTTACTCATTTCCAAGTGAATTTGCAGTTAAATGATTGACCTGTATTATAAGTTCTATTACAAAAAAAAAAAACAAGCCTCTGATGATGTCTTTCCTGTCATTGCCTAGTGTTAAACCTTTGAGTGCTGTCTACTTTCAATCCATCAAGATTCAAAGAGACAGTGCATCCTTTCTGTCCAAGACATTTCCTTGTCTTTCACTACCCCAAAGGCCCCCCTTGCTGGTATTGGTCACACTCCTCGTCATTTTTGTACATGCTAGGGCATGTCTCTTCTTTTCTGGGTACTCCAGTCAGGAGGGAGCTTGCTAGCTTGCTGCCATTGCGTCTCCCTGTGGGCGTGCCTTTGACACATTCCCATGTCCCTCCTCTATGACCTCTGTGATAGAGGAACAGTGAACAGATTCCCTACCTAGAGGGTGTATCAGGAAACCACCAATGAAATCAACAGAGATACAGCCGTTTTTACAGAGGCTGAAGCTCATAGAATTGGAAATCTGAGGGACACAGAAGTGTCAACAGAATAACTTGGCTATTTCTCATCAGTGGAAAGACAGATATGGGATCCAGACAGCAGTTTCTAGTTCTCTTTCTGCTGTTAAGTGGCTCTCCTCCATCTTCACAAGAGATGATAAAATAAGTGAATTGGACTGAGGGTCCTTCCTAACAGTTGCAGCTAGCTTTATCGCTTACTAAATGTTGATTCTGAGCCAGGCACTGTGCTAAGTGCTTCATAAACATAATCTCACTATACCCTTCCAACAGCCCTCTGAGGCAGGCATTGTTGGTCCCATTTTACAGATGAGGAAACTGAGACTCAAGAAAGTTAAGCAACTTGCCAAATAAAGCGCATGTGGTGAAATCAGCATGTAAACCAAGCAATCTGATGTGGTCCAATTGGTTCAGGTAAGCATCACAAGGAAGGGGACCTGGCTATTTTTTGCCAACAAGAACAGGACCTCACACATAGAAGGTGGACAAGAAATATTTGTTAATAGAAGAGGAATGTGTAAAGGACTCCAAGAGCTACTTAAGTATGTGACTCCCAGTTTCCTAAAAGTCCCTCTGCTTTTCCTTATAGTCTTTTTTCCTAGAGTTTGACAGTGGCCTCAGATGTTTAGGAACCAGTGTGACTGTAGCATAGGAAGGGGAAAGAGGTGATTTCTTCCAGTTCTTTAAGGCTGTAATAGTGGGTGGCTATCAATAACTAAATATTGAGGTTTATTTAGTTTTCCACAAATGGCTTAAATATTCAACCCATGCATCTCATTAAATAAAGTGTAATAACGTGTGGCAAATTATTCTAAAACCGTCAACTTCCTTTACATCTAAGGATAAAGACTATGGCATTTTACACACGTTCACTTTTAAAATAAGATTTGATTCAGCTTTGGTTTTCTGTGTCAGTTATTAAATTTTTGACACTTTCTTTTTTTAAGACAAGGTGATTTGTGACCTAAGGAAACATTCTCTTCCTGTTGTAGTTTTTTGATTATCTCTTTGTTACTATGTTGTTCACATTGCTCCTCTTTGACTTTTTTGTTTTATCTCTTTGTTTATTTATTTTGTAATCTCAAAGTTAATCCATGCTATTATTTCATCTCTCGCTATCTACTTCCTTCTTTTGATGCTAAAGGGCACAACTAATCATTCTAGATGAGAGTAGAGTAGAAAGAAGTCCTTAAGACCTAATTTATGGTTTCATTGTCGCCATGCGAGTATTTCCTTTCTAAACTAACACTATGAATTCTAAGCACAACACAATTTCAAACTCATCCCTCCTAGTGAGTGCTACATAAACAACAATAAATACTGATTAATGATTGTCATTATGCTTTTTAATGATCACTTTAGAAAACATTCCAGTCTCGTGCTCATAACTCTGTGTTGCAAAGCAAATAAAAGTCCTCTTCTCCTACCCCCCCACCCCCAAATCTCCAAGAGGGGGAATTTTGTCTTGGGCAAATTTTTTTTTTCTGTTTTAATATGAAAATTACAAATTTTGTTTATACATACACATTCATATAATATAATATATATAATAGTCTTGTTCTATCCTGTAAGACATCATACCCTATAATAGTCCTACTCTGTATGGTCACCAGTGTTCTCCAAACAGTGGAGAATGTGAAGCACACTTTGCTCCCTTCTACCTTCCTTTGAATTTTGTTCTTTTTTCTTAAATGGTTTCTTGTAACCATTCTTCATCTTTTGGGTGATTTAGAGTATTCCTTATATGTCAGGCCATTTCTCTCTCTTTCTTTTCTTTTCTTTTCTTTGTTTTTTTTTGGCTCTGCTGCATGGCTTAGCTTGCAGAGATCTTAGTTCCCCGACCAGGGATTGAACCCTGGGCCAACAGCAGTGAAAGCGCTGAATGCTAACCACTAGACCGCCAGGGAATTCCCTGTCAGGCCGTTTCTGTAATACAGAGGCCCCAACAAGTCAGGTCAGCCTGGTGGATATTTCTTTGGCATTTTCCTATTATCCTTCCATTGGTCCAAAGTCTTGAGTGATTTTGACCAGAGGGGGGCCTTTTATTTACCCTTTAAGGAAAACACTTAAGGACAAAAAGGACAGGAATGAAGATTGGGCAAGCTGCCTGCTATGTGCCAGGTGCTGTCCTAGGCGTGTTGCATGAGAATGGAATCCACTTTAACCTCGGCTCCATTGCCGTTTTCAGAGCCTTATCCTGCTCTCTGAGATGGAGAACTCCAAGATAATTAAAAACACAACAGAAGAATGATTTCAGAAATTTCAAAAGAAAAACTAGCTTATTTCCAGCTGCCAGCTAGATCAAGAGCAACTGCAATTAGAAGTGTTTTCCTAGCAACTTCAAACATTGATAAGAATCACAAAGGTAATACATGCATAAAATAGAGGGCTCCCAAATGGTTAGGGAGTGGAAATCTCACTCTTGTGTGAAACAGACCAACCTTTGGTCGTTTTATACAAACTTCTATGATTTTAATTTTTAGAAATTAAAAAAATACAGGAATACCAAAAATGTGACTACACCTGCATAACCACTTAAATTGACGATTACTAATATTTTGTTATATTTACTTCATCTTTTTTTTTTTTTTTTTTTTTTGCGGTACGCGGGCCTCTCACTGTTGTGGCCTCTCCCGTTGCGGAGCACAGGCTCCGGACGCGCAGGCTCAGCGGCCATGGCTCACGGGCCCAGCCGCTCCGCGGCATGTGGGATCTTCCCGGACCGGGGCACGAACCCGCGTCCCCTGCGTCGGCAGGCGGACTCTCAACCACTGCGCCACCAGGGAAGCCCTCAACTTATTTTTATTAATAAAGTAAATCAAACATGACTGGTAACATTGAAGTTTTCTGTGCCACTTATGCCTCATACATTCAACCATCCCCAACCGCTATCACGAAGGAAGCTTGTGCCATTCCTCTTCACTTTTATACTCTTACAGGCACATATATGAAATTACATTTTGCAAAAGCTTTCCAGGGATCGAACCTGGGCAATAGCAATGAAAGCACCAAGTCCTAACCCACTGGATCTCCAGGGAATTCCCTGCAAAAACTTAAGATTTCAGGTGGGGAAATGGCTTTGCCTTTCAGACTTAAAAATGCAGTCTCATTCCCATAACTTCGTTTGCAAACCAGTTGCCATCTAATTATTTCACTCTTTAAATTAGCTGAAACCCTTCACCTTTTAAGTAGGGTTTTTGCTTGCAGGGGGACCGTCTGCTGTCCGTCTGCTGGCAAAAGCACTAGTGTTTCACGTTTGTAAGTGATAAGAGGGAGAGGTGGCGGCTTTCAGAGATCAGGTTTCAAGTCTGGCCCTGGTTTTATGTGTGTGGGAATGGACGCAAAGGAAAACACAGCTGAGCTGCATTGTGGCTCTTCCTGTCAAACCTGTTCGCGTCCAGGGTGAGTTAAGCGGGGGAGCAATGTCTCCCTCACCCAGCCTCTAGTGAAGTTTATGCCTGGATTCAAAGTAGCTTACTTCCCAGGAAACAACCATCTGAATCTACCCTGTACGGGATTTGAAAAATGTGTCTCTGTCCTGGGAAAATCTGCTAGAGAGAACTTGGCTGTCCTCGTCCTGATCAAAGAAGGAGTGGAACTGGGGTGATGTCACTCGGTGGAGTTACTGATGTCAGTAGGGTGTCAGCCGTGGGAGGTTCGGTTTGTGAAATTGAGTTACACCTAAGTGTCTTAGGAAACTCCATTCAGAACTCACCGGAGCTGCCCCGCCAGGACGGGGCAGAGAGGGAGAGAGCACCTCGGACTTTTCCTTCCCATTTCTGTCCCACTTTTGGAACCTTGGGATTAAAAGAAATGAAAGCCTCAAACCTATGGACATTTTAGAAAATCGGTATGTAGCTTTAAACTCTCACAAATCCCTCTTTCTACCTGGGTGATGGTTGTAGTTACAGACACTACGTGTTCAGACCATGAAGGGCTGTGTTCTTAGTGGGTGCTGGTTTATTTTACTCCGTTTGGGACTGGGGGTCCAGTTTGAAAACGTCTGTCTTCCAGCTATATGTGCACAGGAACCTTTAGCTCGTGCTGTTGCTCTACGCGAGGTTTACATGTTGGTGAAAAGTCTTGGTTCCCGGACCCCAGGAAATGGTTTTGCTCATCATGCATTGCAGAGAAGTTACTATCTTGATGATTAAAATGCTTTTTGAAGATTGTCTGGACATAATTTAAAAATCCAGCCGAAGTCTAATAATGGAATGAAATCGCTGTGCTAGTATTTCTCTCATCATCAAGACTGGGATGGAGAAAAGAAATTCAACTATGACGTCAAAGTTAAAAGGACAAGCAGGGGCTCAGGTTAACGTGAGGGGTTGGAAGTGAACCCAGAAAGTGCAGCAGGGCACTCTCAGTTCTGTGAATGAGCTGCTTTTCACAAGTTATTTATTAGATTTCAGATACCCACTGCCAGTAAGTTCTTTCTCCCAACCAACTGGCAAATAACACCCAGTGTAGCATTAGAATGTCAACAGTAGAAATGGGTTCTATTTACAAAAGCTGGAGGCTCTAGCTCAGAAACCAAGAGGTCAGTGTCAGTGTTCAGTCCCACCCTACCCTGCCTCCAATTCCAAATGCTCAGTTTCTGTCCCATTTAGAGGAACTCTTGTAGGCGGGAAACTGGTATCTCGGAGAATCACCCCTGCTTGGGGTTCCATTTTACTTTCACTTTGCATTCTTTTGAATTTAATCTGTGGTCTTATTGAGACAACCCTTTGAATTTCTTTCCATTTAAATATGAAGTCAACGTCTTTGAACAGAAGGCATATGGGCTTACTGGAATCGACGATTTCCTTACCCTTTTATTTAGTTGAGTCAGAGGAAAAATAGTATGCATGTTCCCCACAGTTGCCTGGTTTTATTGTTCAGGGAAGATTGAGGAGGTGAAGATTACCATCAGAAAAAGATTTCAGTTTATAGTTGGTTTGTAAAAAGACTGCATTACGTATTCATGCCTAATCTTAGTGCTTAATTCTTAATCTTAATTCTCAGTCTTAATCCTTGATTTTTTCATTATTAAGCTGATTTCTAGATTTAGTAAAAGTTAACATTAATTAAAGCTGTGTGACTTTTCTGTTTTCTTCATTTCTTAGTTATTCCAATGGAAACAGCTGGAGAACTTATATTTCCGTGAAAAAAAGTTTGCTGTTGAAGTTCACGATCCACGGAGGTGAGGATCACAGACTTTTTTCTGTATGAGCCTGGTGACTATCCAGATACGCTGCTCTGAAAATTCATGTGTGCGTGTTTTCATTTCTCTTGGGTATATATGTACGATTGTAATTGCTTGATCAAATGGTAACTCTTTCTTTAACCTTTTGAGGAACTGCCAGACTGTTTTCCAAAGAGGCTGCACACCCTATTACATTCCCACCAGCAATGTGCGTGGTTTCATTTTCTCCACATTCTCCCTAACACTTGTTATTTTTAGGTGTGTGTGTGTGTGTGTGTGTGTGTGTGTGTGTGTGTGTGTGTGTGAGAATAGCCATCCTGGTGGTGTGCGGTGATAAGCTCATACTGCTTTGAATTTGCACGCTGAGCATCTTTTCACGGGCTCATTGGCCACTTGTACATCTACTTTAGAGAAATGTCTGTTCGGATCCTTTGCTCATTTTCAAGTTTGGTATTCTTGGTCACTTAAATAAAAAGTTGCTAAATTATCTACATGAATTGAAGTCAGGATGTAGGCTCTCCAAGTTCCTCAGAGGAATTCCTTATCAGCCCTCAGCGGTTGCTTTTCAGATAAGTTTATGGATATTTGGAGGTCTGAGGGATGGAGGAAACAGCTGTGACAAAAAGATGACCCAAAGAGATAAGGCAAATTCCTACAAAGAACATTGGTGCCCTTCTCCTACCCCCACCCCTACTCAGTGTCTGCTTTTCCCCCCGTCTTTCTCTCTCTTGCTCTCTCCTTACTCTGACCCTCTCTCCTCTTTCCGTCTGGTGCATAAGCAGTACTCTGGACCAGTTTTGGATATGCATCATATTATTATGTTCATCCTCTGATAGTGCCAGAGCCAGACAATTCTACCTAGACCTGAGATGCTCTCTTACGGATGCTCTCTTAAGGAACGTGCTGATCACGCAGATCCTGGTTGCTTTGTATTTAAAATATGATCACATTTATTCCCGCCTTCTTGTGATGATCGCACATCCTACGGTCTTTAACTAAATGTTTTTATTACAGCCTCTAATGTGGCTAATTCTCATCTGCTGCTTTTTTAAAATATTTAATTTCTATTATTTCCAACGTCATGCTTCTATACAGAATGCAGAATGTGTGCATTTATGCACATGACCATACTTAGACTTAGGTTCTTCTAAAATATTATATGGGTGGTATATTAGTTAGTAATCATTTTCCTTTTTAAATTCATTTATTTTTTAATTTTTATTTTATATTGGAGCATAGTTGATTAACAATGTTGTATGAGTTTCAGGTGTACAGCAGAGTGATTCAGTTATACATATACATGTATCTGTTCTTTTTCAAATTCTCTTCCCATTTTCTCATCTGCTTTTGAGGGTGTGAATGTGTTGTTTAATATGCTGCTTTGACAGAGAGCTATTACTCAGGTGGGATTGGTTTTCTCATAAAAGGAGAAAATCAGAAGCTTGGCCCCTGAGAGAAGAAGAGTTTTGGCAGAGCCAAAACAATTAGGGGGAAGCTTTGTTACATTACCCACTGGGTACATTTTATGTTGTGCTGGGCCAGAGACAGATTGTTTGAGTGCTTTCCTTAATCTTTCAGGATTTCAGTATCCAGAAGGACCTTTGGGCAAAGTGGCCTCTTTGTGCAAACGTGGTATGCGAACTCTTCTCTCATCAAGTCCATCTGGGTAATGGCGATTAGTCAGCATCAGTTTTACTTGGACCGGAAGCAAAGCAAAGTAAGTAACTAGAAGCATTTCTATAAGGACAGAGTCCTGTCCCTCACTGGCTTTGTGTTCTCAAGATAAGCTTTCTCAGAAAAGATGCAAGCACATGGGTTTTTGTTCCTCGAGTTTTGTTTTTTTAAGCTTTACTACCAATTGTTTTAATTTTTCTTACATTTAAGAAAACGGGCAATGTATAACCTGATCTGAAAACTGTAAGATTTGCCAACTTTGTGGCATGCGTGTATGTGTGTACACTCAGGATGTTTTAATGTTAATGATTGAACTATACCATGAGAAAGAATCATGCCTAGTTACTAAAACATTTTAACTGCAAAGCTGAAATCTTATATTTTTGTTCTGAAAAATATCACTTTTGTATATAAAAATTTATATTGTCCTCCGTGTTGACATTTTTGTTCCATAGTAACTAAATTTCTTTATTAATTTGAAATAGGTTTAACTGAATGAATTCCATTTCAATGTTATATTAGGCAAAAATTCCCTCAGCCAGGAGTTTAGACGATATTGCAATGGATTTGACTGAGACGGGAACACCAAGGGTCTCCAAAATGGTGACACTAGAGGCAAAAAGTCAGTTCATCATGGCAAGCAACGGCAGTTTAATCTCCTCAGGTAATATTTTTGGATTAGAGAGCGTGCAAGCGATCTTTATGTTATTTCACATATTTTTCGTTGTAAACCACTTTCAAATGTATCTTTTAACCCATTATTTTGGGAATAAATAAGCATATGGAACCTACAATATATTGCGGGTTTGAATAAATTTTGAAATTAATTTTTAAAAGAGTATGAAGAGAAAAAAAAAAGAGTATGAAGAAAGTTAAATAGTAAAGTCAGGTTGTATAATTAACAATAGATACTAAGATAGTGAGTGCCTCAGGGTAGCTTGCAAGAATATTTTCTCCCCAAAAGGTTCATAAGCTTTTTCTTTCCCCAATATGTAGTTTTTGATACAAACAGTTGTCTAATTCTCCATTTAACATAAAGTGAACCATGACTACAGCCTTGAAACCCACCTCACCCCCAAAGTGATTTTTGACCCTAAACCCTTCCTCTGTAGAAATTTTGGATAAGAGTCTCACTAAGTATACATAACTTCACTAAAAATAATTTCTCATCTAAATCCCATTGACAGCTTGTGAACCTGAAGCATAGAATATTCCTTTGCCTTGCTTACTTTCTAAAAGAACATTCTAAACGACTATCTCAAGGAACATCTTACCTTCTCTCCTGCTCAGAAAAATGAATTTCTTCCTTGGGTGTGTCTGAAACACTAAGCATTTTATCATTGCTTCTAAAATGACTGAGCCAAAATGCAAAAGGCATATCTTATTACCAGGCTCTGTTTGATGCCCAGAAGCATGAGAAAATGTTCTCCAGTTTCCTTTTATTACGTTCAGAAACAAGGAGAAAAGAAATAAACTATTATTAAACAGCAGGTTTGGCTTAAAAATCCCTTGTCCTTTAAAAAGGAAGGAAACGGGCTTCCCTGGTGGCGCAGTGGTTGAGAGTCCGCCTGCTGATGCAGGGGACACGGGTTCGTGCCCCTGTCCGGGAAGATCCCACATGCCGCGGAGCGGCTGGGCCCGTGAGCCATGGCCGCTGAGCCTGCGCTTCCAGAGCCTGTGCTCCGCAACGGGAGAGGCCACAGCAGTGAGAGGCCCGCGTACCACAAAAAAAAAAAAAGGAAGGAAACATGCCATGTGTAAACCTTCTCTGCCCTCCCTCCCAATCCCCACCAGGTTCTCAAGACTCAGAAGTCAGTGAGGAGCAAAAGAGAGAGAAAATCCTTGAACTCAAGAAGAAGGAAAAGCTGTTGCAAGAAAAACTTCTGAAAAAAGTTGAAGAGCTTAAGAAGATCTGTTTGCGGGAGGCTGTAAGTGTCTTCTGCTCTTGGGGAGCACTTCAAATCGTGTTTCACAGTTCCAGCCAGGGTCAGTGATCTCCCTCTCGGTTCTGTCCTGTTTTATAGGAGCTCACAGGCAAAATGCCAAAGGAGTATCCACTGAACATAGGTGAGAAACCTCCTCACGTCAGAAGGCGTGTAGGTACCGCATTCAAATTAGATGACAACTTGCTGCCGAGTGAAGAGGTATGAGCACCAGCTCTGAGCGTGTCTATCAACAATGAGACAGAGATGCTGTCAGTTCAGTGTGGCTGACTTGTTCCTTTGGTTTTTGAGTTACTGCTGTACATTTTTATCTCACCAGTTAAAAGTGATCACGGAGACCAAGTTGAATTCTTTCTTTCATGCACAGGCTAGTTACAATTGAGTTCTCTCTCATGACTTTACCCCCGCCAGACAGAAAGAGCACTAAATGAACTCTAAATGTTTATAAATTGAGAAATATTATTATAAGAATTAAGACTTCCAGCGCTAGAGTCTCCCACTTAAAACCAAGTAGCGTTTGGCAGATCGTTGACCCTCTGTGAAGTCTCAGTTCTTGGGTTTTCTCATCAATAAAATGGGGGTAATGATTGTTCTTCCCTCTGAGAGATGCAAGGAGTATTCAGTGAGATAACACATGTATAGCACTTGGGTATAATAAAGTTAAAATATTGGTTAGCCAATATAGAGGGTACTTTCTCATCTGCATGACATCGGACACTATGACCCTACTCGTGTTTCTTGCAGAAGTTTAGCCATCTTGGCTTTAGAAAATGATAGCAGTTTCCATTAATAATAAAGTGAGCATTGCTATTTACTGAGTGTTCACTGTATACCCAGCTCTGAGCTAAGCAATGCACGTACATTATTTCCTTTAATCTTCACCATACTTTCATAAAGGTGGGTGTTATCTCCCTTTTACAAATGAAAAAAAAAATCGAAGCATTAAAAATTAAGCAATATGTCCAGGGTCATGCAACCAGGAATCACCCAGAAAGAGGAATCAAACCTCAATTTGTCTGTTTCTAAAGCTGTGCATGTGAATATAGCATTCTCTGGCTATGAATCTTGGGTGAAGTATCCCTTCTTGAAAAATATGATCTTCATCCAACGAACTGAATGAATGGAAGGCCATTCCCTTCTTTGAAAAGGACAGAGAGTTGGACTATTCAGTTAAAGTAAATGGAGGAGGGAGGTCTTGTCTTCTAGGAAAGTGTTTGAGAATACCTAAGCAGTAAAACTTAGGAGGATTTTATTCTGAGAGAGCATCTGATTTGAGAACGCATGAGAAAGAGAAATTTTATTATCTAGTACATATCACAGTGACTGTGTGTGTCCATAAAAATAAAACAGTATCATCATGTAAATGCAGGACCCTGCTTTGCAAGAACTGGAGAGCAATTTCCTAATACAGCAAAAGCTGGTTGAAGCTGCAAAGAAACTTGCCAACGAGCCAGATCTTTGTAAAACTGTGAAGAAGAAACGAAAGCAAGATTACACGGATGCAGTGAAAAAGCTTCAGGAGATTGAAAATGCAATAAATGAATACCGAATTAGATGTGGAAAGAAACCCAGCCAGAAAGCATCAGTTATCTTACCAGGTTAGTAATTAGTAAGGTTTTTTAGAGTCACATAAGTCAATCCTCTTGATGGAATGTACCATTTCCAGACCAGTTCATTTGGTAAGAGACAAAAGAAAGAACAGGATTAATTATGAGTTTCTTAGGATAAAAATGGTTTGGAATTTCAGTCTTACAAGTACGTTAACTTGGTTTTTAGTGACCTTCTTACTATTGTAATACTATACTATTGCATTGCTTTAATTTTCAGCATGAAAGAGCTTTCATAGCAATGTTGGTTCCTAATAAGACAGATTCACCTTTAACTGGCCTGATGTCATTGCAAGAAATACATTTGAAAACACAGGATATTAAGAGAGCTGGGCCCTACCTAGTAGTTTCTCAAAGGTTTTTAATGCAGCAGACCATACATTTTCTTAAGGACCTATCCAACATATATGGATAGAAAAGAGCTCTTACAGTTATTGTCATTTATGGAGGCTATTTAAAGATATGGGCATATGTTCATGTTATATTATGGAAGGCAGAATACAAAATTGTAACCATAACATGGTCCTGACATTGTATAATTATGTACACACAAAGACTAATTGGGAAAGGGTTCAAAATATTAATAGTGGTAGAATTTCATGTCACTTAATTTTCTTCCTAATCGTCGTCCATATTTTCAAAATTCTCAACATTATATATCTAAAACTTTAATATTCAGGAAAAAAGCAAACTGAAAAACATCTCATTTAGGTCGATTTCAAGTCCAGTTGGCCTTCCGTATTTATTAGCACGATTTTTAGCCTTGATCACTGGTTGAAATACGATTCTATTTCTTTGATTCCAAGACTTTTTTTTTCCCATTTAAACATCTGTGAAATTGGGATAATTCTTATACTAGATGGCGTGTTACAGTTATGATCGGCAGTGCTTTTTTCTTTTTTTACTGGGACATCAAGTAATGATACATCTTAGATTTGACAAAATATGGTAATCAGGTTTAAAGTGTACTCAGCTTCAGAGCATATGATTTGCAAAGCAGAGATAAGGCTTTTAGGAAAGTGAATGCACAGACATCAACACACAGGTGTGTGTCAACTACAGCTGGGGAATTTAGGATGGCTTTGACTCTGAATGTGAAATCCAGTTGGCCTAGTCACTGGCCACATTCTGGACCTACAGAGATGGATGATTAGCAGTGCACTTAACTTTCATAGCCATTTGTTGTGGCCCGTTCATCCCCAGCTGTGTAAGATTCAAATGTTATCCTTTTCAGTAACTGACATTTGGGCAGCGCTGGTGCCAACGGCTGAGCATATATCGGGCGGATTTTTTTAAAGCCTGCCTGACAGCTGACTCTCCTGGCATTTCGCCTTCAAGCTCTACTGTGTGTCCAATTAAGAGACAGTCCTCCTGGCTCTGATAGAGATTAACATTTGAGACTGGATGTGGAGATTCACTTCATAAGGGCTTTGAAGCTTACACTGAGGTGTCGTGTTTGCCTGTAACTTTGCCCATCGTTGACGCTGAGTATGGAATGACTTGCCAGGGTACATCAACATCTGAGATATCGCTTTTTGCTAAACCCATTTGGTAACATTTGACGGGCACCAGTAGTAATCAGATCATTATGGGCATTTTCAACCACCAGAGTTCTTTCACCAGAATGCTGTGTTCAGGGAACCAAAGTAGTAAGTATAGCTAACATTTATTGAGCATTTGTCCTGTGCCAGGAGCTGGGCTAAGGGCTTTACATCTATTACGTCATTTAATGCTCACCAAAGCACTAAACACTAGGTACTATTCTTATCCTTATTGTAGAGATGAGCCAAACGATGCTTGGAGAGATTAAGTAATTTGCCCTGGGTCTCACAGCCAGTAAGTGACAAAACCAGGATGTGAACCCAGGTCTGTCTGTTTCAGTAGTTCTCACTCAGGGGCAGTTTCACACCCCAGGGAGCATTTGGCAATGTCTGCAGACGTGTTTGATTGTCAAAACTGAGGGTGGGGTGGTGCCAGCATCCAGTGGTGGAGGCTGGAGATCCTACAGTACAAAGGGCAGCACCCACCCTCCTCCACCACCCCCACCCCACCCCCGCAACAAAGAATCATCCAGTCCAAAATGTCAGTAGTGCCACCCACTGTTAAGAAACCCTGGTCTGATGGAGAAGCTTATGCACTACAAGTGACCGCCACACCCTATCAAGAAAAAGCCCTTCTCTTCAGGGGAGGGCTCAAAAAAATAAATGATCCTAACAGTATAGTAGATTCTCAAAGGACCGTTCTCAAACTCTGTTCCACTTTAATAAATAATCCAATGTAATATTTGTACAGTATATGTTTATACCTTTAGTAGTCAATGAGTTCATTCTTACAATAGTTAACTTCCTAATGCACTGCAATTAGTTGTGTTTATCTAAATAAAAATAAGATGCACTCCATTGCAAAGGGTTTTATTGAACTATTAAGGGTGTCCAAATGCACCATTATACTAAAGGCAGTTTATTTTATTCACAGAAGACATAATCCCATCAGAAGGTAGCTCCTTGTCTGACACTACCACCTATGATGATTGTAAGTAACTCCCCCTTTTCAGTTTAAAATGTTATATATTCTGAAATATTAAGAATATTTTTGAGTTAAGTAAAGTCTGTTTATCATTCTTCTGGGAAAAGTAGATAGCTAACTTACATTTATGCAGAATGGCTGGGAACGGGGGACTAGGATTAATGTCTACACAGGTTAGCTCAGCATTAAATACAGTACCGTACAAATCACATGACTTCAGGGAATCAGAGTACCATAACTGGAGTGAATAGGTATCTTGAGAAGGATTTGTAAGGCTCTGTAGGATTTTTTTTTGAAGTAACTATAGAGAAGTTGTGTAAGTAATAGAGTCCTTTACCCAGCTTTGTCTACTGGTGACATTTTATATAGATAGTGTCCAATACCAAAACCAGGAAATTAGTGTTGGGTAGGCTACACTACACTACCAGGAAATAATGTAGAGTTTATCACTGTCTACTTACTCCAGCTAAGTTGGAGTTTATTTTATTTTTCTTAGGAAGAAACACACATTTTAGAAATCGGGTTACATGTCATTATGTTGGTTTCCTAGAGGTAGACTGTATCTATTGTACTGACCTGTGGTCAACGTATTTCATGATGGAATGGATTTCATTTCAAGTGATAGAGTATTTCCTTGTAATCCATTCCTTGTGCTTAAGCAGAGGAGCTCGCTATCTATTTGATGTGATTTAAAGAATTTGGGGGAACCACTAGCCCCTACTGCTTTATCTTCCCCCAAATGGAATAGTTCATGAAAGTCTACCATTTCAGAATCCTTCCTTTGAGCCGAGGTTTGATCATGTTTGCCATTCCTCTTTGGAAACACAAATACCAGTGGGAGACACAACAATTCCCTAATGACTCACCGTAAATCAGATTCATCACTTTTAATGATAGGATGAGCCTTTGGTCAGCCAAGGAGGCCTAAGAACATTAAAAGTAAAGCTGAACAGGGCTTCCTTGGTGTCTCAGTGATTAAGAATCCGCCTGCTAATGCAGGGGTCACGGGTTCGAGCCCTGGTCCGGGAAGATCCACATGCCACGGAGCAACTGAGCCTGTGTGCCACAACTACTGAGCCGGTGCACCTAGAGGCTGTGCTCTGCAACAAGAGAAACCACTGCAATGAGAAGCTCGTGCACTGCAATGAAGAGTAGCTCGCTGCAACTAGAGAAAGCCTGAATGTGGCAGTGAAGACCCAACACAGCGAAAAATAAAAAAATAAATAAATAAGACAAATTTACAAGTAAAGCTGAACAAAACTGATCCAGGCCCACTTTACAGGCCAGCTTCCTCTTGGCCCCTTACACACTGAGGTTTTTCTGTAATATAATTCTAGAAAAGTATAGTATAGTATCACCCATTCCACCTGAGAGATTTATTTGCTCAGCATGCCACCTATTGAGTTGGCATAAGTTGGGTCAGGCCCCACAAGAACATTCAGTAATTTTTTTTCTATTGTATAAAATATAAAAATAAATTTCCTGAAACGTAGGTACTTTTAAAAATATCATCTTTGGAAGACCACTTTGCTCACCAGACAAATCTTCCACTTTCTTTTTTGGGAGGTTTTGGCATGGTATTTGTTTACTTTTTTATTTATCTACTTATTCTTTCATTCAATTTACTTATTATAGCCAGTGACACCTGTACTCTTGCTGGGCAGCGATCAAGTTCAGTACCTCATTCTCCAAGAATTCTTCCTCCCAAGTCTCTCGGGATTGAGAGAATCCATTTCAGAAAGTCGTCCATCAATGAACAGTTTGTGGATACCAGACAGTCTAGGTAAGAAGTCACATTATCAGTGAGGTGAATGCCTTGCCACTATGAGATCTTTTCTCCAAAATAGTCAACCCATTTTTGCGTTATCCTTTTTATTCTTTCAGAAAGTGTTATCTTGTAAAACCAAAGCATACAAACTAACCCAGTTATTTATTGTTGGTAACAAGTGGAAGTGTTTTTAAAGAGATATTTTGAAAAGTATTTGGTGTTTCCTTGATTTTAAAGTCTACTTGCTTTATATTAAATTATAGGAACATTGATTATAATCTGAATTTGGGTATAGTGTCCAAAGTTCTGTTTCATCACCCACGGTTTCAGGAAACTGTCATTAAATACCACTCTTCCAAACCAAGTGAGAGAACTGACTTCTGAACTTTCAAAGGAAAATGGGACTTCAGTACATTTTTAGTCTGTAAAGTAGATAATACAACTTCTCAAGTGTCTCACGTAAATATTATCAGGGCAATAACTTTTTAAAAGATGACAGACCAATGGTTCCCAGAATTTGGCTGCAGTAAATTTATTTTTCTTTCTACATAGGGCTCAAGATAGGATTACCAACTTTTTACTTTGCCTAATCAGAATGTTCAAACAAACAGCACTACGATTTCATGAAAAAAAAAAATACATTTACATATCCAAAATACAGTCATCGTTGTAATAATAACAATAATATGAAGTTAACATTTATTGAGCACTTACTATGTGCCAGACAGTTTGAAGTGTTTTAATATGTATTAATAAATTTAATCCTCACAACAATCCTGACTGTATTACTACCATCCTTACCAATTATAGATAAGTACACCAAGGACGAGAAAGCATGAATCACTTGTTGGGTTTGTCAACTAGTAAATGTCAGAATTGGGATTTGAACCTAGGTAGCCTGACTCCAAAGCCTGTGATGTGATTTTAGCCAATATTATATGCATCTCAGGGAAGGTGGAACTTAGTCTCAAAATAAAGGAAGATTATTTAGATTAAATAATTTTTCGCTTATGAAAAGAAAACCCACATTTTGTTATATTTCTAATTTGTCAAAGACCAGTGAGAACTTTCATCTCATATTGGCCCAAGTTTTTAGATTAGCATCTAAAAACTGGTGCCTTAAACAATAGAGATCCAGGTGTCTAGAGCTGTGCTGTCCAATTTAATTAAAAGTAAATAAAATTTAAAATTCGGTTCCTCAGTCCTACCAGCCACATTTCAAGTCCTAATAGGCACATGTGGCTGATGGCTGATATTGAGTAGCACAGATATAGCACATTTCCATAATTGAAGAAAGTCCTATCAGATAACGCTGGACAAGTGTGTTTATTATATTAGGGAAAACAAAGCTATTTCAGCAAGAGGAATTATAACTGGGAAAATCATTATCTTAAAAATTATTATGCCTTTATCCCCAAGAGCTTAAGATGGGTTTGCCCTTTGATCCAGCAATTTTGCTTTTAGGAATTTTTCCTCTTGAATACACTACAGGATGCTTATCACAGCATTGTTTATACTAGTAACAAATGAAAACAGCCCAAATGCTCAACTGGTGGATTGTTTAATTATGGTCAGTCTTTACACTGGAATACTATAAACTCATTAAAATAACAGTGTAGGTGAATATTAAGTGACATAAAATGTTAAATCAAATTTTTAAGTGGGTTTTGAAAGAGAATATACAGTAAGATCTCATTTTTTGTTGTTAAAAGTATAAATGCTTTTTTAAAATTGAAGTATAGTTGTATTACAATGTCGTGTTAGTTTCAGGCATACAGGAAAGTGATTCAGTTATACATACGTGTGTGTGTGTGTGTGTGTGTGTGTGTACTCTTTTTCAGATTCTTTTCCCTTATAGGTTATTACAAAATATGGGGTATAGTTTCTTGTGCTATACAGTAGGTCCTTGTTGGTTATTTATTTTATATATAATAGTGTGTGTGTGTTAATCCCAATAAAAGTATAAATGCTTATTAGTATATATGCTTAGTAAAAATATCTGAAAATGTTTAGTGTTCTGACTTATCTGAGGCACCAGATTATGGACATTTAAATGTTTATCTGTATTTTTTAACTTTTTTGCAATGAACTTGACATGCTTTTGTAACAAGTGAGGTATAATCAAAGTCATTTTTAATTAAAAAATTAACTTCAAATTGTGTTCTCACTGTGCTGGAAAGTGGACAAAGTGACTTAAGGATGCTGTGAATGACAGTCCACTACCCAAATTCATGCTGCAGAGCTAAGCATGGTTTTAGATTTTTGATTTTTGAATACTGGAACAGAAATCAAAAAGCAGTAATATTTTGTGACATAAAAATTGTATGAAATTTTAATTTACCTGTCCACGGTCAAATTTGATTGGCACGCAGTCACCTCCATTCACATACATATTGTCTACACTGGTCTCTTACTTCAAGGGCAGAGTTGAGTCATTGCGACAGAGATCATCTGGCCCACAAAGCCAAAAATATTTGCTGTGAGGCTCTTTACAGAGAAAGGATTTCCTGCTCTCGTTGCTTCCAATCTATTTTATTCAATACACCCTTTTTTAAAAGTTTTTTCCTCCATATTTATGACTCAGAGTCACATCACTTGTGCTTCCCCTAAGACTCATCTATGATGCACCAGGATACTAAGCCACAAAGACAGTTTTCCCAATTATCTCTTTATGTTCCCATTCCTTCAGTTTCCAGTAAGTTTCCTTCCTTTTTTTCTTTTAATTGAAGTATAGTTGATTTACAATGTTGTGTTAGTTTCACGTGTACAGCAAAGTGATTCAGTTATACCTAGATGTAATTTTTTCAGATTCTGATCCCTTATAGGTTATTACAAAATATTGAGTGTAGGGCTTCCCTGGTGGCGCAGTGGTTGAGAGTCCGCCTGCCAATGCAGGGGACATGGGTTCGTGCCCCGGTCCGGGAGGATCCCACATGCCGCAGAGCGGCTGGGTCCGGGAACCATGCCCATTGAGCCTGCACGTCCGGAACCTGTGCTCCGCAATGGGAGAGGCCACAACAGTGAGAGGCCCACATACTGCAAAAAATATATATATAGAGAGAGAGTATAGTTTCCTGTGCTATACAGTAGGTTCTTGTTGGTTATCCATCTTATTTTTAATTCTATTTTATTATTATTTTTTTGAATGTTATTTTATTTATCTTTTTATACAGCAGGCTCTTTTTATTTTGTTTTATATTGGAGAAATTTGATTTACAATGTTGTATTAGTTTCAGGTGTACAGCAAAGTGATTCAGTTATACATATACATATATCTCTTGTTTTTCAGATGCTTTTCCCCTATAGGTTATTACAGAATATTGGGTAGAGCTCCCTGTGCTCGACAGTAGGTCCTTGTTGATGATCTGTTTTATATATAGTCATGTGTATTGTTAATCCCAAGCTTCTAATTTATCCCTCCCCACTCCAGTAAGTTTCTAATCAGCTTATAATAAGTTTGCCAGAAATGTTAGGCGGCTCCTCATTTCCTGAATTCTTTTTTTTTTTTTTTTTTTACCGTCACAGAGAAATGCTGTCGACGCACAGCAGTCCTTACAAAACTCTGGAGAGGCGACCCCAGGGAGGGCGAAGCGTGCCCACCACACCTGTTCTCACCCGGAACGCTTACAGCAGCAGCCACTTGCAGTAAGAGGGCTTCATTCCAGTCGCTTTCTCTCTGTTGACTTTTGCTTTAAGGTGTTGTTTTACTTCACTGTGGTTTGTTTGTTTTTTAATTTGGCTGCGTTGGGTCTTCATTGCTCCGCGCGGTTTTTCTCTAGTTACAGTGAGCAGGGGCTACCCTTCGTTGCGGTGCGCGGGCTTCTCATTGCGGTGGCTTCTCTTGTTGCGGAGCACGGGCTCTAGGCGCGCGGGCTCAGTAGTTGTGGCTCGCGGGCTCTAGAGCGCAGGCTCAGTAGTTGTGGCGCACGGGCTTAGTTGCTCCACGGCATGTGGGATCTTCCCGGACCAGGGCTCGAACCCGTGTGCCCTGCATTGGCAGGCGGATTCTTAACTACTGTGCCACCAGGGAAGTCCCTTCACTGTGTTTTTAATCACTTTCTGCAGTGGGACTTTATTTTATGGCTCTACACTTTCTCTGCACTTAACAGATCAAATATGTGAGCCAAGAAAATGTGCTTGAAAATGTACATGGTTTGGGTAGATACTGGATTTTTTTGTGCCTTAATTTTTCCAACTGGACATTACCATTTGTTATTCAATGGTGAGGATGAAGATAACGACAGTAGCAACATTTTGAAGTGTTTACTGAAGGCCGTGCTATTTTATATGCACTATATTATTTAGTCCCCGCAACAAGTCTGACTGGAGATACTAGATACTGTTTTTTCCTCATTTTACAGAGGAGGGAGGGAGATTAGTTAAATATCTTGTCCACATTCATACGGCTGGGAAATGATGGAGCCGTAACTCAACCCAGATGCCTCCAATGTCAAAGCCAGACTCTGTTCCCCAACAAATGCTGCGTTCACCCTAGTCTATGTATCCTGCTATCCTGTTGGAAGAAAGAACCCTCCAAAGACATGTGGGATTTTTCTTAGGCTTTGATGTAGGTTATACAGCATCAGTTTATCTTCCCTATTGTCAAGGAAGGATGTGGATTGCCCAATTGACAGAATTGATTTCTTTTCTCATTTTGACCATGTGAACCCAGTGGTTTCTGTTGTGTGTTCAGCTTTGGAAACCTTAAAAATCCTAGTGCAGTTCAGGAGCTATTAAATCGTTTGACGTGGTGTCCTTTTCCCTTCCCTCGGTCCTCCTTTCCCTGTTTGTCTTTTACAAGTTTGCTTCCTCCTCTTTCAGACCCGAATCTTCATCTCAGCACTGCCGCCAGCGGAGTGGAAGCCTTGAGTCCCAGTCTCATCTGCTCTCTGAGATGGACCACGATAAGCCATTTCTCTCCCTCTCCAAATCCCAAAGAAGCAGCAGCACAGAAATCCTGGATGACGGGTCTTCCTATACCAGCCAGTCGAGCACAGAGTATTACTGCGTGACACCCGTGGCCGGCCCCTGTTACACCACCCAAACTCTGGACACTCGCTCCAGGGGTCGGAGAAGGTCCAAGAAACAGAACGTTTCCACTTCAAATTCAGGAAGCATGCCCAACCTAGCACAAAAGGATAGTCTGAAGAATGGCGTCTACTCAAAGAGTCAGGGGCAGCCTCCTTCCAGTTACTACACTGCCGGGTACACGCCATATGCAGAGTGTGATCTGTATTACAGTGGTGGCTACGTCTACGAGAACGACACTGAAGGACAGTACAGTGTCAATCCTTCCTACCGGTCCTCCGCCCACTATGGATATGACCACCCAAGGGACTACAGCAGGTCGTTTCATGAAGACGAGGTCGACCAGGTGCCCCATAACCCGTATGCAACTCTCCGGCTGCCGAGGAAGGCTGCTGCCAAGTCAGAGCACATCACCAAAAACATCCACAAGGCCTTAGTGGCAGAGCACCTGCGTGGCTGGTACCAGCGGGCCTCTGGGCAAAAGGAGCAGGGCCACAGCACACAGACTAGCTTTGATTCGGACAGGGGATCGCAGAGAAACCTGGGCTTTGCCGGGCTGCAGGTACCCTGTTCTCCAAGCAGCCGAGCGTCTTCCTACTCTTCAGGTAAGAATACTGCGTAGGCACTTGATATCCAGATTTCATTTACCTCATGTTCCCCACCTACGCCAAACCAACTCCCCTCAAGGGTCACGAGACCAGGACCCAAGGTCAGGAGAGTGGTAGCCATTGGGTAGAGCCACAGATTCAAGTCCAGCAAACATTTATTGAGCACTTACTCTCTGTGCTGCCCTGGGTTAGGGGCTTTCATATATTTTTATCTTTTCTAGGTCTTCCATTGACAGTCACATCTCTTTAAAGTGTTCCGGGCTTTGGGATGAACAGATACACACTACTATATAGAAAAGAGATATCCAACAAGGACCTACTGTATAGCACAGGGAACTATACTCAATATTTTGTAATAAACCTATAAGGGAAAAGAATCTGAAAATGGGGCTTCGCTGGTGGCGCCGTGGTTGAGAGTCCACCTGCCGATGCAGGGAACACGGGTTCGTGCCCCGGTCCGGGAGGATCCCACATGCCACGGAGCGGCTGGGCCCGTGAGCCATGGCTGCTGAGCCTGCGCGTCCGGAGCCTGTGCTCTGCAACGGGAGAGGCCACGACAGTACATTGTAAATCAACTATACTTCAATATTATACATCTTTCCCCGTTCACATCTAGGAATTGGATTATCTAAAGGCCGTTCGTTCCAAATGCTCAGGTCTCTGTGTAAGGCTTCTAATGAGTCTGATAGGAGGTGGCATTTACTAACCACTGTTGCTGGCAGTGTTCTAAGTACTTTACAGGTCTTAATTCAGTAATCATATGTATTCCACTTTATGCTCGATTTAAGGGACTTTCAAAGATAATTTGGATGAGAGGTGTTCTCTTCACGTGTTGACTTTGGTCCCTAACTCCACTACTGTTCCTGGAGGATTTACTGTGTACCTCCAGCTGTGCTAGGCATACTTTAAGGAGAGAAATGGGGGCCTACATGGAGAGTCTGCCCAGGGTTTCATTTATTCAGCAAACAAGCAGGCAGAGATACTGAGCATCCAGTTTCAAGCCAGTTCCTGGCCTGGATGAATCCACAGTCTACTTAGCAGCCAGAGGAATATATGAAAATTAAGCAATATTAAAGCTCTAAGAAATGGTTGAATTCTCAAACCACATGAAAAACCAAGGTCATGAGTCTTGCCCCCTCTTTCAAGCACGACACCTTAGTGAGACATAGCTCAGGGATCCCTGAATCATTGTGTGATCTTCGGTGAAAAGTATTCCTTTAAAAGTTTCCTAATGTTGTTGACAAGAGGCATCTCCATGGAGATTTCCATTTGGGCTCTAGTGTTCTTGTATTTGTCCAGGACTTTGGACTTCTGCTTGGACTTTCCCATTTATTACCACATCTAACATATGAAAAGCCTCCTGTAGTTTTTTCTTATCTGTGGCTCTGATTAGAGAATGCCTTTCTTCCCCCTCAAGTTCTGGGTGTTGCATGAGAAACTTGCAGAAACCAAAGGAAGAAGGCTGGGGTGCATGTGGATGGTCATCAGGGCACAGCACTGGGGTGATGCCTCTTTAAACAGCGAGGCCAGGGAGAAGCAGGTGTAACTCAGAAACTTCAACATTCCTGGCCGGTGGCTCAGGACTGGGGCAAAGGTGAGAATGGAGATAACACTTCCTGGACCCAGTGTGAGAGTGTGAACCTTGCTGATACCAGCAGGATTTGGCCCCATAGGCCAAAAGGCATCACGTTTTAAGGAATAAGACGGATGGAATCAGTGCTCCCAGAATTCCCTTTTGGAATTTTCCTCATTCCTGTCTACAGTTTATAGCTACAGAAATGTTTTATAACAGGCACGCATCATTCTCATAGAGAGATAAGTTTCCGATTATTTGCCGATTAGTCAGGGGTTTTGTAATCTCTTCCAGCCACCTAAAGGCTCTCTGGGTGACTCAGTTTTAGTAGTAAGGACAGTCACCATTTATTGTCAACTGAACCCTGTGCCACCCGACCTGCTCATCGCTTTCTGTGTACTCTCCCACTTAATGTATGCAGCAGTTCTACGTAATGAGTGCTGTTGTTATGTGTATTATTATTATTCTACTCTTGGCAGCTGAGGCAGTTCTGACTCAGAGCGTTTAAATGACCCTGCCCGAGCTCCCAAGCTAGTTAAGTGGCAGAGTAGGAATTCGGTCACAGCTCAGACATCCTAACCACCACACCTCTGAGTTATGAAACCTTCCTGGAAGCTTAAAGTGGGAATGTTACATCTTTGAGTCAAAGCCTTGTGGCATGCAGGACCACAGATGAGTTTTGAAATGTGTTTGTCTCACACTGTCACATGTGCTTTGTGGGTGTGAGAGAGAAGAGGAAGAGGTTGGCCTCCAGGAGCAGGAAATGGAAAGAGCTGGAAGAGGCTCCAGGAACAGTGTGGGGTTTTTGAGTCGTGGATGACTGGCCTGGCATTATGCAGCCCAGGCATGGGGCAGGACTGGTTTTAGAGACAGGACAGCAAACGCCCAGCGATGAGGCATTCACTGGGTTTTGCTCCCAAATGATGCCCTTGTCTATATATTTTTTAACCATTAAAAGAAAAATTTTTTTAATTGAAGTATAATTGATTTACAATGTTGTGTTAGTTTCAGGTATAAAGCAAAGTGATTCAGTTATACATGCCTATATATATTTACGTTTACATGTATTTGTGTGTATCTATATATTCAGATGCTTTTCCCATAGATGTTATTACAAAATATTGAGTAGAGTTCCCTGTGCTGTACAGTAGGTCCTTGTTGTTTATCTATTTTATATACAGTAGTGTGTATCTGTTACTCCGAAATCCCTAATTTATCCTCCGCACACCTTTCCCCTTGGTAACCAGGTTTGTTTTCGAAGTCTGTGAGTCTGTTTCTGTTTTGTAAGTAAGTTCATTTGTATCACTTTTTAGATTCCACATAGAAGTGATATCATATGATATTTGTCTTTCTCTGTCTGACTGACTTCACTTAGTATGGTAATTCCTAGGTCCATCCATGTTGCTGCAAATGGCATTATTTCATTCCTTTTTGTGTATACCCTTGTCTTGTTACAGATTAGTCCCGCAGAAGAACTAAATCTCTTCTTCCTGACATCTTTCCTATACTAGTTTCCCTCCCTACCCCACCCCCAAAACTTCTTTTTAAAAGGCAAAAATGTGCCTTGACGCGGTTAGTGACCCAATATTGCCTTTGGCTGGGGAACGGGCAAGTCTCAACAAGTCAACGTATGGAATGCTTTTCCTCTAAAGGTCTCCAAAAACTCAAACTTGTCATCTTACCTTTACAATTGAGCCTATGAAGCTATCCAGCCACCATAGCCTGACTGGGACACTGGGAAGATTCTTTCAATATATGAGATTTTTTTTCCTGGCTTGTCTTTTGGGTTATTTTTTTATAGTATGTCTTTCAGTTAACTTTATTCACATTTATAACAATAATGTTATCATTTATTGCTAGGCACAGTGCTAAATATTTGCACAAATTAGGTTATTTAATCCTGGTATCATCCCTATACAGAATATATCTATATTATTATCTCCACTTTACAGACAAAGAAACTAAGGCTTAAAGAGCATAAGCTGTTTGCCCAATGTCACACGGCCAGTAAGTAACCAAATTGGAATAGGAACTCTGTTGGTTCCCAACACTGGCTTATAAGCTCTACTCTGCACACAGCTGATTAATGTACATCTAAATGGCCTAAACAATTCTCACTTTGAATAGTACCACTAAATTTGTCTTTTTTCATTTTTATTTCTAGTGTCTTCTACAAATGCTTCCGGGAACTGGAGGACCCAGCTAACTATAGGGCTATCTGAATACGAGATCCCGGCACATTCTTCCTACACCAGCTGCTATGGCAACGTCTATAATCCTTTGTCCTCTCCAGGCAGGTGAGAAAGGCATGCTTAAAACTTTCAGTACCCTGTTCCTGGTCTAAAGAATTCAGGAATCCAGTTTTATTTTATGAACGCTAAGTAATCTAGCTCAAGGGTTGGCAAATTATAGTCTAAAACCGGCTGCCACCTATGTTTATAAATAAATTTTTATTGGAAAACAGCCATGCTCGTTCATTTACATGTTACCTATGGCTGTTTTTGTACTATGAGGGCAGAGCGGAGTAGTTGCAACAGGGATCTTATGGCCGACGAAGCCAAAAATATCTGGCCCTTTAAGAAAAAGCTCGCTGGTGCTCAATCTAGCTCATTCAAATCTGACCCTCTTCTAGGGTCCTGTACATTAAATTTTGTGTCTGAAGGGTTCTTTTTAATTGCTATACTTGAAACTGTATTATTGATATACCCAGTTAAGACTTTTCTGGAACCTTGCAGGAAAAATATCTCTATCCCAGAAAAAGCTGTTCATACCAAGATTCCTCATAGACAGTTGGTGGGCTTGATTTCAAACATTTGCTGCCTTTTTGTGTCTAACCTTATGTTCATTAAGAAGCAACAGACGCAGCCAGCTGTCCTGTGTGTCTGTCATAGTAGTTCTTTGTAAACATTTAGAGGAAATAGACAAGGTCACTTTGTTAAAATGGGATTATTAAAAAGATTGCAAACTCTGGTTTTTCAATTCTTTGCATACGTGGGAGGAGTTAAACTTGAAGCGGTCATTTTTCTCCATCACCTTCTCACCGAGTATAATCTGTACCCCTGGTGCCAAGAAGTAAAGCATTTTCTGTTTCTTTTTGTTTTTGTTTAAGAAAATGTAATCTTGCTTTCTTTAAGTCAGATTGCATCAGGCGTAGGAGGCTTATTACATAGACAATAACGTTTAAAGGTGAATACTGGTGAATTTGAGGTTAGTTACTTACTAAAGCACTCAGTGTTTTAAGCAAATGGGAGATAATTCCACCCCAAAAGCTTGTTTTTCTTTTCCATATTTAGCAAAAGTTTTTCTTGGCTTGAAATATTAGGCCAATTGTCTCAACTCAACAAAGGGCATGCTCAAAATAGAATTTTAATGAAAATATACTTCAGAGGACGTCAGATAGCTTGGACTTCTGTAAATAATGCTTGCAAATGAGTTAAGAGCAGGAAGACTTTGGCCCAAAATTTGAGCTGAACTTTCTCAATTCAGTTCTCATCATTTTGTTTAATACATTTGCAAATAATTTTCCTGTTTGTATACTTTCACTTTTGTTTTTGTTGACTGAGTTAGAAATGATATAAAACAAACCATTCAGGGCATAAGACAGTTCTAATATCCTTAACCCCACTTTCATAGGACTCAGGAAGTGTTAAACATTTTTAGAGACAATCTGTTTTTACAAAGTCTGTCCATCTATTACAGCCAGGCCAACATGGCTTGATAGCAGAGTCAGAAGGGGCATGATATACAGGAAATTAGAAACTATTTAAAGACCCCTATTGTGTATGTGTACCTGTGCATATAATATGAGCTCATTGTAGAAAATGTGTTCCCATTTTTTTTTACAAAACTCTTTAAACCTTATTTTATGCAACCAATATGATATTCCACTCAATAAATATGCCGTACTTTATTAACGGTTCCACATAGTTTGATTTTAAATGGCTTTTAAATTTTCTTTCTTTTTTTATTATAAATAAAATACAATACTTTGTGTAAAATATTTGTCTGAATTCTAGATTATTTCCTTAGGACACATTCCAATAAGTTGGTTTAATGGATTAAATTGAAAAGCATGTTTTTTAAGCTCCTGCTTACTAGAAAGATTTGCCAACATACCCTCCTATCCCAGAGAATTATGGGAATGCTTATTTCTACCCATTTGTCCGTTTAGGACCCATTAATAAGACAGGTATAACAATCCTCCATAAAGCTTTAGAAATTTGTTCTAAAACTGCATGTTATTTTTTATGAAAATGTAATTATTAAAATAAGAGAAAAATTGGGTTTCAAGATAAAGATAAAAAACTTTAGATCTGCCCTTAAGTTGAAGATTTGAAATGCTTAGCCATAGATCAATATGTTTTTAAAAATGAAGTGCATGTAATTTAGAGATTCTTACCTCGGAGTGTCCAGGTCTTAATATTATAGAAAGCTACAAATTTATACCAATAAAATTTTTTTCCTCGTATGACGTAGTATAACTGTTAGCAGCATACACTTTCTAAAATTAGAAATGTTGAAGTCTCTTCTGCTACCTCGTATGTAATACAGTCAAATTCCTGGCTCTGCTGCTGCAAACTGTGTTTTCAAATAACTTTTTTTCTTTCACTTCCTGTTTTCCATTTCCTATCCTCTTCCTTATTGAACACTCCCTATCACTAGGCAGAACCAAGGGCTTCTGTCTCGGAGAATGGTTGTGTCTCCAGAAATGAGATCAGTTTTCAGTTCTCTTTTAAGTGTAGCCAGCTGTAGTAAGTACAGTCCCTCAAATCGGTGTGTTGCTTCTTGCATAGCAGCAGCTTTGCTTGTTCTGACTGATGTGTGAAGTTACAGAAATCTGCTTTTGTTTTTATATTAGAAAAAAAACACTAAGTATCTGGTTTTGCGTAGTGTTTATTTCCAAAGCTCTTTTCCGAAGGTCTTTTTATTCACCTGTACTAAAAGGCATTGAAGTTTAAAATAAAAAGCAAGCTACTAACTATCTAACCTATTCTAACCTACTATTACAGGAATGAGGTTTTGCTTATTGGAATGGTCTGTATAATAAATAGGATGCCTTCTTTTGGATGTACTTTCCAAATGGGCCTGTGATTGTTTTATGTGATGCTGTTTCCAATTTACACTTGACCCATACACCCTAAGGATGTAAAATATGTCCCAAGGTACCCTCGCCTCCCTTTAAGTATATTCCTTTGTTTCAAAGAAAAACATCTAGTATATTTCCCTTAATTTGAAGACCGCGTAAAGTCTAGCTGTCAGAAATACTTCAAAAGTCAAAAATACAACTCTCACACAAACCTAAAATGAGCATATGTCGAAGATTTATTTAACTCATTCGTGAGAGAACTAACAGAATGCTAAAGCTGGTTCCCAGATAATTCAAGAGACTGAATCCCACACACTGAAAGGGAGAGTACTGAGATGAGAGTACTCAATTCGGTACAAAACCAGTTAATATCCTACAGGGCAATAAAACTATGACCGTGATCTTTCTACTAGACAGAAGTTGTTTGTATTTCTTCCAAACAAAAACCCCCAAGTGAACATGTAACTTAACACAGTCTGGGTCCTCATCCATGGTAAATGTAACTTAGACAAAAGTCTGTCTCTCAGGAGAAGTAAATACTCCTTGCATGGGCCTGTTAGACCATGTTCCAGTATGACCTTGAAAAAACACACAGCCATCCCTTGCCTTTATTTCCAAGTTTTGGATACTTTTCGTAACAGTGTTTTCTACTAACTTCTTTGAGTGTAGTAATCTTTGTACCCTGGGAACGAAAATGACAACAAGTTGTAACTTTTCTGGTTTCCTTTCATAGACCATACACAGAGACCGGTCAACTGGACAATACAGAGGGAAACCTGCTGGAAGACAGCCTGGAGAATAGTGAGCAGAGGCTCTTTTGGCACGAAGACTCAAAGCCTGGAACATTAGTCTGAACTGCAGTTGAGCCTCTTGACCGAGCACTGCATTCTCACACTAGTGTGCCTTGCAAAATGTGTTCGTCTTCCCAGAAGGCTGTTGGCTATAGAAACCTAAAGGCATCCAAGGTGGAAGAGAGGACTCCCGTGACCCCGGAAGTGAATCACACACTAAGCCGCACAAAACCCCTGAACAACAACCCACCTTTCCAAGTCTAGGTGCTAACCTAACAGCAAGGTCAAGACCACATGTGAACCATTGCCAAGGAGGACTCAGCCTTTACCAAGAGCAAGCACTTTCTAAGAGAACAAAAGTTGTTGAAGGCAGACCTCAAAACTGTGAAAAGTGCGTTCAGGGTCTCCAACAGGAAAGAAGGACAGGGGAAATTTCAGAGCACAATTCAGAATGATGAGAGAAGGGAAGCCAGAAGCTCATCACTGCTCACCATCGGAAAGTTTGAATTCGTGAGCTGGTGAAGAATTACATACTATGTCTACCCGGACATGAACAATTTAGACAGTATTAGAAAATTACTTGAAGAGAAGCTGGATTTTTCATGAATTCCTGAATGAGTGTAAATGTTTTTAGGCTATTATCAAGAGTGATGGTTTTCATAAGCACCATAAAATGGGTTCTGGAAAGACTTATGGCTGTAGCATCCTGTAATATAACTTCATGGTAGCAGATTGGGGAAAAATGAAGCAGCCCACCGCGTAACTGACAAACTCTGCTTGGAGAATTTTCTAAGGTACACTATCATTGAGTTCCTTTTTTCTTTCTACTCCAATGGCATGATGAGCTATTGTTCAGGCTGGTAACTCTCCAACACAGCTGTCATTGCAATGGCAGACTTGATATGGAAAGTTTTTATAACCAAGAGTTTGAAAAAGTATTTTAAGGTGATACAGCAAGAACCCAACACAATATAAAGAAAAAAAACCACGAATACCACATCATTTTAGATGAATTGCGTGCCTTAAAATTGTGAACATTTGAAGAGTAAGCATATTGTCTGGATTCCCCAGGTAGTTCTAAGTCACCAAGTGACAAAAGCAAAATTAGTCATTAAAAACAAAAACGAAAACCTTCCAAGCTGCCGTAAATTTAATTATGAGGCTAAAACTACCTCATACTTTCCTTGGAAGAAATAATGCGCTATGGTTTATCGTTGGATGTTTTGGGTTGGTTTTTTTTTTTTTTTTAACAAATATTTCCATATTCTAAATGGATCTTTTTTTTTTCATCTTTACTCTGCTTCAGAATTCCATAAAAGGTGCTCCTTCCCCCTCTTTTATACAGTTTTCTTGTTCATATTGTGAATAGAGAAGTTTCTGAACAACTTTTGGGGAACATTTTCTATCTATATTCCAAAGCATGTAATATATACATAAAGTTGATTTGTTAAACTGGTCCTTAGTCATTTGTATCATTGAAAATGAAGTTTGGGGGAAAATAATTTGGAAAACAAAAAGACATGCAAAAAAATAACTTATTCCTTTTTGCATATTTGTATAGCCTTCTAGAAACAGATCTACCCTTTTGCATATTCTTTTACTGTTCTGACTTTTTTAGACCTATTATTTTTTTTACATAGGTCAATAAATGAAAGGTGTGCTACTGAAAATGTTTATGTATCCTTCCTTCCATTTATGTCCAAGGTTCGTACAAACCAGCTGAAGGTACTCTACTTCAAGTAATCAGGTTGGACAAGATTGTAGATTTTTAGTTATGGTATTGCCATATTTTATTGATTCCAAGATGCCCACTTTTTCATACTTACATCCCTGAAATCAGGGTGCATCTTTTGATTGCTGACGTGTTATAGTTGAATTGGCAGTGTTTTCGGTTTTTTTTTTCTTAGTGAGACATAACGTAACGCTGTGTCTTAGAATAAAATTGTCTTAGAATTGGTGAAATACGGTAGTTTATTACCTCATGGAGGATAACCAATGTAGGCTTCCTAATCTTACTAATGTTGTTTATTTGTAACAAGTCATTCATTCTAGTTTTTCAGACTGGCAAACAGGTCTTTTAAATTCAAGAATATATTTCATCTGACATCTTTTAATCCCGGACAACGGGGAGAGGGGAGTGGGAAGTGAAATATAGGGAGATTAGTATTTCTGTGCAAGTACCTTACATGAAAATAACCTTTTCCTGTTCAAGAAATGGTATGCTCAGAATTGCAGGTGTACCTTGAAAAAACAGACAAAACTTGGCTCCCAAATGGAAAAAGAAGGTATAGAAACGGAAGCACAGTGGGGCTGCTAAATGATTTTCCCCTCACCTTTTTTGGAAAACATTTCTCAACCACATTATTGATATGCTTATTAATAACTATAAAGTGACAGAGATAAATTTTTTAACATGTCAGATTGATGTTTTTATTACAAAATATCATATACTCATTTTAATTTTTTATTACAAAATATCATATACTCATTTTAATTTCAAACATGAAGAAAATATACAACATAAAAACATAGTTGTGCCCTGTAAGCCTAACATTACCAGATAAATTGTTAATTTATTGTATAACAGTTCAGATTTTTTTCTATGCCTATAGTAATTTTTTAAAAAACAGCATCATATTACAAGTACAGTTTTACAACTTATTTTCTCACCAAAACCTCTTGGGCCTCACCCTTTGTCAGTGTATATTGATCTACCTCGTAAAGATGTATGTTTTACAAGGTGGATTGAAAAAATTGCCTCACCTTCCTGGATGTTTAATTTTTTTTCTATATTTGAGAAAATTATTCAAGATTCTTCCTTGTATTCATAAAAGCTTAATGTTAAGCGCTAAAGATTCCAGAATTGTTTTGAATTATTAGTTTAAAGACTGTTCTTAGGAACAAAGCTTCAAACACCAGTCTTTAAGAGCTTTCAGAATTAGAATAACGACTTTCTTTGGTAGTGTAGAAAAGTTTTGATGTTTTTTCTACACTATCAGTGGAGAAAATCCTGTTTTTAAAAATTTCAGTCATTGTGGGCCTATATTCTGTAAAGTGAAATAAAGTGAATTACTAAGGGAAAAAAATTAAGAAAATATCTATTACTAGAGAGATGAAATAAGAGATACAAAAGTATACATTCGTATTTATTATTAGATTCATCAGACATAAAACTACTCTGTCAAGTTTCAATCCAAGTTTTTAAACACTGACTTAAAATTTCTGTTCTTAGCTTGTCCCAAGTTTTAGTAACAGAGTTTCTAGATTACCCCTTGAGTAACACTGATCTGGAGTTCTATCAAAGGAAGTCCTACCTCCACACTTACTAATAAGGCAAGTCGGGCTTCCCTGGTGGTGCAGTGGTTAAGAATCCGCCTACCAATGTGGGGGACACGGGTTCGAACCCTGGTCCGGGAAGATCTCACATGCCGAGGAGCAACTAAGACCATGTGCCACAACTGCTGAGCCTGTGCTCTAGAACCCACGAGCCACAACTACTGAGCCCGCGCGCCACAACTACGGAAGCCCACGCACCTAGAGCCCGCTCTCCACAACAAGAGAAGCCACCGCAATGAGAAGCCCGCACACCGCAACAAAGGGTAGCCTCTGCTCCACGCAGCTAGAGAAAGCCGGCATGCAGCAACGAAGACCCAACGCAGCCAAGAATAAATAAAATAAAATTAATTAATTTTAAAAAATAAGGCAATTCATTCATAGTGCTCTATGATCTCACAAAATGCAGCCCATTTCCAGAGAGAAAAGTCTTTTAACACATATATGGAGTCCTGAAGATGATGCAAAACTTAACTCACCTTTCAGCACAAAGTTTATTGGGCCCTTCATCCCGCATGTTTCTAGCTCCATTCCTATGCCCTCCTCTGGATTTCCATAGGTCTTTTCTACTCCTCCGCCTCCTCTTCCTTGTGCCACATGGAGCAGGAAAAAGAAAGGTATGTCCCTCTGCAAAAATATATTTGCTCATGTCATCCTCACAACAGCCCAGTGAGGTACATAGTGCTATTATATCTCCATTTTACAGAATCTGAGAATTAGAAAACTCAAGTAATTTGCCAAGTCCTGTAGCTATTGAGAGAAAAGCAGGAAATAGATCCTGACTTGTCACACTGCAACTCATAAACTGCTACCACCTTGTTGTTCCATGAACAGTGTCTCCACAGTAAGGGGGGCAAACAGGATTTTTAAAAAATATGTTAATGAAAATTGAGTGGATATATGCTAAGCTCAGATTCCCTTGTTCATTACTTATTAAAGATAATGGGCCCGGTTTTCTTTCATTTACCTGTGGCAGAAAGGCAGAGAAGCAGGCTTCAGTCCAAACACAGGTCAAGATAACCCTTATTTAGGGTACTACGTAGTCTTACATGGTTGCCCACGAGGTTCCATTATTTATGCTCTATGAGCTCATCAGCAGACCAAGTACATTTCTTAAATTGTTTTCTAGTCAATGAAATGTCCCATGCCAGCGAACGGACTTGTTACCACCACAGATAATGATAATGAACTAAATATTAGGAGCACTGAAAATATCTATTGATCCTTCCCCATTTCTGATTGCTCGGGGCAGTATGATGACATGAAGTTTATATGCTATTCCACCCATGCCCTGAGGACTCCTGTCAGGATTCAGCTCTATGAGATGTCTGTGCTTGTGGCCTAAGCTCTTTGATTCTCTTTGGAAAGGGTAAATCTGAGATTACTCTTTAGAGTAATCTCTAAAGAGTAATACTCTTTAGAGTAATACTCTGTTAGAATCTGAGCCCAGTTCCAGAATGTCCTTAGTACACTTCCATCCTCTTCTACCTTTCGTGATTCATTGAACGAGTCTTATCTTCCCTGCAAAAGAAAATAGGAAATATGCATGAGCTCTGTGATGGTGATACTTACCTGAGTGCTGTTCTTAACACTAACACACATACAAACAAATTCTCGCCATTTCCTTTTGCTTTCGGATACCAGCAGCCTTGACAAGGACCGTATCCTGGGACCTGGGAGGGGATGAGAGTCGACCTAACTTATGAGTTTCCGATAATGATCTTTTCTTGAATACTTATAATATTCATGAAGTGCCCAAGGCTTAAAAGTTTTGTGATTTCCAACTGAGGCATTTGGAAATGTGTTGCTGTGTTTTGGAATCTCCTAATGATTTGGAAGTACTGCTGGCATTTAGAAACCAGGGACATTAAACATACTGCAAAGGCATGGGATGATCCAACACAACAAACAGTTGTTTTATCCAACCTGCCCAAAACACCCCACTGGGAAGCCCCGGGTGACGTATCTAGGAAAAGGTGTTACATCAACCCCTATGGGCTTGATGCTTGTGTGGGCTGCTTTCCGGTATTTAAAGCAGAGATTTCTCAGTTTTGGAGGGAGGAAGGGGGAAGTGAAGGAGATAATTGTTTTCTGAGGGTGGGGGAGAGATTTATGTAACTTGAAAAACCACATATCCAACAACTATTAAGACACCAACTATGTGTCAGTCGCTGCTCTAGGCGGTGAAAATACAATGTCTTCCTGAAGCTTAGAGTGCAATGAGGGAGAAACAGAAGTGAGCAATTGGAGTAACTTAAAATGATCATTAGTCCTATGGGGGCCAAGAGTGGTGAGAAGAAAGGGGACGTGGATGATACCTTAGGTTTGTGGGACACAATGGGACCTTTCTGGCAGTGATGCTGAAGCCTGACTTAGGGATTGGTAAGAAAAGATCCAGTTAAGCGAGAAGGAAAAGAAGCTCTCCTAGGGCTCAGAAAATGGCATTATGGCATTTGTCATGGCCCTAAAAGCCAGGAGAAGCTTAGCCAGTTTTAGAAACTGAAACAATAGGAGGACAGATTATTCCAGAATTAAGGAAATATAGGTAATAAAGAAAGCTGTCATGTTTGAGCTCTCGTTATAGTTGCAACGATGGGCTAAGTGCTAAACATACATTACTTCATTTAATCCTTCAACTGTATGACAGAGGTGGTCCTATCCCAGAAGAGGATATAAAGAAGTTCCCTGGTAGTCCAGTGGTTAGGACTCTGTACTTTCACTGCCAAGGGTGCGGGTTCAATCCCTGGTCAGGGAACTAAGAATCCCGCAAGCCGCGCGGCATGGCACCCGCCCCCCCACCCCAAAAAAAGAAGAAAAGGATATAAATAGGCTCAGGACGGTTACTGTGGCCTTGGTGGCATGACCATGCAGGAAGTAAGTTGTAAAGCTAAAATTCAAACCTACGTCTGTCTGACTCCAAATCTCATGCTATCCATTACCATGATATTATAAACGCATTTGCTCACCAAGCACCTCCCTTCAGTGGAAACCAAAGGAAATGAAAAGGTAAGAGAAGGAGCAAACAGGAGTCAGCCTGGGGAGGAGAAAGAGGAAAGGCCAATGGGAGGGATGGAAATCAGATTGGCATGGTTAAAATAAACAGGGCAAAGAACAGTCCAGGACAGTCTGCAGTTCATGAGTTTTCAAGATGTGCACTTCAGAGACTTCTGATCAGGGTGTGGCGTGAAGATATTCCTAATGAAGGTCTAGATAACAGCCAACCGGGCAGGAATCACCTTTGCAAAAAGGGTGGCAGAAAAGAGCAAAAACATTTGAGGGATGCCCTGGAAAGTCCTGTGAATTAGACTAGCTTTGTAGCCTCCCAACCGTTGTTCTCTCCCAACACAAACTCAGAACTGTTCCTGGAAAACCATTCTTTATGTTGTCCTCTCGTCAATTTCAGGAGAAAATGGTTGCATAAGGAGATCAAAGGTTGGGAAGCCAGAGTGAGAAAGATCTCATCAGGGAGACTGGCAGCCCCAAACTGAGAAGGGCATTCCCAGCAGCCCTTCAATTACGACGGAAGGAACCTTTCTGGGAGTTGCTAGTGTGTGTCTGGGCAGACATCACCATCTTCATAAAGCAGTGGTTAAATGTGTGGGCTTTAAAGTCAGGCAGATCTGGAGACAGGCCGCCAGGCTTGGAGTCAATCCCAGGCCCACGGCTCTCCGGTTGTATGAGCTAGGGTAAGTTTCCTCTTTAGGACACATCACACCAGGGTATTTTGTATGCTGAACAAAATAACGCACTTACACAGCTGGGCACAGCATGTGATCCCCAGCAGATACTTCACAATATAAACTATTCCCTAAGAAGGTGGTAAGTGATGTTGAGCATTAAAGGAGATCTAGAAAGTTGGGGTTCTGAGGATTTGCACTGCTTTAGTTTAGCCCCTGCAATGACAACATTATTGAAACAACTCATCGTATGTCTCAGGTACTGTCGTGGGCATTTGGAATGTTTCTTTTTCTTATTTAATCCTCACAGCAAGTTTGCAATTATTAATCCCAAACAAAAGCTCGAGGAAGTTGAGTAGTTTGACCAAGTCACATACCAAGAAAGTACCCAGACCTGGATGGCAATTAACAAATGCATTCAAGAGAAGTTTTGTAAATGATCAATTCGTGCCCCTCTGGAGTCCACCGGAGGGAGGCTGCACCAAGTTTAACCGGAGAAATCAAACGGATTAAGGTGTTTTCCTGACCTTTCAACCAGAGCTCTCCTGCAAGGCCAGGACTCGGGCAGGGTATTTTGTAAATGATCAATTCGTGCCCCTCTGGAGTCCACCACGGAGGGAGGCTGCACCAAGTTTAACCGGAGAAATCAAACGGATTAAGGTGTTTTCCTGACCTTTCAACCAGAGCTCTCCTGCAAGGCCAGGACTCGGGCAGGGTGCGCTTACAAGAGACTGAGACTGAGCGTCTTCTGAAACTGGGTGCCCTGGCGGCCTGGCTGCTTCACCTGGGCTTGGCCCTGCAGCTGCCTTTTCATATGCATGAGAATGCAAACAAGCCAGACAGTAGGGTGGCCAGATCTAGCAAATGAAAGTGCAGGATGCCCAGTTAAATTTGTAAAATAGCTCTGATGTTAAATTTTTGTAATTTATTGGAAAAAAACCAAAAAAAAGCTGGATACAGGACATTCGGGGCATCCTGGAAAAAAATCAGTGAGAGACACCAAACAAAACCATTGTCCCATAGATACATGACACCTGCACCTGGCAACCTTACTTGCCAGGCCTCTGTCCAAGGGCAGGTGGGACTATAAGAGACGCTTAGGAAGCTTTTGGAGATGGTGTGCTAGGGAGGAGATAGGTCTTACACCCTTCCCGGACTGGCAGAGGTTGGCCCTGCTCAATCCAGAGCCTTTCTTCAGATCAGAAACCTTCCAGGTTAGCCCATTTCGGTCTGTAAACATGCACAGGATGTGTTGGAGCTCTTCTGGAAGGGCGCCTCTGAGAAAACCTTTCCTCAGTTTTCTCTGGCCTAGAAAACAAGCGCTTACCAAATGGGGCAATGAGGACACCTAAAGGTCTGTTTAGGTTATTGCAGGCAGGAGGTTTCTGACCCACCACCTCGTGATACTGAATTCAAACACGGAAGTACAAACAAGTTTCAGAGGCTCTTCAAAAAAAAAAACTCAATTTCAAACGCCCAACAATTTGATTTATTAGCTATGTCTTCTTGGGGAAGCTGTGTACGTTTTTTAAAATATCATTTTTCTATAAAATAGAAATAATAATTGCACCAATCTCACAGAATTTTAAGGATTCAGTAAAACCATGAACATAGGGAGGCTAGCACAGTGCCTGGGCACAGTTAGCCCTTATCAATGTTTGTTGTCATTATTGTTTCTAATGCGACACTGCAGAGAAGTGGAATACAAGAGAGTTGTTATTAATAGTATTTAATATTACTATAAACTTTATTAATAAAATTAAAATAGTAAATATCAATATTTAACATTCAGTGAGTGCCATGGGATTAGAGTGAAGTGAGTGAGGTACTTGCTCAGGTGCAAAATGTAAGGGGGCACCAGAAAACCCAGTTGACAAGATAAATAACATTTTAATGGAGTCTTTTAAAAATAATCAAAACGTGGCAAAAAAAAATCCATGATGAACAAAATATCGAAATTTTAAATAAGTATAATAATCAGTATTACTGATTATTCCTTTTGCCTCAGGCTCTAACACAGCTTAGCTATGTGCTCATACGTCATCCTAAAAACCAGAGAAGGCAAGTGTTAAATATATCCATTTTTACAGAAGAGAGAAAGGAAACCCAGAGGAACTGCTCAGATACACTGCCCAGGGCCACATAACCAAGTATTGATATAAGGCCAGAAATCTACCCCAGATTGGAACGATTGTAAAGCTCACGTCTTGCTATTTCTCTGTTCCCTTTCACAAAGGGATGCAGGCTAACATTTTTCTACCCCAGGGTACTGTGTGTAGAATCGCCAGATTTACCGAATAAAAGTAAAGGATGCCCAGTGAAATGAGAAGTTGAGAAAAACAAATTTTAGTATGTGTATGTCTCATACATGTCCTTTATTTTATCTGACAACCCTCCTCCCTGCCCCATCACCAAGGCAACCAGACATTTTAATACAGAATTTCAAAATGGAATAGAGCTGCTGGATTAAGCCTGCCATGTCTGTACCTGAGCACAGACCAGGAAGAGTAAATGTCTGTAATAGAGTAATGAGGGCCAAAAACAAAATAAAAAATAGAGGAAATTGGCTAAAACTCTTAGGCTTAAAGGCAAAGGGACGGTTTGAGCTTCATCTGGCTCTACCAAAGCCCTTTTTTAGCCTTTAATGAGATGCTCTGGGATAAGAAATTACAAGCCTGAGTTGAAATAAAATAAAGAAAACGCTTTAGATGTTCTGTGTTGCGTGTCCTACAAATGTTATTTGTTATTTTGAGATCTCCAGTTCCGGGCGACATAAATTATTCCTTTGGCAGGACAATAGTCTGAACCCCAGTGATTTGCTTCCATTCACAGTGCAGTGAAAATGATTGAGAACGTAAGAAATTTGTTCTTTAAAAACAGTGGTAATCATGCCCACCTGGAGCCAAAACGCTAGCAAATTTCAGCTCCTTGGAGCTCAGTAAACTGGATATATTGTCAGAAACTATTTCTTCTTATAATGTTGCCACATGCAGAAGGAGAAGGGGAAAATATTTCAAGGCCAACCTGAACTTTAAGTAGTATTTGAGGAATGAGGTTTTTAATTATGTAAGAGTGAATTGTTAAAATATGCCAATGGATTTTTAGGAAATTGCATGACTTGAACAACCATTTCAATTTCTAATTCACACCCTACCTACCCAGTGAAATTTTTCTAGATCTCTCCCAGGTAAATGGATCCTTCCCAGAGCAATACCTAACACTTCACACAACCCACCAATTTCCAGGTTACTGGTTTGTACGTGCGTGTACGCTCCCAGGGATACTTAAGCTTACCCCCCTCCCCTACTAGTCTGTGAGCTCTTAGAAATCGAGGGGCATATTCTATTTAAATATGTGTTCCATTTAGACTCTAAAACCAATTCCTTGTCCAGCAAGTAGTTGTGGAATTGTGTAGTATTTACATACTATATTAGTTTGCCAGGGCTGCCATAAACAAAGAACCACAAACTATGGAACTTACCAGAAATGTATTGGCTCCCAATTCTGGAGTCTGAGATCACGTGTGGGCAGGACTGCTTTCCTCTGAGGTACGTGAGGGACAGTCTCTTTCATGTATCTCAAGTGGCTTCTGGAGGTTTGCTGGCAATCTTGGGCATACCTTGGCTTGTACCAATAGAAGCGTCACCCTGATCTTGCCTCCATCTTCACGTGACATTCTCCCTGTGTGCATGTCCCAGCGTCCAAATTTCCCTTTTTTAGGTCCCACCTCACCTTGACTACATCTGTAAAGACCCGATTTCCAAGGAAGGTTGCATTCTGAGGTACTTATTGGGGGTTTGGACTCCAACATATGTTTTTTTAGGAGGCTCAGTTCAATGCATAATGCATCCCAAATGAAGAAGAAAAATCACCTGAATCCGAAAGATGTATTTTTGAGGTTCAAATAACATAAAATTGTAGGTTAACAGGTTCTACCTGATTTATAACTCTCTACTCAGCAGAGATGCTTGAGGGAAGGATTGGGGGCGTGGTTGATTCTGATTCAAAGTTACTCTGAATCATGACAACGAAGATACCTTAATCAGATCAGGATATTGACATGTGAGAAAACAGAACATTGTTCAGCCTGGACCTACTGAGACTGAATCTGCATCTGTACCAGCTCCTCAGCTTAAGCACATTCGAGGGCTACGCTGTTCTGCTAACGTCTCCTCGTTTCACACCTGAAAGTAAAGTGATTGTCGAGAAGGTACACTCACTCCCCACTCCGTGGGTTTCTGTACAGCGACTTCAGCTAGACCCCTGTATGGTACGTCCACCCAGGAAACTTTAAACAAAGATGTACTGATGCTCCAGCCCTACAATGGACCAACTAAATCATCATATCTGAGCGTGAACCCAATCACTGATTTTTAAAGGGTCCTCAGGTGATACTAACAAGCAGCGTGGGGCGTGAGCACCAATGAGCTGCACCTGGCCTCTCCACCGCTCCTTCCGCTTCACGCAATCCTCTTCCCGTTTTCTCAGTCTGCCTGCCTGCCTGCAGAGAGGGAGCCGTTTTGTCAGCTCCCTGGCCCTGGGATAGATTTATCACGGTAGTTTCTGCAAGCAAGTGTGCCGAGAGAGAGTCCTACGATGGTCCCGAGCTGCTTGTGGAATTCCAGGTAGTACTGACGAACCCAAACCCTACGCATCACTGGGAACCTTGCTAACATGCAGGCTCTGATTCAGGAGGTCGGGCTTGAGATTTGGGAACCTGCATTTCTAACGTTTTTCCAGGGCATGCCTGTGTTTCTTGTCCATGGCTCACACTAAGTAACAGAGCCGGCAACTAAACCATCCCTTTTTTTAAAAAACATCTTTATTAGAGTATAATTGCTTTCCATGGTGTGTTAGTTACTGCTGTATAACAAAGTCAATCAGCTACATGTATACATATATCCCCATGTCCCCTCCCTCTTGTGTCCCACCTTCCCTATCCCACCCCTCTAGGTGGTCACAAAGCACCGAGCTGATCTCCCTGTGCTATGCGGCTGCTTCCCACTAGCTATCTATTTTACGTTTGGTAGTGTATATATGTCCATGCCACTCTCTCGCTTTGTTACAGCTTACCCTTCTCCCTCCCCATGTCCTCAAGTCCATTCTCTATGTCTGCGTCTTTATTCCTCTCCTGCGCCTAGGTTCTTCAGAACCATTTTTTTTGTGGGGGCGGGGGCGGTACGCGGGCCTCTCACTGTTGTGGTCTCTCCCGTTGCGGAGCACAGGCTCCGGACGCGCAGGCTCAGCGGCCATGGCTCACGGGCCCAGCCGCGCCGCGGCATGTGGGATCTTCCCAGATCGGGGCACGAACTCGTGTCCGCCGCATCGGCAGGTGGACTCTGAACCACTGCACCACCAGGGAAGCCCAGAACCATTTTTTTTTAAGATTCCGTATATATGTGTTAGCATACGGTATTTGTTTTTCTTTTTCTGACTTCACTGTATGACAGACTCTAGGTCCTTTCACCTCGCTACAAATAACTAAATTTCATTCCTTTTTAGGGCTAATAGTCCATTGTATATGTGTGCCACATCTTCTTTATCCATTCATCTGTCCATGGACACTTAGTAAACCATTCCTTCTGACTGGGCTTTTATCTGCTATTCGTTCTACATTTGACCCTTGAACAACGTGGCGGGGAGGGGCGCCAAGCTTCGCACAGTTGAAAATCTTCATGTAACTTATAGTCGGTCTTCCTCTATATATGTGGTTCCTCCATTTCTGCAGTTCCTCTGTATCTATGGCTTTGCATCCAAAAATTCAACTAACCATGGATCATGTAGTATTGTAGTATTTACTATTGGAAAAAAACCCACACGTAAGTGGATGCACGCAGTTCAAACCCATGTTTGTTCGAGGGTCAGCTGTATATATACTTTGGTCTCTGATATAACACCTCTGTTCTTTTTCTGAACTTGGGTTTATCATTTATTGAAGAAACTGTAGGACTCCGGTAACCTAACTGGTCTCTTTATAGTGATTCACAAACACTAATGTAGTGCCTATGTAGTGAATCTTTTTTTTTTTTTTTAATATATGTTTATTTATTTATTTGGCAACGCCAGGTCTTAGTTGCGGCATGCGGGATCTAGTTCCCTGACTGGGATCAAACCCGGGCCGCCTGCATTGGGAGCGCGGAGTCTTAACCACTGGACCACCAGGGAAGTCCCTCTAGTGAATCTTCTGAGCGTTAACTGCCCAGGTGACAGTAATTCTTCTTTCTCTTGGAACTACTCCCCACATTCACAAGGCACTCCAACCCCCATGGCCAAATCTTAAAGTCGATAGAACACAGGCGCTCTAGAGCCAGGCAGTGTGGGTTCAAAGCCTGGCTCTGACGCCTACTAGCCGTGTGACCTTGAGAAAGTCACTTGGTTTCTCTAAGCCTTCATTTTTTCCCCTCACTTCAAAGGGCTGACCTCTCGATTAAAGGAGATAAAATTTATAAAATGCATAGACAGCGACAGGCCTAGAGCAAGCACTCATTGCGTGCGAGTGGTGGGGGTGACTTTGCCATTTCCTGACCTGACCCCTTAGGTATAGTTGATGGATGCAGGGGGGGGTAGAGGGTGCCTGACCCAGGCTAGAGCAATCACATCCCCTCTGAGGAATTTGGAATTGGAAGGTGAAAGCCTCAGAGAATGAATGCTGTCAAAACTGCAGCATTTGAACTTTTCCGCTCACATGTTTGTCAGAGGAGCTGCAGCATCAATAACGCCTGGGAGCTTGTTACGTGATACGCACTTTCAGGCTCCCTCCCAGACCTCCTGAATACAGCTGCATTTTTAATAAGATGAACATCACTGCTTGAGACACATTAAGAGCAAAGTCTACTATCTTCTTGAAAGTCATCCATTGTGATCTTTGTTTCTTCAAACCTACAGATACAAATGCAGATTTTTATCAAATACTCTCAGCTAATGCCTTATCTTTTTTCAAGCTTGAGCCAGCTCTAGGTACTTTCTGCTACTTGCATCCCCACAATCTCAATAGCACTGCCGACTGTATTTAAGAAAGCTTGCAGGATGCTACAGATTTTCCACCGTATCCTATCACGAAAATGATTGTAGAATCAGAGGAGGGGTTTAGCTTCTAAAGTCAGCACATAAGGTGAGAATTATGTCTGGTCAAAATGATGCCAGAAAATGTGCTAGAGATGTACATCATCTTTCAGCCAATGCAACCTGGCTGATTTTGGAATACATTAATACGTCTTCTTCACTTGAGCCCCAGCTGAAGTAGCTTCTCTTTCACAACCACATGGTACTTATTTTTAAACCCTAGATGCACATTTCTGCTCAAAAAGATCACACTTTGGAAGCTGAGAAAACAGATGCGTATTTCCCAGCTTATATCCACTCTGGGGCATAAGCTCATTGAATGAAATGGCAATCAGAATCACCTGCACATCTTATTTTTTCCTTTCTTTTTCTGTCTCTTCCATTCTCCTATCTCTGTCTCTCTCTGGCACGTAGAGTTGACTGTTCACAAATTAAATGTGAGCGTGTTAGCACCCTAAGTGTGTTGGTTCTCAACTCTTTTGCATACATCGCACACTCTCCAGTTCGAGTGTTTCTGACAGCCACTAGAAGGCATTAAAGGCTCTACGAGATAGTAAACAAGCCAGCAATCATTGCCACATGAGCAGTACTGCCGCAAAAGGATGCTCGTCTTTAAAAGCATTCACAGTCACCACACACTTCACCTGCCTTCCAACCTGACCTTCACTTCTCCTCTACTTTCTCCCGGCAGTTTTATCCCACATTTGGCCGTGTCACTGTAACAGGTGCCACTGTCTGACAGGTTTCATCAACCATGTGTGCCCTCAGTCCTAACAAATATAAATTTTATATATTGATCAAAATTTGGTTGGAACACTGTGAATGTTTAGGTTTCTAGCTACTAGAAAATATTAAAGCCTCTCCACAATAACAGACAAGTCCACACCTCACTAATACGCACCTCCAAACACCATCTTTACAAGATACTGCTGTCTCTAGTCCACTGCCCTGCATAAGAACAGTCCTCCTGCTGCCACGTGGATGGACCTTGAAAACGTTATGCTAAATGAAATAAGCCAGGCAAAAAACGACAAATACTATACGATTCCACTTATATGAGATGTCCAGAATAGGGAACTTCATAGAAGCAGAACATAAATTCCAGGTTTCCAGGGGCTGGGTGAAGAGAAGAAGGAGAGTTTCTGCTCAATGGTTGCAGAGTTTCTATGATGAAAAGTTTTGGAAATAGTGGTGATGGTTGCACTGCATTGTAAATGTAATTACTGCCACTGAACTGTATACTTAATGGCAAATTTTATGTAATACATTTTCCTACAATTTAAAAAAAAGTGGGGAAAATCGTTCTCTACTATCCATATCACTACGTCTGAACACTTAAGATCCCCATATTCTAGTTCACCTATTGCTTTAATTCATCTCCAGGGACCACCATCCACGCCATTCAAAACTTTCCCCATTCTCTCCTCATTCTCTGAAATGCCACCATGCAAGTGTGTGCAGACACACTCTGGATGTATTCATTTTATTTATTTGTTTGTTTATTTATTTGTTTATGGCTGCTTTGGGTCTTCTTGCTGTGCCTGGGCTTTCTCTAGTTGCAGTGAGCAGGGCTACTCTTTGTTGCAGTGCGCGGGCTTCTCATTGTGGTGGCTTCTCTTGTTGCAGAGCACAGGCTCTAGGCGCTCAGGCTCAGTAGTTGTGGTGCACAGGCTTAGTTGTTCTACAACATGTGGGTTCTTCCCAGACGAGGACTCGAACCCATGTCCCGTGCATTGGCAGGCGGATTCTTAACACCAGGGAAGTCCCTGGATGTACTCTTATTTCCTTGGTTTTTCACATGCTCTAGAATTATTTATAAATAATAAATAATGATTTATACTGCAGTCTCATGCATGGGCTCCACCCCTTAGAAGTTTGCAGTCTAATCAGGGAGTCAGTCAAGTTAACAGGTCATTGGAATATATTGCAAAGTGATATGATCAGGGACACAGAGAATGGAGAGAGTAGGCAACCAACCCAGCTGGGGGCAGGGTGCAGTCAAGGAAGGCTTCCTGAGGGAAGTAACCTCTGATTCTGTGTGTGTATGTGAGTGCATTTATATACAAGATTGCTGTTATCTTGTTAAATAAAAAAAAACAGACTTTTTTTCATAATCATCAAGTATCAGGCAGTATTGGATAGTCGCCATCCAAGAGCAGAGTCAGCAGCAAGCAGTTTGTGGTATTAACATTGCAGGGTACCAGTCAATTAATGGGTTCCTGTTCAGGAACTATAGCTAGAGAACCATCCTGACTCTAATGGATCCTTTACCTTGCTGTAATCCAAGCACACCAGACTAAAATAACCATGATTTTCTTAAAATCTGAAGGAAAGGATACCTTCAGACCAGGGAACAGCATATATAAAATGCTGGGTCTATAGATTTTTTTTCCCCCTCCTCCTTTTTTGGGGGTTAAGGGGATGGGTTCTGGAAATTAAATAACATGTTAAACTTGGGAGATCGAAAAAGGTCAATGTGGGGAGTTTCCTGGTGGTCCAATGGTTAGGACGCCGAGCTTCCACTGCAGGGATCAGGGATTCAATCCTGGTCGGGGAACTAAGATCCTGCAAGCAGGGTGGCGCGACCGAAAAAGAAAGAAAGAAAGAGCAAGGTCAATGTGTAGGACGCGTCTGAGCCATCGCTGAGATCGCATGTAAATAACTGAAAAAATTGTGGATCCTGCTATTTGGATGTCAAGTAGTATTGTGGGGTCACTTTCTCACACGGTTGTCTTAGTGGTAGAAATAATGAGAAGACCTAATCATCTCGTCATATAGTTAGGTTCTGCATGTGTTGTCCCATTTAATCCTCATAGTATACCCACGAAGCAAGTACTATCATTCCTCCCATTTTATTTATTTTTATTATTATTTTTTAAAGTTCTCTGAAGAAGCTACAGTTTTGCTTGTTCTAATTTTGACTGCACTGCGTGGCTTACGGGAGCTCAGTTGCAGGGTCTCAGTTCATCTCAGGGACTGAACCCAGGTCACGGGAGTGAAAGTGCCAAATCCTAACCACTAGACCACCCGGGGACTCACTCGCATTTTGTAGGTAAACAACCTGATGCTTTATTAGGGCACACGCCCAAGGTCATTTTCCTCATCCCTCAGATGGGAATGAAGAGGCCGATTTGTTGTTATTAGAAGTGGATAGGAAATACCCACGTACAGTATCTAACACAGGAGAAGATCTACGCACTCTGGTTCCTCTACCTGGGATTAATGCCATTGGACCACTTTAGAAATGAGCCCTCGCTGTAACTATCCCCTTTGGTTACTTAAGTAACCAATACCTTCTGGCTAGAGTTCCATTTGGAAAAGTCTCTCATGGAATTCATGTCTTTAATAAGTTTCAAATTCTGGTTCCAGTTAACACAAGCATCTTGATAACTAAATAGTGAGGCATAGATTTGATGCGTAAATAATACTAGACTAGCGATGCAGGTCCAATCTACCCTTCAGAAGCTGTTGGGTTGACATACACTGTAGGTCTGGCACAGTCTCAACAGAGCAGAAGGTTTGGTCTGGAGATCTACCAAGGATCTCAAGGGATATAGACATCTTGAGCCCAGTGTCTATGTTGGGGCATTGTCAGAAGTTACCATGCCGTAAGACTAGCAAGGTAATCAGATAAACCCTGCGGGAGAAAGAAAATAGTTCCAAACTCAAAGTCCCTAGATTCTGATCAACAATATATTTTTAACAAGTAGAACAGTGGCCCAAATCTAGGGTTCTCCTTTCGATCGATTAGTGACATTAATAAAGCAAGTGTTATCCCTTCTTTGAAGATAATATGTGAGAAGGGAGATTTATGTCAATTTAAAGTGACTGATTTATGAACCATCACATCAGTAACCATTCTTTGTCACAGGCTGTCCTTAAATCAAAAACAGAGCCAATCTGGGAAGATCAAATTTGTGTCCGCTCTTATCTTCTAAATTCCCTCCTGATATAGAGGACAGCTGATCCCAAATAACCTAAATAGAATCTCAATTTGGTTCTATAAATAGGATTTTAAATAGCATATTTACTTCTACTTATGCTTGGCTTTACAAAGAATTAATTGATGCTAAGTTCCTTGTGTACATACTGCAATTTGCTTTAAACAAATAGTTTCATAATGGTGCTCGTAACTGTTCTCAAACTGTAAATTCTAAAAATCTCTTGGTAGGGTTCCGGTCTCTCTGGCTATAGAACATCTCCTGGCATATTCACATTCACTCCTGTGTTGTAGGCAAAGTTAAATGTACAAATCTAAGAAGGAAAATGGCATGTGATCAGTTGTGCTCTAAGACATAGGTGCTAGGGGATATCTCATGCATGGCTCTTGGTCCAAGTTCCCTCTTTGTATATGGCAGTTATGTACTGGGGGGATTCATTCTATATTTCTCTACTTATTCTTTCCTCTAGGACAGGATTTGCCAACCTCTGCACTGTGGACCTTTTGGGCCAGATTCCTCCGTTGTAGAGCACTGTCTTGTGCCATGTAGGATGTTTGGCAGCATCCCTAGCCTCTACCCTCTAGATGCCAGGAGCACCCTCTCCCCAGCTGTGACAACTGAAAATGTCTCTAAACAGTGCAGAATATCCCTCAAGGGGACAACCTCTCACCCCAATAAAGAACCTCCGCCCTAAAGGGAGGATTTGCTAATCTGTTTGGTGACAATCTGACCTCCTTTAGGCCACAGTTCACTGGTGAGGTGGCTGTGTGTTAAAGAGCCCTTAACCTGACCTCTGTTTTGCTTTCTGAAGCTTCTTAAGTCATGAGGGCCCATAGCATAACAGCTGAAAGACCCCGGGTTCAGCCAAAATGGAATTTAATGCAGCATTATCACTTATTAGCTATTTAGCCTTATTCCCCCTTTCTCTAAGCCTTAACTTCCAAATCTGTAAAATGGGAACAATAGTAATGGTCATCTCTGGCAGCTGCAGCTCATCCTGTATTCAGTATTTATTTATACCACCTTTCTTTGATACGAAAATCCTCAATTTTGTTTGGGCAACATTGTGCCCAGGGTAGGATTGTCAGCTTTAGCAAATAAAAATATAGGATGTTCAGCTGAATTTTAATTTTAGATAAAGGATGGATTTTTTGTGTAAAAATGTGTCCCATTTCCTAGAAATATATTTGTTAGACACATGCCTGGGCTGCATATTCTGTTTGCCCCTCCAGATCTAGCTCTACCCTGTGCTCTGTTCCCAGAGGAGGCTGACATTAATGGACTATCTCAAAGCACCAGTGACCTCCAGCTTCCAAAGGGGTTCAGTCAATGGGAGGCAGTAGCAGGAAATCGGAGAGAAAGAGGGAAAGAGAGAGGTTGGAGTATTTATTCCCCAGCTCTTCCCCGACCCCGGCAGCTTTGGGGCAGTGACTGCATTCCTCCCTGAAAGGCCACACCTCCTGCCTGGTGGCTACAGCTCCGTCTTGAGATCCCACTGACCTTGGCCTTCCCACGCTTCAGGTCTAGAGGTGGAAGGACATGTCCATGCCCGCCCGCTGTATCTCCTGGCAGTTTCTCCTATTTCTGACCCCACCTCTGGCTTGAGGGTACCGCCCATTTCCCAGGGGTACTCAGATGAGTGCAGTGTCACCCACACAATTTCTAACACATAAACTTCTGAGGGGTATTGGCATTTTCAGCTGAGGTGATGATGTCAAACTTAGCAGGTGCCTGTCACAGCAAGTGCTCAGGAAATGTACAGTTGACCTTTTTTAAAAAATATATTTATTTATTTAATTTACCTTTGGCTGCGTTGGGTCTTCGTTGCTGAGCACGGGCTTTCTCTCGTTGCAGTGAGCGGGGGCTACTCTTTGTTGCGGTGCGCTGGCTTCTCATTGCGGTGACTTCTCTTGTTGCAGAGCACGGGCTCTAAGCGAGCGGGCTTCAGTAGTTGTGCCACGCGGGCTCAGTAGCTGTGGCTCGTGGGCTTAGTTGCTCTGCGGCATGTGGGATCTTCCCGGACCAGGGCTCGAATCCATGTCCCCTGCACTGGCAGGCTGGTTGCTAACCAATGTGCTACCAGGGAAGCCCACAGTTGACCTTTGAACAACAGGCGTTGGACATGCAAGAGTCCACTTATACGCAGATCTTTTTCAACAAATACACAGTTGGTTCTCTGTTTTCACTGGTTTGGCAAGCTGGATCCAATCAACTGTGGATCAGAATTTCCATGTGCAGTTAGTTAAATCTGTGGAAGGGAAACCTGTGGAATGGGAGGACCGACTGTACTATGGCATTTTATTTAAGGGACTTACTTGAGCATCTTCAGATGTTGATATATGCGGGGGCTCCTGGAACCAACTGCCTGTGGATACCGAGGGAGGACTGTACTAGTGTTTGTAAGGAAACATGGTAAAGTCGGTAAGCCAAATCAGAAATCCTCTTAGAGCTTGACCTCCCTTATTCATTCTTTACTCCTTCTCCGACAGACCTTTACCCCCGCCCCTCCCTCTCTCTCTCCTCCCCCACCGCCAATCTAGACAGGTCCCAAGTGTGCAAGTCCCAAGATTGAGATACTGCAAAGAGAATAAGAGGGAGTCTCCCTTTGTCCGTGAACCTGAGCCAGGTCCAAAGCCTTGCCTTAGGATACAGTGCTCTTACCAAGCATCGAACAATTTTCTATTTTGCCTTTCTTTCTGCAGTTGATCCTTGTATATATATTCCATGGATCAGAGCCTTAAAAGGGAAAAGAACTGAATAGTACCTCCAATCCCTAACAAAAGTGGCAAGGAACAAAGCCTGACTACTTGTTAAATAGAATTTCTTCAGGTTTATTGAGTTATAGTTGACATATAACATTGCATAAGTTTAAGGTGTACAACATGTTGATTGATACACATACATGTTGTGAAATGATTAGCACAATAAGCTTGATTAACGCATCTGTCACCTCACATAGTTTTTTATGAGAACACTTCAGAGCTCCTCTCTTACCAACTTTCAAGTATATAATACAGTATTGTTAACTATAGCCATCATGCTGTTCATTAAATCCCCAGAATTTATGCATCTTATCACTGGAAGTTGGTACCCTTTGACCAACACCCCCAAGTCCCTGGAACCACCATTCTATTTGTTTCTATGAGTTTGGCCTTAGATTCTAGATATAGGTGAGATCATATAGTATTTGTCTTTCACCATCTGACTTACTTCACTTAGCATAATGTCCTTAAGGTCCATTTATGTTGTCAAAAAAGGCAGGACTTCCTTCTTTTTTATGGCCAAATAATATTAATATTCCATTGTATTTGTGTATATAGATAGATAGATAGATAGATCACATTTTCTTTCTTCATTCACCTGTGAATGGTCACTTAGGTTGTTTCCATGTCTTGGCTATGGTGAATATGCTGAAATGAACGTGACCGATCTCTTTGAGATCTGATTTAAATTCTTTTGAATATATGCCCAGAAGTGAGATTGCTGGATCATACAGTAATTCTATTTTTAATTTTTTTGAGGAACCTCTGTACTGTTTTTCATTGTGGCTGTACCAGTTTACATTCCCACCAACAGTGCACAAGTGTTCCCTTTTCTCCAGATCCTCACAAAGAGAGTTATTGTGTGTCCTTTTGATAAGAGCTGTCCTAAGAGGTCTGAGGTGATATTTCGCTGCGGTTTTAATTTGCATTTCTCTGATGATTAGTGATGCTGAGAATCTTTTAAAGTACGTGTTGGCCGTTTGTATGTCTTCTTTGGGAAGATGTGTATTCAGATTGCCTGCCAATTTTTTTATTGGATTATTTGGGGGATTTTTCTGCTATTGAGTTGTGTGTGTTCAACTTTGCCGAGAGCTTTTATCGTGAAAGTGTGTTGAATTTTGTCAAATGCTTTTTCTGCATTGACTGAGAGGATCATATGATTTTAATCCTTCATTCTATTAATGTGGTATATCACATTTATTGATTTGTGTATGCTGAACCATCTTTGCATCCCAGGGGTAAACCCCACTTGATCATGGTGTATGATCCTTTTAATGTGCTGTTAAATTCAGTTTGCTAATATTTTGTTGAGAATTTTTCCATCTATATTCATTAGGGATCCTTATCCTTATATGCCTTTGGTAACAGGGTAATGCAAGCTTCATAAAATGAGTTGGGGAGGATTCCCTCCTCTTCAATTTTTGAAGAGTTTGAGAAGGATTGTTATTAGTTCTTTAAATGTTTCGTGGAATTCACCAGTGAAGTCGTGTGATCCTGGACTTTTCTTTGTTAGGAGGTTTTTGATTACTACTTCGTACTTGTTAGTCATTATTGGTCTGTTCAGATTTTCTTACCTTTTTTTGAAATTTTATTTATTTATTTATTGACGTATAGTTGATTTACAATGTTGTGTTAGTTTCAGGTATACAGCAAAGTGATTATACATGGTGTGTGTGTGTTTGTATATAAAGATATATGTATATATATATTCCTTTTCAGATTCTTTTCCATCATAGATTATTACAAGATACTGAGAATAGTTCTGTGTGCTATATAATATGTACTTGTTGGTTATCTATTTTGTATATAATAGTGTGTGTATGTTAATCCCAAATTCCTAATTTATCTCTCCCCCCACCCCTCCTTCCCCTTTGGTAACTGTAAATTTGTGTTCAGATTTTCTATTTCTTCATGACTCATTCTTAGTAGGTTGTATGTTTCTAGGAATGCATCCATTTCTTCTAGGTTAGGCAGTTTTTTGGTATATAATTACTCATAGTAGTTTCTATGATTCCTTGTATTTCTGTGGTATCAGTTATAATGTCTCCTCTTTCATTTATAATTTAGTGTGAGTCTTCTTTTTTCTTAGTGAGTCTAGCTAAAGGTTTGTCAATTTTTTACTTTCTCAAAACACCAACCTTTAGTTTCATTGATTTTTTTTATATTGTCTTTCTAGTCTTTATTTCATTGATTTCTGCTCTAATCTTTATTATTTCCTTCCCTCTGATAACTTTGGGATTAGCTTGTTCTTATTTTTCTAATTCCTTGAGGTATAAAGTTAGGTGTTTATTTGAGATTCTTCTTCTTTTTTTCTTTGCAGTACGCCGGCCTCTCACTGTTGTAGCCTCTCCCGTTGCGAAGCACAGGCTCTGGACGTGCAGGCTCAGCGGCCATGGCTCACGGGCCCAGCCCCTCTGCGGCATGTGGGATCTTCCCGGACCGGGGCACGAACCCGTGTCCCCTGCATCGGCAGGCGGACTCTCAACCACTGTGCCACCACGGAAGCCCCTCTTCTTCTTTCTTAATAAAGGTATTCGTTGCAGTCAACTTCCCTCTTAGAACTGTTTTTGCTGCATCCCCTAAATTTTAATATATTGTGTTTTCATTTTCATTTGTCTCATGATACTTTGATTTCCCTTTTGATTTCTCTAACCCATTGGTTGTTCAGGTGTGTGTTGTTTAATTTGCAGATATTTGTGAATTTTTCAGTTTTCCTCCTGTTATTGATTTCTAATTTTATACCATGTGGTCGGAAAAGATGTTTGATAAAATTTCAGTCTTCTTAAATGTGTTAAGAATTACTTTGTGGCCCAACATATCATCTTTCCTGAAGAATGTTCTATGTTTACTTGAGAAAAATGTGTATTCTGGGGCTGTTGGGCAGAATGTTCTATGTGTCTTTTAGGCCCGGTTGGTCTATAGTGTTTTTCAGGTCTGCTGTTTCCTTATTAATTTTCTCTCTGGATGATCTATTAAGTATTGGAAGTGTGGTATTGAAGTCCCTGCTATTACCGTATTGCCATCTCTTTCTCCCTTTGGGTATCTTAAAATTTGCTCTAAATATTTAGCTGCTCCAATGTTTGGTGCATTTATATTTATAATTGTTATATCCTCTTGATAAATTAACCCGTTTTTCACTATATAGTGACCTTCTTTATTTCTTGTGACCAATGTTGACTGCTTGCAGAGTGTAGCTGTGAGGGGGCTGGAGCTGAATATAGGGGTCTTTCAGGACTGCTAGTAGCCCAGATAAGAGTGTCTCCTGCTGGGCCCCTGTGCCAGCAGGCGTGCTCATGGACTGTGGCTGGAACAAGTGGGAACCCCATTTCAGGGCCCTTTCAGAATCTACAAACTGAGCTGGACAGGCTTAACTCCAGAAGCTCCCAGACCATGGCCAAGAAGGGCTGGAGCTGGTTCATGATCCACAGTCAGTACTGAGATCTGTATGACTACTGCTCAAGATACAAGTGTGTATTACTCCTCTTGGGTAACCTTGGCATTTGGTGCTGATGATGGAACAAAAACCAAATGGGGTCATAGCTAAGTTCTCAGGGGTATGGAGCTGTTTCTGGGTCTGTAACCAAGACCGTGGTCCATGAATCAGCCACCTGGGTTTAAGCCTGCCTTCTCACAACATCTCTCCTCCGTCTTTGACTGAGAGGGGGTTTTACAATTTTCTACTTTGATCCCAAAGCTCCCACAAAGACACTTTTGTCTGTGAATAGATACCAAATTATTGTTGAAGGGGGACACAAGTGAGGAACATCTTATTCAGCCATATCATTTGATAAATGGTTTTAATCAGGGACTGAATCTAGGTTTCATCTCAGACACTGACTTGGTGGATAGTAGCTGCCTGGTGTGGGGCTCTGTGAAAGATTCTGAGGTTGCTCCTGGGCTTAGAGAGTGCCATCATCAGTTAGTAATGTCTGCCATGGACATGACTTAGGGGAGTGCCGATACAAGTGCCATGTATTTGTCATTCCTGATCTGTAATATGAACCTCAGCCAGTGGTGGTAGTTGTAATTTTCTGCTGGGTCATGCCCTGACTTGGCCTTGGCAAGGTATTCAGATGCCTTGGTAGCAACTGGGTAATTTGCTGTTTACTTATCTTGCCTAAAGTAAGAATTTACTTTTGCGCTCATTAAAATTGTATTTTAATTTTAATAACCGACTGACAACATAGTATGCATATATGTTTGAGCTCTCAAGAAATGTTTAAGCTTTTAAAATATGTTCGGATGCCAAGAAAGATGGAAAATCTATTAGGATGAATGCAAGAAATAAATTTACTTTAGATCACAATATGCTAGTGAATACCTTGTTTTTATTTTTTCATGAAACTTTGGAATGTTATTTCTCTTTGTTCTTGAAACAAATATTTTGAAGAAATGGGGACGACCATGTTAAAAGAAATTATAAGTGCTGTGACATATAAAAATTCTCCAAATAATTTTATTAAAAACCACAGCGGACTAATTTCTCCCCCCAAATTAGTGCCTACACTAACTGTTAAACATGCAAATACCGTGTTCTCATAGTCCTGCATCTTACCCAGAGCCTTGCACTTGTATTCCCCCTGTTGCTGAGTGGTTGTTATTGTAAAGGCACCATCTGACCCTCTATAATCCCCAGATTGCATTTCAGTGGATTGCAGTTGGGCAGACAGATAAAATTTTTTTTCAATTTTAGAAGCTCCCATCATACCTACAAGTATTTTTTAAAGTGATGCTAGTTTGTGTTACATGGCAACGTTTGCTGAGCAAAGCCAGGGAAGGTCTGGCAACCAAAGACAGTGAGCAATGCTTAAATCAATCACTTTGTGATATCAGGGGGGAAAATTTGAAGCCAAATAGTGTGAAATTTGTTTTGAAACATTTAGCATATGACACTGTCATTAATTTAAAAATAGGACCCAAGAAATATGTGAAGTATGTGAAGAATGACGCTGGTCAAAGGATTAGGGAGACAACCTCACTGTGACTAAAAAAATAAAAACAAGATGGTGGTGATAGGGTGGCCACAAATCAATTTCCAGTTGTAATTCCCCTAATAGTTTTGTCCTGGTTTCTCGCTTCTGAATGGGTTGAATCCATTTAAGGCACTGTGCCTTAAAAACTTGAGAAACAATGACTCTGACTCACTGTTGGTGATCTGTGGCATTTTTTTCACCTCTAACTCCACAGTTTTATCTAGAACATCAAAAGCTCACAAGGTGAACTGATTGTGACTTTCAGTTGCAACTCAAATACCAGCTACAGTATGGTTGGCTATACTGGACTCCAACTGGTTATTTTGGGTTCAAGTTGTTTTAAATGGTTGTCACACAACCTCCGACAGCCTCGCTGTGTAAGCTGACACTCTGGTTAGTCTCCAGGCTGCATACAAGTACAAGGCGGTAATATCTGTGTCCTGATGGAGTGGGAGGTGAAATCCCCTAGTGTGAGCACTGTTGCACAGTAGAGAACGATGCAAAGGCCTGGTTCCACATGTCAGGGCAGAGGTGGGGACACCTGAGCCTGGGCTTTCTTTATGTTCCTGTTGTCCTCATACGTTTATCAGATTATTTTTGATAAGAACTTTGGATGCTTTTGATAAGTCCCCCACATACCCTCCTTTTCCCCCCAGTCACCTTAAGTGGCTCATTCATTGGCTCAGCCCAAATACTTGATAACCCACTGTGTGCATTGAACCAGGCGAAGACACGAAGAACAGGCGCTACAGCCCTTGTCCTTATAAAGCTTTCCAATACTGGAGACATTGCATTCTTTACAACAAAAGATTTGCCAAGGAATAACCAAGTCAACTTTCAATCAGTTTACTGATAGTTATCTTTTATATTTTTGTGTCTTAGAATGTCATCTCTCCTCCCTTTTTACACTGTGAAGAAAGGGGGAAAATATGTTAATTGAAAACACCACCATTTGGAGGACAAACTACTGACATATCCTGTCCAGCAGCATGCCCAGCTCTTCTTCATAATCACTGTAGTCAGCCTGCTCTCTCATCCTTCACCCATTAACCCCCAGCCACACTAGAAAGAAAGGAGGTGGAAGGGAGGGGAATAGTCATCTTGAACACTGTAAATTATTTCAGCAATCAATTGACCCTCAATACATGAAAATTTATTACCATTCATTCAACATATTAGGTGTTTTTTTTTTATAAATTTATTTTATTTATTTATTTTTGGCTGCGTTGGGTCTTCGTTCCTTCATGCAGGCTTTCTCTGGTTGCGGCGATCGGGGCTCTTTGTTGAAGTGTGCGGGCTTCTCATTGCAGTGGCTTCTCTTGTTGCAGAGCACGGGCTCTAGGCGCGCGGGGTTCAGTAGTTGTGGCACGTGGGCTCTAGAGCACAGGCTCAGTAGCTGTTGTGGCGCACGGGCTTAGTTGCTCCGCAGCATGTGGGATCTTCCCGGACCAGAGCTCGAACCCGTGTCCCCTGCATTGGCAGACGGATTCTTAACCACTGCGCCACCAGGGAAGTCCCAACATATTAGTTTTGAGTCTCTCTTTATCTCTTCTGGGCACTGAGGATAACAAAGCAAACAAGACAAGACAAAGTCTCTGATCTTACACTGCTTCTATTCTAATGGAGAATAGTCAAATTGAGAATATTTAACAGAATCCTGCATAGGCTAAAGGCAGCTCTCAGAGACATCGCAAAGATGTTTTCATGGATGGCAGAAATATTTGCCATATAAGTGCACATCCTACCAAAAAGACTACAAAAAGGAACTCATTTAGATTGGTAAACTCTAGTGTATTCATTTAAAAAAATCATGTTTTACAGCCATCTGTAGTCATGTTTCGTGCACAAGCATAAGTAATGGTGCTTTTATATTTGTGCGAAGAAATCATTCGTGAAGAAATATTACTAACTTGATATTATAGAACACATTCCAAGTCATAAATGGTAACATTTGAAAGACAAATTGCTTTTGTCTTAGACGACAGTAGACCCACCTTTAGAAAAAGAGTAACCGAAGAAAGCATTTTAAGATCACATCAGGAGTTGAGAGACAAATATGATTAATTACATTATGTATCTGTTGGCTCTTCCCTAACAAAGACAGCCACAGGTTTCTGCAGTGATATGTGCAGACTCTCACTTACACAACTGAAAAGATTAGAAACGATTTTTTAAAAAGGTACAGCATTTTTTGAAAAAAAGAGCCTGGAAGAAAACAAACCACTTGTTAAGAGTAGTTATATGTTAACTGGTGATTTCGATTTTTTTCTTTCTGCTTACCTATAGCTTCTATTTTTTTCTATAATGAACATGTATTCATTTTTCTATAATGAACATAGAAACATACATTTCTACGTATGTACATAATTTAAATCAAGTTATTTGAAACAAAGAGAAGGCATTAAGTTATTTCCAATGACCAAATTTTCCAGCTCTTTCTTTGGAAAGGGACCAAAGAAGAGGCTTGTTTGTACCTTAGTAAGATTTGATAAATTTCTTGAGACAGTGGACATGGTTTCAGGTTATGCTTCTCCAGTTTCTTGAAGCTCTGGCCTTTTCTCCAATGTCCTGAATGCTTCTTGAGTAACAGAATTGTGATATCTAAATTTCTCCTTGCAACTGAAGTCAGCTGAAGTGCCCTTTGCCTTGTCTCCTCAAGTGTGTGGTGCCACCAGTGTCGTGGTTCTTGTCTCCACTTGTGAATGGCCTACACTTTTTTTTTAATTTCACCTTTTGTTTAAAATGTTATTTCTGCATTGAGGTAAAATGTGCACCGAGTAAAATGCCTAGATCTTAGGGGCACAAATAGATGAGTTGAAACAAATGTATTCACCTATGTAACCAACACCCCAATCAAGACATAGCTGTCACCCCAGAAAATTCCCTAGTGCCAACTTTCCAGTCAATCCCCACCCTCCATAAGCAACTGCTCTTTTGATTTCTATCTCCATAGTTTTGCTTTGCCTGTTCTTGATCTTCATATAAATGGAATTTTACTGCGTGTATTCTTTGGTGTCTGGCTTCTTTCACTCAACCAAATGCTCCTGAAATTCAACCATGTTACTGTGTACATCAATAGCTCTTTTTTTTTTTTTTTTTTTTTTTTCTGGTACGCGGGCCTCTCACTGTTGTGGCCTCTCCCGTTGGGGAGCACAGGCTCCGGACGCGCAGGCTCAGCGGCCATGGCTCACGGGCCCAGCCACTCCGCGGCATGTGGGATCTTCCCGGACCGGGGCACGAACCCGTGTCCCCTGCATCGGCAGGCGGACTCTCAACCAGTGCGCCACCAGGGAAGCCCTAAATGGCTTTTTATATTGTGAAATCATTCAGAAAAAAATGAATAGGATCTTATATAATAAATACTAGTGGACACATTCAGCTTTATCATCTATTTGCTTGAAATATTTTTATTCAATAATTTTTCAAGTATATTTTTAAATTTTGGTAAAAAAGCATAGAACATAAAATTTATCACCCTAGCCATTTTCAGTGCACAGTTCAGTAGTATTACTATATTAACATTGTTGTGCAATAGATCTTCAGAACCTTTTCATCTTACAAAACTGAAACTCTATACCCGTTTATACAACTCCTCACTGCCCCTCTTTCCAACCCCTGGCAACCACTGTTCTATTTTCTAACTGTATGAATTTAACTACTGTAAATACCTTGCATAACTGGAATCACACAGTTTTTGTCATTTTGTGAACTGGCTTATTTCCTTTAGCATAACGTCCTCTAGGTCCGTCCATGTTCTAGCGTGTGTCAGGATTTTCTTCTTTGTTAAGGCTGAATAATATTGCACTGAAAAGAGAATTCAACTGCAGAAGCATAACCTTTTCTCTTTTCTTGCCTACCCTGCACATTTTATTTAGGGTTACCACTTCTCTGCTATAGCATTATGTTTTTTAAAAAAACATATTGCTCAAACTATGCTCTATGACTGCTTACCTTCCCCTGCGCAACTCTTCCTCACCTCATTTGGATTTTCAGATAGTCTCAAAAGATTAAAATTTTCCCAATTAGCAAGGTGAGAGTGGATTTGTTTTCTTTAATTCTTCCTTCTCTGTATTCTCCAAACTGTGTTAAAATAACTTAATCCTTTGATACCATATACCCACCACATCACTCACTTCTATACCCTGTAAATATTTTATAAATTCCTAACAGCAGTGCTGAATTGAGAAATTTTAATGTGTCTATTTTGGATTTTTAAGAAGCAGAATATCGTGGCACTTTTTGTGGGGGGCGGGAAGGAAGCTGCACAGCTCTTGAGTCTTGGTTCCCCAACCAGGGGTTGAACCCATGCCATGGAGTAAAAGCTCCGAGTTCTAACCACTGGACCACCAGGGAATTCCTTCATGGCACTTCTTTCTTTATGGTTACAAGATAAGTGCCTTGTGACACTTATCCAGTGTTCTTTAGTGAGCAACTAAATTGCTGAAGTAGAGAAACTAACACAAAATGACAGAATGCTAGTTTAGGAGGAACCTCAGAAATCGTCTAATCCAGACTCATAAAGAGCACAACATATAAAAATAATTATATATAGTACATAGTTTTATTTTCAGGGTTGTAAATTATATGTTGTAAAACGTAACATCAAATCGGATTCATGAATATTTTTACTTATGACAGAACTTTTTTTTTTTTAAAGCAAACAGTTAAGAAAAAGCATGAAGTAAATAATGATACATGGACATGGAAAAAATTGGGCAGGTGAAACATGAATGACTGAAGTTTGATAATACAAAATTCTGACCTAAATTTCTTATTCATAGCTTCGAAAAATGGTTCTCTAACATCATTAGACAAATGCTTTTTAAGCTAGAATAAACAGGAGTTATAACTCTACCACTCTTCAAAGAATTTTCTTTAGAAAAAGTGAAAATGTGCCCTGTTTTTTCCATGGAATGTCATACCAGACAATTGAAGAGAGAAAATAACGTAATAGAGAGTACTGGACCATGGCATGTGACTTTGTTTTCTAGTCCCTGTTTGCTAACCATAAATTGTGTGACTAACTGAGGACCATGGATGTAATGTTACCAGATTTTTTTTTCAGCTCCTTAAAAACTTCTATTTCACTACTAGTCAGTTTAACAAACAGCTATGGAATATCTCCTATCAAGCCATATGCACAGGGAAAGAAAGATAAACTATGGTTCTTGTCCTCAAAGAAATTTACCATGTAGGGCAGGAAACTCTTGTCTGTCACCTTTCTGAACTCGAATTCAGTTAAATATCAAGCTGAGTGCCTTCTGTGTTTCTAAGTATTCACTTTGTAGATAACGCTACCATAAACATTCTTGTATGTATTAAGGTGTTCTGGGGTTTTATTCTCTTTTTTCTGAGGGAGGGGTGGACTTTGTGTATATAATTTTTTGTATGTTTGCGATTGAATACCTCCAAAATATTATCCAGAATGGCTCAAGTTCACACACCCATCAGCTGATCATGTTTCCCTACCTCCTTATTGACAGATTTATACAACTTTTTAATTTTGGTAAATGTGAGGGGCATAAAGTAGTATGTTACTATTGTTTGAATTTGCATTATTTGATTACTAACAAGATTGAAAATATCTTAATATGCTTATGAGACATTTTGGTTTCTCATTTTGTGAAGTGCCTCTGCATAGCTTGCGGGATCTTGGTTTGCCAAATAGGGATTGGACCCGGGCCACGGCAGTGAGAGTGCTGAGTCCTAACTGCTGGACCGCCAAGGAATTCCCCTTTGTTCACTTTTCTATTGGGTGTTCTGGTTAATTTTCAGAAGTTCTTTAAAAATTTTAAATATTGGTCCTTATATACACAGCAAAAAATAGATTCCCAGATTGCCATCCGTCTGTTACTTATGTCTTTTGTTGAACAGAAATCTTTACATTGAGACTTCTGTGGCGGTCCAATGGTTAGGACTCCATGCTCTCAATGCAGGGGGCACAGGTTCAATCCCTGGTCGGGGAACTAAGATCCCACATGCTGCATGGTGAGGAAGGAAGGAAGGAAGGAAAGAAAGAGAAAAAGAAAGAGAAGAGAGAGAGAGGAAGGAGGGAGGAAGGGAGGGGGGAAAGATCTAATGTAGATAGATCCGTCACATTTTACCTCACAGGTTGTGCTTTCTACATCTTGTTAACAAACTATTTTCCTACATTTTCTCCTAGTAATATTCTGGTTGTACCTTTTGTGCTTAGGTCTGAGTTTCTTTGTGTGTAAGAATGATTCAAGTTTTATTTTTGTTCATTCAAGAGAGTCGATTTCGTCAATACTATTAGTTAAATAATGCAGCTTGCCCCAGTGATTCATGATACCAATTTGATCATATATCCACTCCCCATGGGCATAATTGGCATATGGATCTGTGTCTGTACTCATTATATTCCTGTTTGTTCCTGCAATAGAATCACATGTTTTAACAGTTGCTTTAAACATTATAGCTTTCCAGTATGTCTTAATATCAGGTAGTATGAATTTATTCTCTCTGCTCTTCATTCATTCATTCATTCATTTATGGCTGCGTTGGGTCTTTGTTGCTGTGCATGGGCTTTCTCTAGTTGCTGCGAGCAGGGACTACTCTTCATTGCAGCGTGGCCTTCTCATTGTGGTAGCTTCTCTTGTTGCGGAGCACGGGCTGTAGGTGCGTGAGCTTCAGTAGTTGTGGCACACAGCCTTAGTAGTTGTGGCTCATGGGCTTAGTTGCTCCACAGCCTGTGGGATCTTCCCGGACCAGGCCTCGAACCCTCTTCCCCTGAATTGGCAGGCGGATTCTTAATCACTGAGCCACCAGGAAAGTCCTCTGCTCTTCTTTTGAGAACTGTTTTAGTTATTGGTAGACTTTTTCTTCTTCCATGTAAATTTAGAATTAGTTCCAATTCCATTTAAGTCTTGTTGGAATTGCATTATAGTTATGATAATTTTTGAGGGAATCAACATCTTTACAATGTTAAATCTTCTCTTTTGTAAACATGATCTATTTCTCCAGTTACTTAGGTCTCTTTTAATGTTCTTTTAATTTTTTTCCATAAAGGTTGGGTGCAGCTTTTGTTAAGTCAATTCCTAGATTCTTTACAGTTTTGGTTGCTTTGACATGCTATCTTATTTTCTAATTGGCTACTGCATGTATAGGAAAACTTCTGAGTTTTGAAACATGGATTTTGTATACAGAAATAATGTTATTTGGGTTTTAATCTTTTTAGTTCTAATAGCTGTCTTTGCTTAATTTTTAATGTAAATAACCATATAATCTGCCATAAATTATATATTTGTCTCTTTACTTCCCATCTGCGAGTCCAAATGGCTCTTTTTTCTTATCATCGGATTTGTCAGCACTTCCACTGCTATAAGGAATAGAAATAGCTTTAGCAGGCATTCTTTTTTTTGTTCCTAGCCTTAGATGTAAGACTACTGAAGTTTCCCCCATTAAGTATATTTTCTGTAGGTTTTGATAAGTAGCCTTTAGCACATTTCTTAGTTTTTTAAGACTTTTTATTGTAAGTAGGTATTAAACATTAGCAATGACATTTTCTATAGCTATTGAGATAAACATGTGGGTTTTCTCCTTTAAGTCCGCGAATATGAATTCCATTGGTTGATTTTCTAATGTTGAATTATCTTTGTATTTTTAGGAAAACCCTACCTGTACAAAAATTTTTTTTTCTAATACAATGTCGGATTCAGTTACCTAATATTTCGCATAGGATGTTTGCCTTATTCATACATGTAATTTTCTTTACTTACACCTCCTATCCAGTGTGGTATCAATCAAGGTTATTCTAGTCATATAAGTGAGTTGGAGTGTTTTCCTCTTTTTCTATGCTCTGCAAAAACCTGTATGAGATAATATTAATCTTTTCTTTGAAGATTTGGTAAAATGTTACCTCTAAAATCATCTAGACTCTCTTTTTTTGTATATATGGGAAATTGACATTTCAATTTTTTGAATGTTTATTAGCTTATTCAAGTTTTCTATTTTTTTCCTCAGGCTAATTTTGGTATTTGATGGTTTCCCAGAAATTTTACACTTCATCTGAGTTTTCAAGTTTATTGGCATTTATGATATTTTGTATCTACAGTTATTTCTCCTTTGGTTTGCATCTTCTCTCACTTTTGACATTCTTAAACAGATTTGGGAGTGGCATGTCCAATTTATAAGCTTTTTAAATAATTAAATTTTAGTTTTTGTTCATCTCTAAAAAAAAAAATGTTGTATTGAGTGTATATACCACATCTTGCTTATCCATTCATCCGTTGATGGACATTTGGGTTGTTTCTACCTCTTGGCTATTGTGAATAATGCTGAGATGAATATGTCTCTTTCTTAAGAGAAATAACTCTTTGAGACCCTGCTTTCGATTCTTTTGGATATATATGGTAGTTCTATTTTTAATGTTGTGGAAAACCGCCATCCTGTTTTCCACAGTGGCTGCACCTTTTTTTTTTGGAGGGGGGGGAGGGTGCACCATTTTACGTTCCCACCAACAGTGCTTCAAATATTGTAGTTAGAACCGAGGTCCTAGGCTTCCTTTTCCTTTCACGCTCTTCCTTCTCTCCCCAGAGAGAGTCACTGTCCTGAATTTGGTACTTCTGTTGCCAATGCATGTTTTTATATTGCTCAGTTGACTTTGGGCCTCTATTAGTGTGGATAAGATACCTGCTGTCACTCTGATTTTTGTTATTCGTAGATAATTTCTTATTCTCTCTGGTAATTCCTTTTGAAGTTCTGCAGTTTTATTGCAAGTTGTCTGAGTGTGGCCAGGAGCAGGATTTTTTAAATTGCTGAGGGTCGAAAATGTTTTAGAATTTGTTTTGCTTGCTATTCAGACAGTGCTTTTACTCTGAGGACCTAGGTCTTTCTTCCGTTCTGGAAAATTACCCTTAATTTATCTTCAGATATTGCTTCTTCACTATTCTCTCTACTCTCTTATTTTAGAATTCCTGTTAAACAAATGTGGGAGCCTTAGAAACATTCTCCATACTACGATTAAGTTTTCATCCTTTTGGCCCCCGCCATCACGTTTTGAACATCTCAGTTCTATGTTGCAGTTAAGAAAACGCACCCTGTATTCAGCTGGAGGTTATCCCATTCATCGCATGGTTTATTTCAATAACTATATTGTTTATTTCCAAGATTTTAAATTAATTTTTCACATTCACCTAGTATATAATAATCTATAATTGTTTCTGAAACAGAAGTTTTACTTTATTTCTGTGAATATTTTAAGTATGATTGTTTTAAAGTCTGTCAAAATATATAAACTGGGTTAATCTGGAGGGAACAAATGTTGAAATACTGATTTTTGCTTGTTATGTTTCCCCCGCTCCCACATGATTTGGCCCATGACACATTTACTTACTGTGTTCTACTTAAAAAAATTGTCTTCATTCTTAAGTCTTCATTTCAAGATAATAAAACAAAAGGCCATGCTAGCCTCTCCGTGATACCGCCAGTACACAGTGGCCTATATTTTATTGATGTAAAATGACCCCTACAGGATATTATCTAAATATTGACACACTTAAAACATGATGTCAGGTTTTTCTGATATTAAAATCATATAAGCATTTGTAAAATATTCAAATGTTTGGAAATGTTTAAAGCAGAAAACAAAGATTGTTTCATATTGATAAAGATTCTCTCAAACAAAATAAATATAAAGAGAATGTATTTAAATGTTTTAAAAATTTTTAACAAAATAGGCCATTTAATAACAGGCATTTTTCACTTAATGAATTGTAGATATCATTCCATAATAATAAATATAAACCTTCATCAGTTTTTTAAAACAGGTTTTGTGGTAGTAGAGGTAGAAATAGGGTATGGTTTATTTGATCAGTCCCCCATTGTTGGGCGTTTAGGTTGTTTCTAGGTCACTGTAGTAAACAATGCCATGAACACACTTCTAAATATCTAAAGTTGTGAGGACCTTTCAGAATAAAATATGGCATCTAAATATATTTCATTACCCTTGCTTTTTGTTATTATGGTAATGCATTACATAAAATTTACCAGATGAACTATTTTTAAGTGTATAGTTCAGTGGCATTAAGTATATTCACATTGTTGTGCAAGCGTTCTTTCTTTCATGAAACTGTGAGTTGAATTCACAGCTCAGTTGAAGAAATCTCTTTATGACAAAATACGTTGCAGACAACCCTCAAGATATACTAGGCTTGCTTTCAGTTTTTAAGTGTTTTGATATCTCTGTCTTTGATAATGTGGATTTTCATCAAAGTAATAGGGAAATATCATATCCATGAGGTATCCAAAAAGAAAGACTTAAGACTTGCCTGCTGTGTTTACAAATGTCATAAAAAACTACAAATGGGTTGCTTTAAAAGTTTTTCATTATTATTTATTTTATTTATTTTCGGCTACGTTGGGTCTTCGTTGCTGCATGCAGGCTTTCTCTAGTTGCGGCGAGCGGGGGCTACTCTTCCTTGTGGTGCGTGGGCTTCTCATTGCGGTGGCTTCTCTTGTTGCAGAGCACGGACTCTAGGTGCCTGGGCTTCAGGAGTTGTGGCTCACGGGCTCTGGAGCGCAGGCTTAGTAGTTGTGGCACACGGGCTTAGTTGCTTTGTGGCATGTGGGATCTTCCCGGACCAGGGCTCAAACCTGTGCCCCCTGAATTGGCAAGCAGATTCTTAACCACTGCGCCACCAGGGTAGCCACCCAAAATAGTGTTTCTAGAAGGGAGTTCTCAGCCTGTAGTTGCCAAGCAGGAGGGAAGGTGGGGAAAGGATGGACTGGGAGTTTGGGATTAACAAATGCAAACTATTATGTGAAGAATGGATAAACAACAAAGTCCTACTGTATAGCACAAAGAACTATACTCAATATCCTGTGATAAACCATAACAGAAAAGAATATGAAAAAGAAAGTATATATATGTATAACTGAATCACTTTGCTGTACAGTAGAAATTAATACATTGTAAATCAACTATACTTCAATAAAATAAATCTTAAAGAGAAAAGAAAGAAAGCAACTGCTCTGCTTGTTGGTACAAATAAGAAATGATGAAAATTGGCAGATTGCAAGTAATGTAATCATCAACAGCTGTGCTAATATCACCAAACAGCTACTGATAATGTTGAGACACTGTAAGAAAGATTCTTGGATCAAATTGGTCTGGAGAATGCTGGGTTAAAGAAATTTAGAGGTATTTCTTAAACAAAAAGCTTTGAACATGCCAACGAGAATTGTGAATTTGTAAATCGAGAAAACAGTCTTCTGAACTGATAAGCACAAAAAGCTTTTTACCACAGAGCATGTGTTTCTCAGAACACATTTTGTGAAATGATGATCTAAGCGAGTCAAAGAAAGAAAATAATCTATTTTATGGGTTTACATGGGGAAAAGACTGGAAGGAAATACTCTAAAATGTTACAACTCCAAGGCTTCCCTGGCGGTGCAGTGGTTAAGAATCCGCCTGCCAATGCATGGGACATGGGTTCAAGCCCTGGTCCAGGAAGATCCCATATGCCGCGGAGCAACTAAGCTCTGAGCCTGCACTCTAGAACCCAGAGCCACAACTGCTTAGCCCACGTGCCACAACTACTGAAGCCCACAGGGTGCCTGGAGCCCGTGCTACAGAGCAAGAGAAGCCACTGCAGTGAGAAGCCCACACACCACACTGAAGAGTAGACCCTGCTCGCCGCAACTAGAGAAAGCCCACGTGCAGCAACGAAGACCCAAGGCAGACAAAATAAATAAATAAATAGATTTATTTTTTAAAAAAAGCCAAGGGATTGGACTAGTCAAGGTCCTTTCTTTTTAAAATAAATAAATAAATAAAAATAAAAACACTATTTTGGCCTGTTCTGCTTATTTAGGTCGGGACTGATCTTTACCTATTGAGCTTTTCTGGGTCAGGATCTAGAGCTTCTTATCTTCATGCCTTCCTAGAGATGACTACTATTTCTTTCTTTCTTTTTGTTTAAATTGATTAATTTATTTTTTGGCTGCATTGCGTCTTCGTTGCTGCGCATGGGCTTTCTCTAGTCGTGGCGAGCGGGGGCTACTCTTCAGTGCAGTGTGCAGGATTCTTTTTGTGGTGGCTTCTCTTGTTGCAGAGCACGGGGCTCTACGAGCGTGAGCTTCAGTAGTTGTGGCACGCGGGCTCAGTAGTTGTGGCTCGCGGGCTCTAGAGTGCAGGCTCAGTAGTTGTGGTGCACGGGCTTAGTTGCTCCGCAGCATGTAGGATCTTCCCCGACCAGGGCTCGAACCCGTGTTCCCTGCGTTGGCAGGTGGATTCTTAACCGCTGTGCCACCAGGGAAGCCCATGACTATTATTTCTTATGTTATACTCTATGGCCAGAGGAGAATGCACTGAAATTGTGGAAATAAATGAAGATCACCCAAATAAGAACAAACAGAGGCTATTTATACAGAGCTTGCTTTGGCAGGGGAGTCAGTCACCATCACTGGCATTTGGCAGACACTCAAAGGCAGGCAGGGAAGTGGGGAAGTTTATCGTGGAAACAGGGAGGCTCAGGTCTCAGAGCAGTTGCTTTCTGTGCTATGTGATGCCAGTCTTGTAGGTATGTGAGAAGCCATTTCTGCTGGCTGATAGAAAGCTAATACAGGACATGGATTAAGAGCCCCAAATTTAGAGGCAGTCCTTAACTCAAATGCCTATGTTTCATTTTAATATCTGTCAGAGGAGGTTAATAAAAGTACCGACTCTCCAAGATTATGAAGAAACTGTCGTATCACACATATAACACTTAACACATGCTTAGGGACATTAAGTACTCAAATATGTTAGCACTGTGGCTGTAAAATTAAAGGCAGCAGTAATAGCAGTAGACTGTCAATATTAATAGTAATAATAGTAACAACGGCACTAGTAGTTGTAGCAGCAGCAGTAGTAATAGTAGTAACCATAGTAGTAGTTGTTCTAATGGTAATAGCAGTAATGGTAGTACCAGTAATAGTGTAGTAGCAGTATTAGTAATAGTGGAATAACATCCTCACACCTTCAGAAGTTATAGAATTAATTTACCTTTGAATTTAAGTCCAAATCAAATCAATTTAATTTAAGAATTTTGAGATGGCTTGTTAAAACAATGAAAAGAAAATAGTAAATATCCACTTGTAATTCATGCTACTCTGGGGTATGGTAAGAGCAAGGCAGGCTGGGTGTTTTGCTTCTAGGGAAGCACTTGCCTTGTAAATGTAAGAGCCCATCCTGACGCAATGTAGCCGTGGGTCAGGGAAATTTGAGGAGAGAGAGAGGCATTTATTTCACACTCACAAAATCTTCAGGCAATGTGCAGCCAGTGAGCAGAGTTGTGGTGACCCAAATGGAATTGCATAAGAGAATAGCATGCCACAAACAGGACAGAACTGATTTATTTAGTAACATTAGGGAACCATTTATAGAAGTTGTGTCCACTTATAGCTAGTGTTTGGGGCTGATGAAAGAGATGGCTTATCCACTATCTTCCCTCTCCTGAATGAAGGTAGGATGGAAAAATGAATAGATCCAAGAAAAAAGTGCTTCTTCTTACCATTAGGATTTTCCTAAGTGTATCAAGATTTAAACATTTCTTCTACATGTATCTTACATGCTGTTTTGGAAAGAATAAGTTGAAGAGCGATTTATTTTTGTCTTGAACAGTATTTGCCAGGTATCAGGCAGAAAAGAGTCACACAATTTCTTTGTGAAAATATAAGATTAATATTTAATCAGCATTTAACATGGATTATGTCATTTAGGTTTTTGTTTTTTTTTTTCAAAAATCCTGTAAAGTACGTATTTACATTTACCGTCCCACTTTTACAGATGAAGTAATGAGGCCCAGAGGTTGACTTGCCCAGGGCAAGGGAGGAAAGTTTCTTTTTCCTGCTACCTTCCTAGATTCTCCAACTCTGCCCCTGGAAATTGCTGACAGAAGACAGATTCACAAGAGAAACACATACAAATTAACTTAAGTTTTGCATGACACAGACATCTTCATAAGGAAATGAAGACCCCAAGAAATGGTAAACTTGAGCTTTTTTTTTTTTTATACAGCAGTTTCTTATTAGTCATCCATTTTGTACACATCAGTGTATACATGTCAATCCCAATCGCCCAATTCAGCACACCCCCACCCCCGCCCACCTCTTTCCCCCCTTGGTGTCCATACGTTTGTTCTCTACATCTGTGTCTCATTTCTGCCCTGCAAATCGGTTCATCTGTACCATTTTCTAGGTTCCACATATATGCGTTAATATACGATATTTGTTTTTCTCTTTCTGACTTACTTCACTCTGTATGACAGTCTCTAGATCCATCCACGTCTCAACAAATGACCCAAGTTTGTTCCTTTTTATGGCTGAGTAATATTCCATTGTAAATATGTACCACATCTTTATCCAATCATCTGTCGATGGGCATTTATGTTGCTTCCACGACCTGGCTATTGTAAATAGTACTGCAGTGAACATTGCTGGTGCATGTGTCTTTTTGAATTATGGTTTTCTCTGGGTATATGCCCAGTAGTGGGATTGCTGGATCATATAGTAGTTCTATTTTTAGTTTTTTAAGGAACCTCCATACTGTTCTCCATAGTGGCTGTACCAATCTACATTCCCACCAACAGTTCAAGAAGGTTCCCTTTTCTCTACACCCTCTCCAGCCTTTGTTGTTTGTAGATTTTCTGATGATGCCCATTCTGACTGGTGTGAGGTGATACCTTATTGTAGTTTTGATCTGCATTTCTCT
>NW_020173397.1:11782197-11835119 GCF_003031525.2 Neophocaena asiaeorientalis asiaeorientalis
TCAGAGAGTTTTCTTCCTATATTTTCCTCTAAGAGTTTTATAGTGTCCAGTATTATATTTAGGTCTCTAATCCATTTTGAATCTTCTCAAAGAACCAGCTTTTATTTATTTATTTATTAATGGTACAGTTACTTTTCAATTTATTTATTTTATTTATTTATTTATTTACTTTTGGCTGTGTTGGGTCTTCGTTTCTGTGTGAGGGCTTGCTCTAGTTGTGGCAAGCGGGGCCACACTTCATCACGGTGTGTGGACCTCTCATTATCGCGGCCTCTCGTTGCGGAGCACAGGCTGCAGACGTGCAGGCTCAGTAGTTGTGGCTCACGGGCCTAGTTGCTCCATGGCATGTGGGATCTTCCCAGACCAGGGCTCGAACCCGTGTCCCCTGCATTAGCAGACAGATTCTCAACCAGTGTGCCACCAGGGAAGCCCAAAGAACCAGCTTTTAGTTTTATTGATCTCTGCTATTGTTTTGTTTGTTTCTATTTCATTTATTTCTGCTCTGATCTTTATGATTTCTTCTGCTAACTTTGGGTTTTGTTTTTTTCTTCTTTCTCTAGTTCCTTCAGGTGTAACGTTAGATTGTTTATTGGAGATTCTTCTTGTTTCTTGAGGTATGCTTGTATTGCTATAAACTTCCCTCTTAGAACTGCTTTTTCTGCATCCCATAGGTTTTGGATCATCGTGTTTTCATTGTCATTTGTCTCTAGGTATTTTTTGATTTCCTCCTTATTTCTTCAGTGATCTCTTGGTTATTTAGTAACATATTGTTTAGCCTCCATGTGTTTGTGTATTTTATGTTTTTTCCCTGTAATTCATTTCTAATGTGAGTTCCCTTGTATGTTATTTGTCATTTTTCCCTTGCTGCTTTTAATAATTTTTCTTCGTCTTTAGTTTTTGTTAATTTGATTACTATGTGTCTCGGCGTGTTTCTCCTTGGGTTTCTCCTGTATGGGACTCTCTGCGCTTCCTGGATTTGGGTGGCTATTTCCTTTCCCATGTTAGGGAAGTTTCCAACTATAATCTCTTCAAATATTTTATTGCATCCTTTCTCTCTCTCTTTTCCTTCTGGGACCCCTATAATGCGAATGTTGTTGCGTTTAATGTTCCAGAGGTCTCTTAGGCTGTCCTCATTTCTTTTCATTCTTTTTTCTTTATTCTTTTCTGCAGCAGTGAATTCCATCATTCTGTCTTCCAGGTCACTTATCCATTCTTCTGCCTCAGTTATGCTGCTATTGATTCCTTCTTGTCTATTTTTCATTTCAGTTATTGTTCATCTCTGATGGTTCTTTAATTCGTCTAGGTTTTTGTTAAACATTTCTTGCATCTTCTCGATCTTTGCCTCCATTCTTTTTCTGAGGTGCTGGATCATCTTCACTATCATTATTCTGAATTCTTTTTCTGGAAGGTTGCCTATCTCCACTTCATTTAGTTGTTTTTCTGGGGTTTTATCTTGTTCCTTCATGTGGTACATAGCCCTCTGCCTTTTCATCTTGTCTGTCTTTCTGTGAATGTGGTTTTTCTTCCACAGGCTGCAGGATTGTAGTTCTTCTTGCTTCTGCTCAAGTGTTTTTTTTTTTTGTTTTTGTTTTTGTTTTTTTGCTCAAGGGTTTTTATACTAGGTTTGAAGAGAAGTGGAAAGTCATGGGGAAATGTGACAGGACAGAAGGGTATAAACAAAGACAGTCAACTAGGGGAAGCTGAGCAAGGCCTGTTTCTTTGGATTCATCTTGGTCCCTCTGTTTTCAGAGGTGAGGATGCTCCTATCACAGGAGGGTCTTATGACATGCTTCCGGGCTGAAGAGGAAAAGGTCAAAGAGTCCTTCCCGCACATGCTCGTTCTCAAGTTCCTTCAGCTTAGAATATTCAGTATGTCAAGGTGCCATATTTGGGGTAGCATGTTCTGAACGTCATCAAATGCAGTTTCCTAAGGTCTCTGAGCCTGATCTGTGAAATGAGTGGCTTGCAATAGTGCTGTGATTCTCACACTCATTTATAAATCAAAATCACCTAGAGAGTTTTCCAAAAGTACAGATTCCTGGATCCAAACTTGAGAATTGTGATTTAGTAGCTTCTGGGGGGTGGGGGTCCCAGGGCATCCATGCACTTAAAAACCTCTGCAAGAGATTCTGATCTGTGATGCCCTATCTGGCTGTAAAAAAGTCAGTTGATTATCCTATAGCTTGTTACTTTCTCTTGACATCATAGCTGGATTCTGATGTGAGAAGCTGCTGAGGTGGCAGGGGAACATCATTAAGAGAAAGCACAACTAAATCATCTGTGTGTCAAATGAGGCTAATTACACCAGCAAAACCTGCCCTGTCAGCATATGGATGAAATGCATAGTGGAAGCAGCTGGGAGAGATGTACCCACTTTCCCAACTCATTCAGCAAGATGGAAGTTAGCTGAAGCGGCACCCGTTACAGGAATTTCTAAATGTGTGTGATCATCAAAAACATTTGGTCACCAGAATAGAATTTGAATCTGAAAGCTTACAAGCAACAATTCCAATCACTTTCTGAGGATAGCTTCACACTTACATGCAAATGGTGGGTTTTCTATTTATACACATTTCCATCTAAAAGCCTCTGAGTTGCTCTCTATAAGAACAGCAAGATTTTTTAAAGCGCTTTTGTTTATTGCTGTTAATATAATGGTTTCTATCATGGAAGTGGTTTATTAAATGTATTACATTTTACAATTGCCTTTGTTTTTCTTTAAATGTTTCTGTGGTTACCCATGAAATATGAGACTTGTAATATATAACATCGACTGAGGGTTTTACTCTGTGCCATGCACCATCCTACTTAATTTCCATATCTATATCTAGTTCAGTATCTATCTGTATCCTCACTTAGTTCCCTCATTAATTGAATATGATAAATATTACAGTCAGATCTCTTTTATATGATGAGGAATTTGGGTTAAGTTGCCGAGTATCACATAGTTACTAAGGAGTGGAACTGGGGTTTGAATCTGGCAGACTAATTCCAGATCTTCTGCTTTTATATTTATTTATTTTTTATGTTTTATTTTTTTTGTGGTACGCGGGCCTCTCACTGTTGTGGCCTCTCCCATTGTGGAGCACAGGCTCCGGACGCGCAGGCTCAGCGGCCATGGCTCACAGGCCCAGCCGCTCCGCGGCATGTGGGATCTTCCCGGACCGGGGCACGAACCCGCATCCCCTGCATCGGCAGGCGGACTGTCAACCACTGCGCCACCAGGGAAGCCCCTGCTTTTATATTTATATCAGTATTTCCCAAAGTATGAATTTTGGAAAGTAATTACACAGGATATTAGTGATTTTTTTGCGGTACGCGGGCCTCTCACTGCTGTGGGCTCTCCCGTTGCGGAGCACAGGCTCCGGACACGCAGGCTCAGCGGCCATGACTCACGGGCCCAGCTGCTCCGCGGCATGTGGGATCTTCCCGGACCGGGGCACGAACCCGTGTCCCCTGCAACGGCAGGCGAACTCTCAACCACTGTGCCACCAGGGAAGACCATTAGTGATTTTTAAAAGAAAAAACCCATGAATTAAGTAAATAAGTTTGGGAAATATTGAGCTAAATAAATGGATTTCTTTCACATATGATTTCTCAGAGTCTCTAAAAGCTCATGTGTTTTACAAATCTCTAAAAGACAACTGCAGAATATAACATTTCCAAACCTCCTTGTACACAAAACTCTTTTTGGTATAGTCTCTTTAGACCACTGTTTTGCAAGCTCCGTCTCTGAAATGACGGTCTGCAAATCAGTTGTGTAAAGTGGTCTACCTCGCTGCCTGCTGAGGCCAAGCTTTTATTTCCCTGTTACAGGACCAGGATGAAAGGAATCCTCACAGGGGAGAGGTCAATAGTAAGCTGTCACTATGCATCTGTGTTCTTTATTTTAAAATGATCATTCAAGTAAATTGGTAATATCTTTCTGGTGAATAGTTTAGCCATATATATGAAAAGCCTCTCAATCTTGGGGTGTTCAAAAAAAAACCACTGGGGTAGCAAGAAAATAGTAGCACGTCCACTTAAAACTTCTCACATTTAATTTTTTTGCATATGTTTTGTTATATAGATGTACATATAAATTTAAATTCATTTATATTTATAAATGTTATAAATTTATATTGAAGAATAAGTTGACATTGAAGAATAAGTTGACAATGTGTATTTTATATTTATGTATAAATATAATTATAAATTATGTATAATATTGGAATAGTAACATATATAATTTGCAAATAATATATGTGTATTAGGGATGGGTAATAATAATATTTAGGGGATCACTTAGCCATACATGTAAAAAGCCCTTAATTTCCTCATTTTCTTTGACCCAGCAATTTCACTTCTTGGAATATATTCAATTTATCCTAAAGAAATAACTTTGCATGTGTATTAATATTTAACTACAGGGGATATTTATTGAAGAAGTGCTTGTGAGCATTGAAAGCAGTCCAAATATCCAATAATTGGAGATTGGTTACATAAATTATGGTACTTCCATGTAAAGAATCTTAACAGGGAGTTATTAAAAATTATGTAGTAGTAGGGCTTCCGTGGTGGCGCAGTGGATAAGAATCTGCCTGCCAATGCAGGGGACACAGGTTCGATCCCCGGTCCGGGAAGATCCCACATGCTGTGGAGCAACTAAGCCGTGCTCCACAACTACTGAGCTTGTGCTCTAGAGCCAGCCAGCCACAACTACTGAGCCTGTGTGCCACAACCACTGAAGCTCGCGTGCCTCGAGCCCGTACTCTGCAACAAGAGAAGCCACCCGAATGAGAAGCCCATGCACCGCAACAAAGAGTAGCCCCCGCCTGCCACAACTAGAAAAAGCCTGCGTGCAGCAATGAAGACCCAATGCAGCCAAAAATAAATAAATAAATAATTTTTAAAAAATTATGTAGTAGTAGAATATACTATAACCTAGAAAAAAAACATGATTTTGTAAGTCAGAAAACAGATGACAAAAGATTATTGAGCTCATATGACTGTAAGAAGGGACTGACTGGAGTGATGAACCAAAATGTTAATGATGGTAGCTCTTAATGGTGCAATAAGAGGAAATTTTAAATTTCTTTATGCTTCCCTGTGTTATCCTAAGTTTTGTACAATAAATATATATTTTTGAATAAGCATTATGTTCATAAGTTTCAAAATCTGGCAATTATAAAAGGGTATACAGTAACAAAGTCTTTTTTCCTAGTCCTGTCTCCCAGACAACCCATTTCTTTCTCCAGTAGCATCCATTTTTATTGGATGCTACTGTTTCTGGTTTCTTGTGTATCTTTCCAAGGATCTGTTGATAAAATCTGTATATATACATATATTCTTTTTACCCTTTATCACACAAAGAACATACAATACACTATTTTGTAGTTTGCTACATTGAATAATCTTGAGCACCTATTATTTCACCCATGTGGGAGTGTATCTGTAGGATACATTCCTAAAAGTGGAATGGCTGGTCAAAGAAAATGTACATTTGTCATTTGGATAAATATTGCCATATCGTCCTCTGAAGTTATGAAAAAATCTTTTCATGATTTCTTCCAGTACTTTAATGGTTTGGGTTTTTTTTTTAACATTTCAATTTAGATCCCTTTAAATTTTTATCCTGGCTTAATGGATACTTAATAAGAAAAACAAATTATTTAAAACATTAAACTCCTCACTCATAGTGGAAATTCAAGGGCTCGTTGTCCCCATCTGTTAGATCACAGGATCTAGATGCAAATAAGGACATCTTGCAAAGGTTCAGTTTACGCAGCGGGTAACATAGCCAGACCTCTGCTCGGCTGTGTGCAGGTTTATTTCCTTCCAGAGTCTCATGGTAGTGAAGAATCAAGCCCTGAGAGCTTGATTTCCACCTGCATATGAATTTTTCACTTCAGTAGAACTGAGGTCGCTGTTTGGATTTTCCTCCTGAAATATTGTAAGTTGCTTTCATCATTTAAATAAAAAGAAGTGGCCTCCCCTGCAGTACTGGGGTATGCGTGTATGGGCTGCATGACTTAGTGTAGGACAATGTGAGAGCACATAGGAAGAGAACTAATTTTACTCCTACAGGGAGTCTGGAGACCTGTTACTCGCTGGCAAACCTAAGCAGCTGTACTGAAATGTCAGATGGATTTGCACAGCTGACTCAAGTTGCCGAAAAGAGAGGAGCATAGTAATTCCATAAATTGACCCTCTCCAGCCAAGCCCTGCTTAATATAGTTACGGCTTGAGCTTAGCGGCAGTCACTCCTAGAGGCTCAGCAAACACCACTGGGGTTCTTGGGGGAAAAAAAAATCTCTCAAGGTGGTGTTGACCTGGGACGCTTGGTAACTGGGGGAACTTCTTGAGAGTTTTTTATTTTTTTAAATCTTCTTTGATTATTTCTCCTTTTCTAATAAAGTATAGAAAAGTATAGAAAAGAATCATGTCGGAACACAGCAGGAATTCAGATCAAGAAGAACTCTTTGATGGGGAGATTGATGAAGATGAAATCTTGGCCAACTTGTCCCCAGAAGAGCTTAAGGAACTGCAGTTGGAAATGGAGGTGATGGCCCCTGACCCCAGGCTTCCCGTGGGAATGATTCAGAAGGATCAGACTGACAAGCCACCAACAGGGAACTTCGACCATAAATCTCTCGTTGATTATATGTATTGGCAAAAGGCATCCAGACGCATGCTGGAAGACGAACGTGTTCCTGTTACCTTTGTGTCATCCAAGGTAACTGGGGATTTGTATACAACAGAGAAATGGCTGCCTGGGCTGGGCTGGCACGTGTCCCTGTTGTAACTGTCATTTCTCAAGACTCTATGTTTTGTCGACGTTTATAGATAAATCAGAATATTTCATCCTACGCCAGATGGGAACTTTCTTTAACACTTACATGGTATAACTGGGAGGGAAAAGTGGTAATTTCTTGTAAATATCTCTTTAAAAAAATTGCCACGGGGTTTCTTGTGCAGGAAAGCCTATATTCTGTAGGCATGATACTTAATGAATTAACTCATAACCCAGAAGCATTTGTCCTTTATGCTTTTTTTGGCTCACAGAACCCTTTAGGAAGCTGAAGAAGGCTCTCCTTTCTCTCCTTCCATCACATGCATACACATACAATGTTACACATACAATCTCAAGGGTGTCACAGTCCCCCTGAAGTCCAGCCACAGGCTCTGCAATTAAACCAAGTCAAATAACCAAAAAATCCAGTATTACCACAGTACATTGGATATCAGTGGTGAATTTAGAAGTTGATGATGTTAAGCTGTTTTAAAGATAGTTCATTCTTTAAACATGTTCCTTATATGAAAAGTAGAATTGTGGTCCACTCTGGACTTGTATACCAGCACATTGTTTTAAATGTTTCACTTAAAAATGACTTGGCAAAAATAAGACAGAGATCCCCACAGGTAAAGTCTCTTGTAGTTATGCCTGCTAATATTGATATATCTTGTCACATTACCATCACGCTGGCTATAATTTTAGGAAAGTTATAAACCGATTTCATGGCCAGGGGAGTTTAAACATGTACTGCACTCAAGAAAATGAGTTGCTGGCTTGATCAGGTTAGAGTGTAAGGTACAATTTGCAGACATTTTACAACTAGAGTAAAAGCCGGTTCTATATGAACACCAATTTCAGAGGAAAAAACAAAGTGGGTACTTTTAACACTTTTTCTTCCTTTGGTATAATTTAAACAGCTTGATAGTTGGCTCCCCCTGCTGAGACAAGTGAGAAATGCAAAGGTGAAGGCTTCAGAGTTAAGGTGTCAATTGTCAATTCCAGCCTATAATGTTATAAGCAGTAAAATCAAGTTCTTATTTTTTTAAAAATTACAGGTTTATTTTTTATTGAGATAACATTGGTTTATAACACGATGTACGTTTCATGCGTACAACATTATATTTCTACTTCTATATACCCTACAGTATGCTCACCACCAAAAATTTAGTTTCCATCCATCACCATACAGTCGAGCCCCTTTATCCATTTCGTCCTCCCAAGATCAAGTTCTTACTCAGATGAGCCTGTGTGTCAAACTGCTACATCAGCTTTCAAAATGACACCTATGAGGTACACATACATTTTGGGAAAATGTGCTAATTGATGTGTAAACATTTAATAAACATTATTGATATGACTGTCATTTTCCTTCCCAGACTAAGCAGTTGTTTCTAAATCTCTACTAATCCTGTCCCCTTTTGTAGCTGGCTTTGCCTCCTAGACACTTTCCTTCCAAAGGAACTGGACTATAAAGCCTGTCCCTGGAGTATCCAGGGTAGTTTTCCCAGAGCTGAGCAAACAAAAATCAAAGTTTAAGGGTTTTGTTATGTTCCAAATATCAAACTGCTTTCATTTTCCCCACAGTATCTTATTTTCAGGGAAACTTGTTGTACACATTACATTAGATTGGCAAACATATTATGTAAATTTTGGTTAGGGCAATAAGGAAATTATTGTGTAACACAGAGCTATTGAATACAAAGATGCCTATTCAACTATATACAAAACAAAGATTTCAATGAATGGATAAATCCATAAGGTTTTCAAAACAAATAATTTTTAACTGCTTCTGGAACTGAACCCCATCTTTAAAAACAATAGAGGGTCTGAAAACAAAATTAACTAGGCTTAATTTTAACACAGGGGATGAGAAAAACACAGCCAAAAACTGTGTTCGTGCCTGTGTGTGCCTATAAAAATTTATCTTTATTTTTGTTGTATTTGCTTGAAAAACTAATATGTGTATTTGGTTTTAAAAAAACTTAGTCTAGAATTATATAACGTAACAAGTGAAAATCCCCTCAATCCTTCCTTTTCTCAGTTATCTCAATGGTTACCTCTCTTCCTCAGAGATAAGTACTTGGTAAGCATTACAAGTCTGTTTTTTCCTACACATTTATAAGCTTTGATATATATTGTGTGTATATATGTATACACATAAATACGTAAACAAATGGAATACTATGCCTACAGCTTAGTTGCTTCCTTTTTTCACTTAGTAATAAATCTTCTTATTCTCTCCAGTAAATAGTGCTGCTCTTCATATTTCTATGTGAAGAAACCCTCATGACATGTATTCTAACCTTCATAAACTTCTCTTTTAGGGAAAAACTCAAGAACAGCATGAAGAAATAGACACAGGTAATAAAAATGTGTCCCAGTATTTAAAAGAAAAGCTTAATAATGAAATCACTGCACATAAAACGGAATCACAGGGCAGTGACAATGTCCAAGAAACAAATAATGAAGATAACGAAGATGATGTGGAAGATGAAGAAGATGAGGGAAAAGAGGACAGTGAAGAGAGTGAAGAGAAAACAAAAAGAGAAGAGGAAGGTGAGGTAAAGGAGCAACTCAGAAATGGTGAGAACAACAGCCAACAGGTAACTGATAAAGTAACCGAAGAACAGAAAGACAGACCAGAGGCCCAAGAAAAAAGTGAGAAAAAAATATCAAAATTAGATCCCCAAAAGCTAGCTCTAGATACCAGTTTTTTGAAGGTAAGCGCAAGGCCTTCCGGAAACCAAACGGACCTAGATGGGAGCTTAAGGCGAGTGAGACAAAATGACCCTGACATGAAGGAACTCAACCTGAACAACATTGAAAACATCCCCAAAGAAATGTTGCTGGACTTTGTCAACGCGATGAAGAAAAACAAACACATCAAAACCTTCAGTTTAGCCAACGTGGGTGCGGATGAGAACCTAGCATTCGCCCTGGCCAACATGTTGCGTGAAAACAGGAGCGTTACCACTCTTAACGTCGAGTCCAATTTCATCACAGGCAAGGGAATCGTGGCCATCATGAGGTGTCTCCAGTTTAATGAGACACTAACCGAACTTCGGTTCCACAATCAGAGGCATATGTTGGGCCACCACGCTGAAATGGAGATAGCCAGGCTTCTGAAGGCAAACGACACTCTCCTGAAGATGGGCTACCATTTTGAGCTTCCAGGTCCCAGAATGGTGGTAACCAACCTGCTCACCAGGAATCAGGATAGACAAAGGCAGAAAAGACAAGAAGAACAGAAACAGCAGCAACTCAAAGAGCAGAGAAAGTTAATAGCCATGTTGGAGAACGGGTTGGGGCTGCCACCTGGGATGTGGGAGACGCTGCGGGGACCAGTGCCCGATTCTGGGACGCAGGAGTTCCTCCAGCCTCCTCTTCCTCTTCCTTCTCGACCTCCCAGCTCCCACGTAGTCCCCTTCAGTCGACAAAATGAAATGACGAAAAAGCCATCGCACGCTCCAAAGTACAGGCCGGACACTGACACCTTCCGCATGGTAAAGCTAAAGAGGATCCAGCGCAAATCTCGGATGCCGGAAGCCAGAGAATCAGCTGAGAAAACCAACCTCAAAGACGTGATCAAAACACTCAAACCAGTGCCGAGAAATAGGCCACCCCCGCTGGTGGAAATCACCCCCAGAGATCAGCTCTTGAACGACATTCGTCACAGTAACATCGCCTATCTTAAACCTGTAAGTAGGAGGTGGGAGAAATGGTGAACACACACCACGATAAATGTCTCCCATCTCTCTTCCCTGCTCATTTGGACACCAGGAGATTGTCACTAACTGAGGGAAATCTGTCAGCATTACTGGTAGATCTAAATGATTGGTTATCCTCAAAGACACATCTATATAACTATATATATATATATATATATATAGTTATATATATATTGGTTATCCTCAAAGACACATCTATATATATATATATATATATATATAGTTATATATATATTGGTTATCCTCAAAGACACATCTATATAACTATATATATATAGTTATATAATTATATATATAGTTATATATATATAGTTTTATATATATAGTATATATATATATAAAGACACATCTATATAACTTCTGTAACGATGGTACTAATAGCTAACATCTATTGAGCACTTACTATGGGCCAGATTCATTATATGAATTAACTTTTACAGTCACTTTAACAACCCTATAAGGCACGTATTATTATTCTCCCTGTTTTATAAAAAGGAAACTGAGGATTAGGGATGTTAAAAAACATGTCTAGGAGAAACAGCTCAGAAGTGGTAGAGTTGACTTTGAAATCCAGTTCTGAGTCCAGGGTCAAGCTTTTATTCACTCCAGCCACACAGAGCTGACACAAGCAGAGATCCCCAGGAACCTGCTGCAGGAATAAATAAGAGTGAGGCCTAATTAGGCCAATGTTTGTAGATGAGTGCTTCCATAGTGCTTGAAAAAACAGTTCTTTTTTAGTAGATGAATGGAGACTACCTGCAATTGCGATTATACTCTTTATTTTTTAGGTGGGCGGAAAATAATAAACTTCAGATTAATATCTCTATGAATAAATGGAGCTTTAAAATATTTTACTATTATTTCAGTTTTCACATTTACTATGATTCACTATTACTCACGCTGATAGGCGAAAATGTTCTATTCCTTGCAGCTTAAGTTATAGAAATAAATTTTTTTATAGTCATTACTATGGCGGCATTTATGGAGGCTGAAAGGTGCGTGTCCAAAGACCACAGGTGGTTGATAATTAACTATTGTTTTAAAATCTAGTATGTAATTTAGCCAAGATATTACATTGACAAAATAGTCAATATATTATTTCATCATAGAGGGTCAGTTTTCGTCAAGATGTTTTAAACAGGTTTCCATGTAAGCTTGTTCTTTTTCTGCTTTTAAAGAGCTTTATATTCTCAAACAATACAGGGAATTCCTTGGCGGTCCAGTGGTTAGGACTCAGCACTTTCACTGCCGAGGGCCCAGATTCAATCCCTGGTCGGGGAACTAAGATGCTGCAAGCCACATGGCGTGGCCACAAAAAAAGAAAAAAAACCCAAACAACCCAATATAATTGGTTCTTATTCATATATACACATGTATGTTCCTTATTCCCATCTCCTAGTAATGCACAATTGACAACATTTCAGCATTTTATTCTTCTGAATCAAAGATGACTTTCAACTGTGATTTAGAGGGACTCTGATTCTTCTTGGGGCAGGGGGCGGGGTGACAGCACTAGCGGTCACATGAGATCAGGCAAGAGGCCTTTGCCTGCCCTTGGGCACAACATCAACACTTTTTGTACCTGCTCTTCTCCAGGCAGCCAGACCTCTGTAGGGGGTGGATCAGGGTGTTGTTTTGAGAGAGGCTAGTGCTGTCACTCTGTAACCAGTTGTCAAGGCAAATCCAAGATGCCTTGGTGGCTAGACAATCAGAAAATGACATTAAGAGGAATCTTTTTTTTTTTTTTGCGGTACGCGGGCCTCTCACTGTCGTGGCCTCTCCCGTTGGCAGAGCACAGGCTCCGGATGCACAGCCTCAGCGGCCATGGCTCACGGGCCCAGCTGCTCCGCGGCATGTGGGATATTCCCGGACCGGGGCACGAACCCGTGTCCCCTGCATCGGCAGGTGGACTCTCAACCACTGCGCCACCAGGGAAGCCCAAGAGAAATCTTTTTAAAATCTGCATTAAAGGTGGCACGTGGATTCAGAGTAGACAAGAGAATGAAGTTTAAATGATCATCTGAACCCACTCCCTGCCTTCTCAGGGAATGTTCTGCTGAGCAAATCGGCTTTCCCTGGAGTTGGCTGCATTTCATCCATCTGCTTACCCATTATTGCAATAAATATTGGTATAGCGCTGCCATGTATCAGGCACCATCAGCAGGGAATAGGACAGGTATAGTCTTAACTTCATGGAGCTTCCAGTGTTGGTTTTATCATTTTTACAGTCAAGACCCTGCCTTTTAGTCAAGTGAGAACACTTCAGCTTGGGGTCTAGATTCTAGAGCAAAAGGCATTAAGGTAAATTCATGATAATCATTACCAAAATGCCACACCCTACTAAGTAGTACGTTTTTCATTTTCAATAAATTCTAAAGTGCTATCAGGTTTTTAAAAAAATTATTTATTTATCTCTGGCTGCATTGCGTCTTCGTTGATGCGCGCCATCTTTCTCTAGTTGCAGCGAGCGGGGGCTACTCTTTGTTGCGTGCGGTGCGCGGGCTTCTCACTGCGGTGGCTTCTCTTGTTGCACAGCAAGGGCTCTAGGCACGCGGGCTTCAGTAGTTGGGGCTCGTGGGCTCTAGAGCTCAGGCTCAGTAGTTGTGGCTCACGGGCTTAGTTGCTCCCTGGCATGTGGGATCTTCTCGGACCAGAGCTTGAACCCGTGTCCTCTGCACTGGCAAGCAGATTCTTAACCACTGTGCCACCAGGGAAGTCCCAAGTGCTATCAGTTTTGAGTTGTGTTTTTTTTGTTTTTAATGTCCGCTAAGGAAGAAAAATATGCAGCAAAGTGAACTCTGACACGGTTTGTGAATGGTGGTCTTGCATATCAGCCTTTGCTTTGCAATGTCTTTTATCTATGCAAGGGACTGGCATCTTCTGCTTTCATTTGCCTGTCTTGGCTTGCAACGGACATCTCTTGATATGTATCTCAGATACAAAATGTCATGCAACTTCATCAATGTGGTCCTTTAAAATGGTCTGCAAGAAAAATGTGAAAATGCATTGTCCAACTGACAAAAATTCACTTGGCTGACATCAATTCGCTCCCTACTGCTGTGTTTTTGCGCCTTGCTGCATACATGATAAGTGTCTGCTTTAATGCCGACTCATAGTGTAATCTCTCTTAAAAGGCATTTTTTATCTTTTAATTTGAAATCATTTGAGACGTGTGGAAGTTCAAAACAGCAGATTCTTACAAGCCCAACACATTTTGTCATATTTGCTTTGTCACTCTTTAAAGGATAGTTTAAATGGCAATACATTTGCACGTGTGCAATTCCAACAGGGCACAGAGCTCAGTGGAAGTGCTGATGGTATGAAAACCTATACTGTGTTTGTGCTCCCACCTGCAGCCAACTATTGTAAAACACCATTGACTGTAAGATGCTTTCTGATGTCAGGGATACGGAAACATCGAAAAATGTGCATCTTAGACTCAGTAAAACGCTGTAAACGCCATCAGTGGTGATATCACAAGATCCCAGCAGAAAGGGCTATTTTTGGCTGGTCAAATGAGACACATCCACACTCACTTGAAGGAGGTGAAACTAAAGGTTATGGGTTTTTTCCCCCCCACTTGTGTTGGAGGATAGAGATGTTCTCTAAATCCCTGGATTTTCACATATGAAGTTAAAACCCAATTTGGCAATCTTATAATTGTTTTTACTGATGCTCCTAACTAAAACATTGAATGTCCATAAACATACATAGAAATTATTTATTTTTAAAGGAAAAATGATTATTTTTTCTCTCATGGACTTGGAAATATTATTTTTCTATTTTCTAGAGCATAGCTCATGAGGTAGTTTATATTTTAAATTTGTATTTTTTCCTTTTAGTGTTTATTCTTTCCCCATCTCATGCTTCTGGCTTGGGATCCCTGAATGAAGTTTCTAGCAGAGAATGAAGGGAAGTCTGTACACTTGCTTGGCTCAAATGCTACCTCTTCCAAAAAGCTGCGCATTTAATTCAGTTTAAAAGAGATGTATTCTGGGGGCCAGGTATTGAAAACTAGTGGACTATAAGCCCGATTTGCAGGCCTGTTTTGTTTGGCTTGGGTATTGTTGTACGAGTTATAAAATATCACATGATAATATGCAGATACCTGGGAGCATTTGAAACATCAGATCCAGCCACACGGGGCCTGCATGTGCATGGCACAAATAAGCTGGATCTGTGTTGACTTCTCCCTTGAGATAGGTAATGGACTCTCCAGTTTTTCCTCAGTCTCCACCATGCCCTACTGCCTAATCCCTGGCCTTTTTCACTCATTTACATTACTTATTTGACTGCTGCAGAATTTTTTGGTTTGTCACGTTGTTCTTATTGTTTTTAGCTATGTTTTAAAAGTCTTTGTCTTGTCTAACTGAATTTACTAATCGCTCATTTGTTTCCCTCTGAGTTGATAACTCTGAGTCAATGTGATGCCAGCCCAAAACAAAGATGTTAGGCTTGTACGGGCTTATCCCTCCCTGGTAAATGTATGATTTCCTTTCCTGTTTAAAAATTTGGTGGTCCGCTCACTGCCTACCATCCCAGATGAGTATCTGTACTTTTCATTGAGATAAAAATCTTATCTGCAGCAACTATTCAATGTACTGAGGTCAACTGCGTTTATATCATATGCCACTTTTGGTGCCAGTCAAACACGGTAACTATTTTAACATTCAGTTAATTTTACTTTGGGCTCACCTATGTGTGTCTGGACTGGTTTCACCTAGGTGCCTAAAGACATGATTAAATTTCTCCTTCAGAAAGATTTCAGTATAATAATTTCCCGAGCAGCCTTAATTAGCCAAAAGACTCCATGACACATTAGCAGTTGTTATGATTACAAAAATGTAAGAACATAGACTCCTGAGTCTTCATCTCTGGCCATTTTGTCTTTGCCTCATTTATAAAATATCCTGTTTCTTTTGAAGTAGGATCTCTAGATTCTGTCCTTTTGCAGTTTTCTCCTTTTTCCTATCTTAGCTTCTCCCTTTGTTTCAATTATCACATAATCTAGGACAGCCCCCAAATTTCCCTTTCCCTTTAGATCACTCAGGGTTTTCTCAGTACCTTCATTCAATCTGTCCCCAAACCAAGCTTTTCCTTTCTAGATCTAGTTGTTGTTTCTGGTTCCCAATTTTCCATGCTGTCTCCATTCTCTCACACATTCAAGTCTGAAGCCTCAGAGTTCCCTTCAGTTCCTTTCTTTTTTTCTGTCCCTTTTTTTCCTTAAAAAAAACCCCCAAAACCCAAGAACCCAAACCTACCAGAATCTCCAAGAGCCAAGGCCAAATCTAGATCAGAGCTTTAGAAATGTTATACTCTTGACAGAGGGAGTCTCCACAGGAGAAAGCAATGTGACGTTTCAAACTTATCTCAGAAGAGCATAAGTGGGCTAGAATTATACAGACCAAGAACTGCCCTTCCCTAATACCTAGTGGAAAAAAAGAGTTTTTGATGTACAACTTTTCTAAAGTCTGTGATAGTGATTCCTAAAATTTAGCATGCATCAAAAGAACCTGGAAGGCTGAATATAGATTACTGAGCCCATCTCTAGAGTTTCTGATTCAGTAGGTCTTGGATGGGACCTGAGAAGTTGCATTTCTGACAAGTTCCTTGGCAATGCTGATGCTGGTCATTTGGAGACCACACTCAGGCAACCACGGTTCAGTGACATCTATGGCAAACCATACCTCCTGAATTTTTCCCCTGAAGGACCTTCTTTCCCTCTCTCCCCACAACACTTTGCTCAAGTTATTTATTTTCTATCTCTGTCTTTCAAAATATATCCAACAGGCTCAACTCAACACTTACAACAAAAGAAATGAAACCAAACATCAGTGGTGAATACCCTTCCTGTCTCTTTCTACTGCCCCTCACTTGTACCTCTCTTTCAGCATCTTCCACATGGTGCCTTAAGTTGACAGCTCTTACAGGCACATTGTAGGTCTCCTAGTGGATTCTGAGTTCCTCAAGGTAGGTCTTCCTCATCTATGTCCTGGACACCCATTGAGGTGTTGGTCCAGAGCAGGAACTGCAGTCACGTGTGCTGAATTAAACAACCCCTGCTGAAATGGGTCTTCCCATCCTGCCCAATTGCTCCCAGTCTCTGTGGGTGTATGTACGTGTGTGTGTACACTGTGTAATGCTATACACACGCACTTTTTAAAAAAACTAATTTTAACCAACAGGTGAAGGGGGAACAGGGTCCCCTAACAATAATGCAAATTGATTCTTGTTTGTTGGAAGTTTTATATTTTTGTAACATCAGATCTAGCTATCTTTTCCTTTATGGTTTCTGTCTTTTGTGTTCTGCTTAGAAATGGCTTTTTTGAACCTTATTAAAATATTTGCCTATCTTTCTTGCTGCTTTTAGAACTTTTGGTTTTTTAAAAAAATTTTCCATATTATAGATGAATTAAAGGGTTAGATGTTAGAAGTAAGTAGGAAGCAAGAAGTCTGCTATTTTATTTCTTTGCCAAGTAGCTAACCACTGATCATTTAGTGACCCATTCTTTTCTCCAGTGATCTGAACTGCCAGTTTGGGCATATTTTAAATTAGTTAATATGTCTCTGGGTTTACTATGTTGGGGCATTGCCACGTTTCACTTTTCAAAATATTTTTATTAATTTGGAACCCTTCTATGCATATAAACATATATCAGGAATAAAATACTATAAAAATATTTTTTCCATTCAATAATACAAAGAACACAGTTTTGACTATTTGTTACAGCTCTGCAGTTATTTTAAATAACTGGCGTTATATATTTTGTTTATTGGTGGTGTTCGCTGGTGGTGTTCACTGTTGGATGACCCTTACTAATCTGCAGTCACACCCCTCCTCTCCTGAAAGTCTGACACTAGGGAGGGAGAGAGTCGGAGCACATGGAGGACCCTCTGGTTTGAAGGCTGTGCAGGTAGCAGCAACACATCCCAAGTTCTCTCCAATGGGCAGGATGTTGGGAAACCTTTTTACGCAAAGGTTGTGGGCAGAGAACTGGCTAAGAGGGTCCGTGGTAGATGGCCAAAATGGTTCCTCACGTTGGCAGGTGGACACGGGCCACAGAAGGAGAGACATTTTAAAGTCATTATTATACAAACTCTGAGTGTCCTTTGGACTCTGTCAGTGTTCTCTGAAAGGCACATCCATGATGGACGAGTCATTCTCCTAAAATATAACAGCACTTGAAACCCGTTAAGAGCTTACCTTTAAGTTGTTCCTGTGAAACAAAGCTCAAAGTTGATTTGCACTCAGACTTATGCTACTCTTTTGCAATTTTTTTTGCCCTTGGGCGTTCTCCAAATACTGTTGTAATATTTGGTGAGTATCACATTAGGAATGTGCTTTAAAGAGGAAAGACCAGTTCTTAAAAGAACATACATTTTATATTCTTATGGTGGTATTTGTTTGGTGAGTATTTCAATACTCAGGAAGGCATTGAAATCAGGCAGATCTAGGTTCAAATCCAGCTCTGCCACTTCCTAGCCCTGTGACCTGAAGCAAATTGCTTAATCGCTCTGAGCCTGTTCCCTCTTTCCAAGGTGGTTGTAAGATGAAATGAGGCAATGCTTTCAAAAGAAGTGTTAATGTTGATCACTAACTTGTATTACTTAATCCTTATGGTAGCCTTGTGAACAAGATACTGTTACTGTCATTTTATAGCTGAGAAAATTGATGCCCAATGCCATGCAACTAGTAAGTGCTAGTTCCAGGATTTGAAACAGGCGGAGTCCAGCACCCACCCTCTTGTGTATGTGATAAGCTTCCTCACGTGCTCAGAACCCCTGGAGCTGTCGCGTCATCAGTAAATGCACACTTCACGGTGGCTGTGGCTATTATTGTTGTTTTATCATGATCTGAGGGCTCTCTCTGGCCAGAATTTCTAATCCGCTTTACACCCTTTGAGGCATGTACATTTTGTCATTTTTGCTGTAAAACACTTGAATATCTAGGATTAATTTTTCTCCTCTTTTCAAATGCTTAAATCACAGGTGCAGCTGCCAAAAGAGCTGGCATAAGGGGCAACAGAATAATCTCGGAGAAGAAGGAATTGAATGACTCTTGGATTAGAGTTTGGAGACTGTTTCAGCAGCATACTTCTGGATCCAGGTGGTGGAACTGGGAACATTGCTAACTGATATGCGTATTTTGTAAAAGGCTTTGGCCCGTGACAAACTAAGGGGTGAAAAGGCAGGGGGAAGGAGATAAAATATGAATAGTCAGGGCAAGGTTTTCTACTTCCAATCAGTTGGAGTGACTTAGGTGAAACTGAGTCTTCTAGCAGAAGTGAATTTTTTCGTAAACATTTGCTTTATTATTGCTTTCTTCTGGTAAATAACAATAAATACTGTAGCGGTGTTAACTATTATGTTCCCATTTTTTTCTCCTTCCGTCTGCTCTGCTGTAATTCAACACACAGTATCTTAAAGCGAACAGAACATGTTTCACTCTGTGGAAGTGTGAAGGGTGAATTGAACTCCAGGCCCTCCAGATGCTTTGAAATGGAAGAAATGTTAATTGCCTCCTCTACTCTGGAGAATCAGTTGCGATTTCCGGTTTCCAGCCCTGCCTAGGTTTCTCTCTTGGCCATTTTCCTGTGTGTTGGGATATACTTCTGATAGGGGTATCTGTGAAGAACAGAACGCTTAAGCCATGGGATGTGGAGAAAACAGTGTTTCCAGAAAAACTACCAGGGAAAACAAATGCTGCTTATATATAAAAACTTCCCTGTTTCCACACGTATAGAGACAATGGGAGACAGCATGCTAGTTTTGTTAAAAAAAAAAAAAAAGCAAAAGAAAGAAATTATGAATAATATATTTACTGAGAAGCTTTAGGTTTTAGCTAAGTATGTATATATATATACACACATAGATATATTTTTAAGTTTAGTCTGTGAATGATCTTGATACTGTTCTTGTCAAAAATCTAAGGAAACTTGCTCTAGGATTAACCTTGAATTCCTTATCCTATCATTCAAGGCCCTCCATTGCCTGTTTTCAATTTAGTAATTCAGTCTTATCTGCCACAGATTCTTTATACTATTCTTTCACCTTTGTTTTGTTTTGTTTTTTAATTTTATTGAAGTATAGTTGATTTACAATGTTGTATAGATACTATGCTTGATAAAACATCCTCATGCTTTTGCTTCCATTGACCCTTCTATGGAGTATCCTGAGAGAGTCCCCAAAAATCTTCCAGACAGCTCCATCCCCAGTGTCCTTTCTTTTTCCAAGTTCCTAGAGCCCATAATTATCCATTCAAGTCTCTAGGTGCATAGGATCTGAAATTTTGTACTGAAGTGGCATGAATCTTAGAAATCAGGAAATCACGCTTTTTCTGTCTTCGTCACCTGAGCAAATAATTGGCACCTGCCTTCTTTCTCTTTTTATATAATCCTAGGTGGTACATCACAGGCAAAACAGGCTAGGAGAGAATGGACTTAATGGGGACAAACAATACATTATTTTGAAGGACAAGCCATGGGAAAGAAATATGGTGTTTCCACTTTTTAAAGATAATTTAGTGGGTACAAAAGTATCCAAATTTAAATAGATATAGTTTTCAATCAAGTAACTAATTTTAGAATGCCCCAAGGCTGAGAGTTTTGTTTTCTCTTACTTTACCATTTCTATAAAGCATCCTTGCATACAAAGCCAGATGGTTTAAAAAACACTGCGATAAATAAAACTTTTAGAGTACCTAGCATATTCTGCATTTAAGAGGCTAAACTCTGATGGGACAAAGCACTCTGAACATCTTTAAGCTTAATGTGTATCAGTGGTTGAAGTTCTGGAAGCTCTTATGTGTTTGCTTATACAGCAACAGTATTAATAAATAAGCCAGGAATTTCAAGAAGTGTGAATAGTCCTGAAAGAGGACATTACTCTTAGATGTGCAAAAAGGAAAGATGATCCAAATTCAAATTTACTGCCTCATTACACAGGTTTTGTCAAGAAACAGGTGAAGCCATTCATAGTATGCTTTTTTTTTCCTATTCACCCACTCCCACCTTAAAAATCTTAACTGAAAATTTTAACTTGTTTTTAAAGTGAAATAATTTATAGCATTTCCATGCTAGAGTTTTCTATTATATTCTGACTACCAACCATTAGTAATTGTAATGAGTATATTTTTTTCATTCACGTCGTCACTTTCTCCAAATTTATTGCATTTAGTCCACAGATTTCACCATGTACAAAATGGGTCTAAAATATGTATAAGCCCATGCCAGGTTTAAAAAAGGATTCCATTAGTATTCGGTTTTATTCTGGCTGGAAATTAATAAAGTATTACAGTTTTATTAACAGTATTTGAAACACAAGCTGTTTTTTGCTGCAGAGAGAATATTTGCGTGTTTATAGGGCTGTCACTGAGTTTCTCAGACATTTAACACAGTTGCACAGTAAATAAAGTCTCACCCCCCCAAAAAAAATCTTTGATAAATTTTATTCATATTTGGCTATGGGTACAAATTCTAGGCCATGTATGTGAAGTCATGGTGATATTGCTTTGCTAGAGAGAAAGGCTGCAGGTTGGCTAAGAAATTAAAATGCAAGAAAAAAGCAGGAGCAGCATATGCATTGCTTCTTATTCTAGGACATACAGGGTCTCTTCAATAAGTACTGCTCCAAATGTCTTCCTAATTCCATGCTAGGGAGAGCTAAATATTTTCTATTCATCTATGAAATCACGCAATTGGCAAGGAAAACATGTTGTATCATCTATTTCTAAATACATGGGAAGTGAAAGGAAGAAAGTAATAGAAAATATAAACTCATGCTATCTTAATTCTAATGTCTAGCTATAAAAACATATAACTGTACCAAGTGCTATCTAATATTTTTATGAACTGCAGAAGCTGTTGATCACTCCCATTTCTGAAGGTCTTTTTGCTTGGTCATCTAAAGATGCTTTTCAGATTTCAAAAGATCAGCTATTATTGTCCTCTTTCTGCCCCTAAGGAATTAGTAAAACGCACGTTCATTTCCTTCTTTCTAAATGTTCCAGTTAAAAATCAAACAGTGAAGAAAAAAGGGAAACATTATCTTGGACACCTTTTTGTCATTATAACAACAAAAACTGTACAATAGAAACTCAAGTTTTATTCTGATTTTTTTGTTTGTTTTTTAACAAGACCGTCAAGAATAATACAGGTTACAGAGCTGTAACCTCCTTAAAGAAGAGGATATTTAGTTTGCAACAAATGCCTTCTAGTGAGAACATATTACTAGCACTTCAAAAATTTACAAAAGGTTGACAGAATATTCTCCTAAATAGCTAGCTTTATATTTATAAACAAAATAGAAACAACTGGTTTATCCACTGCACATCAAACAGGAGGCAAAGTGATCGAGATCACCTTTGATTTTAAAGAATAATAAAAACTACTTTATACCCCACATATTATAATCCTAAGGAAGGAATATTTTTGAAGGATGCTGAGGGGGATTAAAACAGGCTAATGCATGACATCCTCTCCTTTAGTAGTCTTTTCATTTACTCATATTGCCTTTATCCTTTACAATTACTTTTTTCCTACAAGATAACCATACTGTTGCAGTACAATCCGTAATTCTTTTCTTTTATTCCCCTTAAGAAATAAGTGCGACCCATTTCCTATCAGCTTTCATAAACACACTTGAAACTTCAGGCATAATAGGAGGGTGGTTTCTTTCAGTTTGAGGCCTTTTCTCTGTAACAGCAGAGATGAGAACAGGGTGGCCTCTCCGTGCGTGCTGCCATGGATAGCTGGATGGTTTGTGCACCTCGTATTTCAAAAACACAAACGGAAAGTAGGTCTGGACAAGGACAAACTGCAACTCGATTTCTGCTGCAACCCTATCAGCAGGTCAGCTCTATTTACTCCTTCACTTTACTGATATAGTCAGTGAACTTGCTGATGCTTTCTTCCTGCTGTTCTAGGGCATCCAGGACAATGCCCATGGGCGTCCTCTTCAGACCGATCCCCTCCATTTTATTCTCCAGTTTGTTCTTGAGGTTCCGGAGTCTCAGCGATGCGTGGATAAACATCACTACAGGGAAGTGAAACGTGGTTAGCATCAAAGCAACGGTTCTCTTGTTTCCCCTCACACTTGTAGCAGAAACTTTCTCCGTTAGCTACAGTCCAGTCTGGTTCTCTCATTGATCCAAGTCCCCACATGGATCCTTGGACTTTATATAAAGTATTCTTTGTGTGTGCAGGAAAATGTCGTGTTCAGCAGCAAGGACCATAATCTGGCTGCCAATCTCTTCCCTTCACACATTGATATCATTACCTTTCAGATGCTACTTAAATGCCCTGAAATTCAAAGTGAATCCATGTGATTCCAACTTCACTAAAAAGCAACTGAACACCAAGCATTTCAGAAAAGAGCTCATGCTTAGTTCAGGGATTACCTGTATTTTGTCCCTGCAGGAGGCATGCAGGTGAAGTCCTCTTAGAAAATGTCTGCTATGGGGCAGTCTTCCATAGTGTTGGGTATAGATGTCTAGATAAAAAGCTAAGGGTCTTATGGGCCTTATGTAACCTGGTGTTCCCCAGATTTGCCTGACTATTAAGTATTACCTGAGTTTGTTTATAAAGATTCTCTGGCCTCTCCCCTAGACCTTCTGAACCAGAATCTTAAAGGGATGGTCCTGGGAGTCTGTATTTTAAACAGACACACTGGGTGATCTGCGCCAGCAGTTTTCAAACTTCTGTGTACATACAAATCACCTGGACAGATGGTTAAGTAGGCAAATTCCCGGTCTTCATCACCTAAAATTCAGCCTGTTAAGACTGAGGTAGGATGCCAGAATGTAACATTTCAGTAATCATTGTGGATGCTTCTAATTGTGGATGCTTCTGACGTAGGCGATTTTGGACCTTCATTTTGACACGCACTGATGTGTGTTCTCTCTGGAGGCTCCTAATCTAGAGTGGCCATTAGAAACATTTGAGAAGCTTTCTAAAAATACAGGGTCTTTGGGCACCACTGTGGACCCAAAGAATCAATATCTCCAAGGGATGTAGCTGGCAAATTTATATTTTTAAAAATCATCCTGGATGATTCTCCCAATCATCAAAGTTTGGGAATCACTGATATTGTCTAATTTCCTTCTGTTATAGATGAGTGAACTACAGCCCATAGAGGATAACTGGTCCAGATCCCATGGCTGGTGTCCAGCAGGTCTAGGAATAGAAACCTGGACCCTTGACTCTTGACTTCTGATACATTTCATTACCCTGGCTTGTGTCTTTACAAGCTGTGCATTTAAGCAGAATCACTGAAATACTAAGCCTGTAGCACATAAAGAAAACCTGAAGAGTATTTCAAAAAGTCTGAATTTACTGATTCAATTATTTTATCCAATAAGGTATGAGATTCACATATAAATATTCTGGGCTTAATCTAACAAACCTTAAACAAGCAATTGATTTTGTTTAATGGTATAGTGGCACACGTGAAATGCTATTAAAAGTCAAAGGGATATTTCTGTCACTTAATACACTATAATTTTAATCAGATTTCTCTTGATGAGACTGGAATTTTATCTGTTCTCTATTTCAGGCTTCAAGTACTTGGGAATCTCGGTAAACAATGCATATAGACTTTAGAAAATGTCTATTTCTCTTCACCAGAATTGGAGTACTTGGTATCTATATTCTGGGCCAACTTACACAACTTTTAACAATAATTATGATCTTCTGAGTAAGTAGAGAGTAAACATCCATTTCTCTGTTACCAAAGGATGCCCGGCACTGAACGACTGAGAACAGACTCTGATATCAGACAAATCTGGATTCCAGTGCAGGCTATACCACTTTTCTGCTGTATGACTTGCGATCCGTATTTGTTTTGTTTACTGTATTTGTGCAATTAATGGACTATTAGGCCTTGATCTGCTGTTTCAGAAAATCCTGATAATTTTGTAGACCTGCCAGCACGCCTCAGAAACAGGTTAGGTTATTCCCACTGAATGATGGCGCCTACATTTCTTTATGATATAAGGAAAGGAAGGCCCAGGTTCACTTACACAGCAAAGGAAAAGTGATGCCAAACACAAACACCATGACTCCCCCAAACATGGATATAAGGAAGTAGCTGGCTAGCATGACCACCATGACAAACGTTGTGGGGTACTGCTTCTTCATCCGGCGGAGGATGTCTTTATTGTGGGCTGCCCACACAAAGCCCGTGAACACCAGCACCACCACGATGCCTCCAAGAATCATGTTGAAGGGGCTCAGGAACCTGGGATATGAAAACAGAGGGAGCCCAGGTCAGGAGGAAGAAAAGGAGGAAGGGGAGGAAGAGTAACAACAAAGTACTTACTTAAGCCTTTTATATAAGTTGTCTCATTTAATCATATCTTGATGAGGTAGATGCTATCAATTTACTTCTCAAAGGAAGAAACTTAGGCACAGAGGTTAGAAAATGGTGGAGCAAAGATTCCCACTGAGGCAGTGTGACTCCCATCAAATATCCCGTCTCAGTAGAGGCCCAGCATTTTAAAAGACTAGGGCCCCTCTTTTGGATGGGCTGTCTTTAGCTTTTATACATCCTGGGCTCTAGTACACGTTGATTGTATTTTCTGAGCTCCAAGGGCTTATTTAAATCCTCCTAGAAGCTGCCATGCTAGATGAATGTGGAGTACAGGTCACACAGTGGGCTCCATGAGCCCGATCCTGTCTGCAGTCACACTTGTGATTGGACTGTGCAATAATTTTTAAAACTTTTACTTGAATCCCAATTTTTTTTTTTTTTTTTTTTTTGGGGGGGGAAAAAATCCATAAATCTTGGGATTTCTTCCTTCTCCTGGAAACAAGAAAATCTCACAAAACTGGGTCCAGTTTCCCATGTCAGCCACTGGCTGGAGTGCCTTCTCACTTAGGTAGAATAAATGCTCTCCATTTAGCCTCAGCCCTCACCCCCCACCCCCAGTATCTATGGCATCTCTGACACAGAGGCCCCCAGTGAGGTGCCATTAATATTGTTTTTCTAACAGCTCCCCTGCACTGCTCTCTCACGTAAGCTGCCTGGCCCATGGAGGCATTTGGGTTTATGACTCCTGGCATGGAGGGGCCATTATAGTTCTTTAAAAGGCCCAGAGTATCATTAGGAGATGGGTCATCAACTGAGATTTCCAAGCGTAGAACCTCCAGTTTCATTGTTACATGAAGCAAAGGTTACTCTACTGTTGATAATAGGGGAAACATTATAAAGAGGAAATTTAGATCAAGTATTTCATAAGTGAGAATGACTGGGCATTGTAGCCCCACTCAGTCCAACCCTCCCACCCCACTATGTGTACAAAATCCTTAACAAGACATTTGTGGTCAGCAAGTATGATGAATTACTAACTTTTTACCCTTCTAAGAGGCTAATGAGCATTTTGCTTGGGAAGGACAAAGAGGGTCAGTGTGTTATCATCATGCTCTGAATATTAACATCACTGATTTGGAAGACAGGATAATGAAAGGTGGTGCCCAGAGCTCACTTTCTCTGAAATAGAACAGATGAAGGAGTCATATTCATATTGGGATGCATATTTAGGACAATTAAGATTCTTTTTTTAAAAAAATCCCTTTAAATTTTAGCTCTGATTCTGCCTCCTGAAACACAAAAGCTATTTTAAATAGTTTCAAATAGGAGTGAAAGTATTGCATATCTTAATGGGTGAAATCAGGGACATAAGTTATGTCAAACTCTTTTGAAAAAGTAAAAAATTTCTACCAAAATGCACGGAGTTAAACAGTGGTAAAAGTAGTAGCACGTAATTTAAAATTAACCCCTACGATAATAAGTTGCTTATTTCATTCAGAACTCTTGCAAATACTTATACCCTTCAAGGCAAAAATCTCCCCTTTAGAATAGTCTAAGGAAGTGAATAGAAATGCAAAGACTGAACTGTAAGAGTATTCACACAAGTGGTATTTATGGTTTATAACCTTTAGAAACAACCCATGTGGCCAACAATTTACTAAATGGTGGCACATGCAACTGTTTTCAAAAAGTCAAAGTGTACTTAATAATGTGGGAAGACAATAATATATCGATTGGGTAAAAGCAACAATTCTCTCTGGTAGGTGGATTTAGCACCTATGTTATATAACTCAGAAGTAGAAATTTTTGCAATTCGTAAATTATTTTGTAATCAGAAATAAAATGAACATATAAACAATGAAATATAAAGATGTAAAAGGGGACCTCCCGGTGGTCCAGTGGTTAAGAATCCGTCTTGCAATGCAGGGGACACGGGTTCGAGCCCTGGTCAGAGAACTAAGATCCCACATGTGGCAGGGCAACTAAGCCCACGTACCGCAACTACTGAGCTCGTGCACCTCAACGAGAGAGCCTGCACGCTGCAAGCTACAGAGCCCACACGCTCTGGAGCCCGCTCGCTGCAACGTAAAGATCCTGCGTGCCACAGCTAAGACCCAGTACAGCCAATAAAAATAAATTAAAAAAAAAAGATAAAATAAAAACTAAAACCTGATCTTTAAAAAAAAGAAAAGAAAAAGAAAAAAGACTATGGGATGGTTAATTCAAAAAAAAAAAAAAAGATATAAAAGTAACTGCTCCTCAGCCCCACAACACCGGCTTGGGACAGGCCAACTACAACAGTCCAATCTTACCTTGCCTCATCTCTCCAATAACATTAATGCAATTTCAATTCATACGCACAGCCAAGCTCTTCCTTCTCCCATCCAAACCTTGGTTTCCTGCCCACTCTCTGGATCCTCTTGTAACCAATCCACCACCTCCCCTGCAAGCTTTCCCACCTTCCAGCACACGTGCTAGTCTATCTGTCCTCCTCCGTCAGTTTTTTATCATTTAGGTCTCTTCGTCTCTTTGTTCTTTTTTTCTTTTCTTTTTCACAGTTTTATCTGGCTTATACCGTGTCTCCAGCTTTGACCCTGGAATTGGTTTGGGAAAGACAAAAATTTCCTTATAGGTCTGGGGAAGGGAAGACTTGGACAGGGCCAAAACAAAATCCTCTTTAGCAAGTGGTAGGGAGTCTGGGTAGAGAGGCTCAGAAACTCTCACGGATTAATAAATTTCATTTCTAGCACCAAAAAGATTCTGAGAGAAATGATACCAAAAGACTCCAGTAGTTATACTGGGTAATAGGATCATTGGTAATATCTTCCCATTTGCTTATCTCTATTTTCATATTTTTTCAATAGCCATGTATTACTTGAAAATAAAAAAAAAAATTGATATTTAAAAATAAAAGAAATGGGGGAAAGGTGCCTGAAAGAGACAAACCCTTTTACATAGCCTTGATGTTGACAAAATCAACATCAACTCAAAGAAGCAGAGCAGAGGGTTCAAGTTTAGGAAACTCCTTTGCATAAGCTGCAAATAGGAGATGGCTGGTTGGTGGCAAAGTGTCAAAGGTCTCCGGCGCAGTTCTTCCTGGAATGTCTGTTAAAAGAACAATTCACGAGGTGTAGCATATAATAAAATGCATGCCAAGCTGTCTCTATTTTTCTTGGGACAAGTGAGGTAGATACCTAGGCTGAATGTCTAAATAAAGCCCAGGACAAAGAACAATGAAAAATCCAGGCCTGACTCAAGCAATTCCAGATTTGCTTTTCACCTGTGCCTGTTGCTCACGTTCAAGGGGAAAGAACAGAGCAGAGTCCTACAGAAGTGGTTTTAGCTTACCACGTGCCCAGCCATGATCTGTAATTAAACCAAAGTTCCAAGCTGGAAAAAAATGAACAAAGTTACTTGGAGCAGAAATGATTTTCTTCCTTACTCCGCTTAAGGGCAATTCCATTCTAAGAAAGGGTAAAATGCACACCTCTCCCACTGCCCTGGCACCTCCCTCTACTTGGAACAAAATAGACCACCCTCCAGAGATTAATTTCATTTTCCAGTGAGTGTAGGAGTTTGGGAACCAGTTGTCGACTGAGATGAGTAAAGCTGTTTTACTCAACAGTTGGGTTCTTAGTGACATCAGTCACAGTGAAGCCCAGGGACCTTTAGGACAAAACTTCCATAAATGTGCCACCCCAGCTTTCATGTGGACAATTGCCATTGGGCTCGATGGGTGCCATTTCATTTTTTGGTAGTCTGTGAATGAGAGAGAGGGGGGAAGGGAGGAAGGAAGATAGAGGGAAGCAAAGGAGAGAGGGAGAGAGGAGGGAGAGAAAAGAGAGCGAGATCCTGATTTTCTATCTTTGTTGAAAATAGGACCTAGTTGTACAAATCAGAAACAACATGTTTTTCTATTGTGAGTTAAAAATATATATTTACATACATATGTATCCTATCCAATTAAAAAGTTGATAGATAAATGTAATAGTTAAAAATTCTGGTGGAATCACTGACAGTTGTATAAAAGTTTAGAATCCCATCACAGAATCCCTGTAGCAGACTTGTCAAAGAGGAGTCATCCCAGTCCCATTAAACAGATGCATAAACTGAGGCCCAGGGCAGTGAAGAAACATAGTCAAAGGAATCCAGGGGGAGAAAAACAGTGCCAGTTGATGTAATTGTGACAGCAATTCATAATATAACCCATTTTGTGTTGTTAACCAGCTTCAGAGATTTCCCCCCTCAACCATTTTAGAACCCTGTCCTTCCAGTTGGGGTAAGCAACTAAGGATCATTCTGGGAAATCCCTCAGCATTCTCATTTCTCTCTAAATGAAGGCGGCTATGAGTGGCTGTGGACACAGGTCCTAAACTTGCGAACATGACTCAGCTAGCTATGGCTATAGTTTCAGCACAAGTTGCTAAAAAAAAATCTCGGCCAACAGTAGAATTTTAGAGCTAGGATGGATCTTGAAAACACACCTCATTCTACATAGAAGCAAGGTAAGGAATAGATAAGTTAATAAATTTGTCCCAAGGCCACCAATTGCAGTGCTGGTGATAAAAGTTTACCCAAACAGAGATCTTCAGATCGACTCAAGTGCACGTTTGGTAATGCCTGCCATGCTGTGATGCCAACAAGAGCCAAAGAGGTGGTGAAATATTTTCTGAGCAGCAGAAGCAGCTTTGCACTGAGTTCCAATTTTCTAACCCAAAAAAGCTATTTTGGCAGTTTGGCTCCTGAGGAAGCCTGACTCACCAAGAAAGCGGGGAACAATTTACTCACAGTGCACTTCTCTAAATCGGTGATGTTTTTCTGAGGTTCTTAAACAACCAGAGGGGTCACTGCCAGTATGAATCCACCCACCCATTTTCTTGCTTCTCATCACTCTTAGGATAAAAACAGGATTCTTTCCACATTCTACAAGGCCCCTCAGGGTCTGGCCCCTGCTTGCCTCTGCAGACAGGGTATGTAGTTTGTACCTGGGACAATGGGGCTGAGCTGAGGGCGTAAATGTGGCTGGAAATTCAGGTCACACTTCACCCACCAAGTCTGCAATTTGGCTTAAGCTGCATCTCTCAGGACAAAGGGACAATCTGAATCATCAGTATGAGGGATGGCTAAGGGGTACAGCATCTCTGCCTGTCAGCTTTTTCATACCGCCGCCTCCTGATTCTGCAAGCCATCTGCTGGCATTCTTATCTGTCTCTAGAACTTACCCTGCCCCTGGCCATCACAGGCCCGAGCACAAGCCGTTCTTTCTGCCTGATTCACTCCTATCTTCTTCGAATCTCAGCTTAATCAGCTTTTTCTCAGTCTCTCTGACCACATCCTGGCACCGTCTGCCTCTTCTTCATAGCTCTGAACCCAGTGGCAGTTGGATATTTATTTGAATGAATGTCTCTGTCTCCCACTAGAGACCAAGCGCTATGAGGGCAGGGACCGTGACATTTTCTCCCCAGCACTTGGCACAGTGGCTGGCACAGAGCAGGAGTTCAGTAAATATTTGTAGAAAGAAAGAAAAAGGGGAAGTAAGAATCTAGCACATTTTCATGTTATTTAAAGTAAGCTCAGCAACTTTCTATGGCCAGGAATTAAGTGACAAGAGATTTATCTTGGACAAATCACGATTATTCTCACTGTACACTAAGTATTACCGTAGAAATGGTCCCCGTCTTTGTACCTTCACGGAGTTGTGATGAAAGGAACAGAACAAAAACCAAAAGTAGGAAAAACTCCTGTGCAAACATAGGAGATAATCAGATGAAATCGCAGGGCCCTTGGGCTCGCTGGAAGGAGGAATCTTGGTTAAGTTCTGTCACTAGTGCTGGCTGGGGGCCAGGAGGGAGAGTGGGTGGGACAGAGAGAGATTCATCCACCTGCAGACCTGTCTATATAGGCCCTCTTGCCCTTGGATTCCTCAGATAATCCCAACCTTCTTCTGTGGTTATTTTGGTATCCCAACACGGCTTCCTTCCTGGCAAGAACTATCTCTGACTATAAAGGACGAATGTAAATGTACAAATCAGTTTTGAGTAAACGTGATCAGTGTCTCCTGGGTCTAATGATCACAGGCAGTTAAGGTGGGGCAGGGATCAGACTCCTTTGTCACAGAAAGGTTAAAGTAACCTAACCTTGAGGTTTTCCTAACCAACTGAATCAGCTCAGCTCATAGTATTTATCGCGTACTGGCTGTGTACTGAATACTTATCACACCGTGTGTACTGGTCCCAGCAAACTAAACACATCCAAATGATCCACTGTCTTGGCAGCAGGTGGCATGTAAAAAGTATCCATTCTAAGACACATGAACCTCCGTGTTTTCTTTTGTATTTATCAAGTTCATTGCTGGTTTTATTTTTTATTAACAACAGCTTGGACCTGGGTTAGAAGCCATGAGTCTCACCCCTCCTCTAGCCATGGAGCTTCAAATAGTCACTATACAAGGGACTAATTAGACTGCAACAGATCCTTTTAAAACTTTTTTTACGGCAGATTTCTAAAGGTAGAGAGAATGGTATAATGAACCCTCACGTACACTGATCACTGCCTTCAACAATTAGGAACCCACAGTTAATCTCACAATGATGCTTTAGAACTCAAGTGGAAAGATATTTGTTTACAAACTGTTCTTTCTGAATGCTTTTAGTGTAGTTGATTAAATGGTTGTCACATGGCAAGTTCTTACAGCACTGTGGAGAGAGGACAGGGGTTTGGACAAATGCTAATGAGCCTGGCGACACATAAACTCCCTTCCTACAAGCAGTTCCTGTCTATTTACCTCCCACTAACCCCAATTTCTGCATTCCTTTTTGTTTCCTGCAGACGAGGACTTCACTGATGGGATACAAAGCAGATTAGAAGCAGCAGAAGCCAAAGCCCCGGTTTTCCACTTCAGATGGGCTTTCTGTCTTCCAGGTGTCTCCATTTCACGAATGCCCCCTGGGAGAAAAGGCCAGGAAATCCTATCTATTTATGGTAAATGCTTGCAGAACGGAGATGCAGTCTACAGGTTTTTTCTTAAGATCACGGGCACGGAAGTGTTCCCTGAAACAAGAAGCCAAGCTCATTACAAGAGCCAGGGGAGGATGTTATAAGTATTCTGAAGCTGAGTGATTCACTTGTCCAAAAGGAAAATAAAAAATCTCCAAGGGTGCTGTTCAATTTGGTATAGGTCCAGTTCATCTTTTAGAATTGCATTTCCTGTACAGAGCTCTCTGCCCCCAGTAAGTTGATCGAGAGCTTTTGCCCTCTTAGAAAGGGGTAAAAAAGAAGCCCCAAATCCGCCTATTTACTTGAACATTTACCCAGAATTATTGTAAATCCTTGTATAGGGAAAGGGGATAGAAACTACCAACCGCAGGAAATAGTTTAAAAGATAAAGTGTGTATGGGGAGATGTTGAGAAGAATAAGGTTATATACATAGTGTCAGAAGATGATTTAACAAAAGAATTCTTACTTGAGGAAGAATTTTGAGATTAAAATTTCACTGAGTGTTGACAGACCTCTTAAAGTTTTGTACTCAGAAGAAACACATGACCCGCCCCAGAACGACATGTGCCAGCATGCCATGTGCAGTGCCTCAAGTGCAAATAAAAGTGCGTGGAAGGGCAGGAAGAGATTAATTCTGGGAGGACTTGGGATGGCTGGGTGGACTTGTACTCCTGCTGGTATCCTCAGAGCACCAACAGTACCTGGCAAGTAGCAGGTGCTCAGCAAATATTTGTCCAACTGAGTGGAAGGCGTCTGTGCCGCAGGTGAGGATGGTTCCGTTTAATAATCCTTTCCCCGTCCATATACTCAATGCCTCTCCCATTTCTGACGCCGGAGAGTTCTGCGATTTGGCATCATAACGTATAGGGGAGATCAGGTAAGTCAGGTTGAAAATGATGTGTGTTTATATACGTGTATGTTTCTGTGCACTTGTATAAAAATTAATTCTTATGTGTTCAGCATCCTCTTGGTGCCTCTATAAACATGGTGAAGGCAGCAACCACAGCTGTCTCATTCTCCACTGTATCTCCCGGCACGGCGCCTGAGAAATTGGTAAGTGCCTCGTATTCTTTGTGGAGTGAACAAATGAAACAACACAAATAGGGTAATATTGCAGAATTGGCTGAGGAATCTCAGAAACATTTCCACGAGGTTTCAGCATGTTTATGCAATTGATTTCATCTGCAAAGGTTTTAATACATTCCCATCCACCCAAGGGCTCTTTTTTTTCTTCCTCTACCAGCTAGAAACTTGGTTTTTCTTCCTTTTTGCAGTAAAAGGGGCAAACAGTCTGCCCATTTCTTAAAACCAGATGCTGATGGCTACCAGCCTAGAACATATTATGGGACCACACTCATTTTTTTAAAAAATTATTTTTATTTTTTGGCTGTGTCAGGTCTTAGTTGTTGCACACAGCATCTTTCCTTGTGGCACGTGGGGTCAGTAGTTGTGGCATGTGGGCTTAGTTGCCCTGTGGCACGTGGGATCTTAGTCTCCCGACCAGGGATCAAACCGGCGTCCCCTGCATTGCAAGATGGATTCTTAACCACTGGACCACCAGGGAAGTCCCGGGACCACACTCATTTTGAAAAGATTACAGTAATACTCTTTTCAGATAGAAGAAACTCCTTACCATCTCAAGCGACTACAAGCAAAAAGTGGTAACTCTAGTTTCCACCCAGTGGTAGCACCAACATGGGCCACATGGAGATGAAGTATCAATACTTTGGCTAAGGAGAGACCTTTAAGACAGTGGAGGAGTAAGACGTAGAGATCACCTTCCTCCCCACAGATACATCAGAAATACATCTACACGTGGAACAACTCCTACAGAACACCTACTGAACGCCAGCAGAAGGCCTCAGACCTCCCAAAAGGTAAGAAACTCCCCACGTACCTGGGTAGGGTAAAAGAAAAAAGAAAAAACAGAGACAAAAGAATAGGGATGGGACCCGCACCAGTGGGAGGGAGCTGTGAAGGAGGAAAGGTTTCCACACACTAGGAAGCCCCTTCAGGGGTGGAGACTGCGGGTGGCAGAGGGGGGAAGCTTCGGAGCCACGGAGGAGAGCACAGCAACAGGGGTGCGGGGGGCAAAGCGGAGAGATTCCCACACAGAGGATCAGGGCCGACCAGCACTCACCAGCCCAAGAGGCTTGTCTCCTCACCCGCCGGGGTTGGGGTGGGGGTGCTGGGAGCTGAGGCTCGGGCTTCGGAGGTCAGATCCCAGGGAGAGGACTGGAGTTGGCTGCGTGAACACAGCCTGAAGGGGTTAGTGCACCACAGCTAGCTGGGAGGGAGTCTGGGAAAAAGTCTGGACCTGCTTAAGAGGCAAAAGACCATTGTTTTGGGGTGCTTGAGGAGAGGGGATTCACAGCGCTGCTTATAGGAGCTCCAGAGACGTGTGTGAGCTGCGGCTATCAGCGTGGACCCCGGAGACGGGCATGAGATGCTAAGGCTGCTGCTGCCGCCACCAATAAGCCTGTGTGCGAGCACAGGTCACTATCCATACCCCGCTTCTGGGAAGCCTGTGCAGCCCGCCACGGCCAGGGTCCTGCAATTCAGGGACAACTTCACCAGGAGAACGCATGGCGCGCCTCAGGCTGGTGCAACATCACGCCGGCCTCTGCCACTGCAGGCTCGTCCCGCATCCGTACCCCTCCCTCCCCCTGGCGTGAGTGAGCCAGAGCCCCCGAATCAGCTGCTCCTTTAACCCCGTCCTGTCTGGGCGGGAACAGATGCCCTCAGGCGACCTACACGCAGAGGCGGGTCCAGATCCAAAGCTGAACCCCAGGAGCTGTGCGAGCAAAGAAGAGAAAGGGAAATCTCTCCCAGCAGCCTCAGGAGCAGCGGATTAAATCTCCACAATCAACTTGATGTACCCTGCGTCTCTGGAATACCTGAACAGACAACGTATCATCCCAAAAGTGAGGTGGTGGACTTTGGGAGCAACTGTAGACTTGGGGCTAGCTTTCTGCATCTAATTTGTTTCTGTTTTTATGTTTATCTTAGTTTAGTATTTAGAGTTTATTATCACTGGTAGATTAGTTTATTGATTTGGTTGCTCTCTTCCTTTTTTAAAAAATATTTATAGATATTTGGGTTTTTTTTTTCCTTTTTTTCATTTTGTGAGTGTGTATATGTATGCTTCTTTGTGTGATTTTTGTCTGTATAGCTTTGTTTTTACCATTTGTCCTAGGGTTCTGTCTGTCCATTTTTGTTTTTGTTTTTGCTTTGTTTTTTGAATAGTTTTTAGCGCTTGTTATCACTGGTGGATTTGTTTTTTGGTTTGGTTGCTCTCTTCTTTCTTTTCTTTTCTTAATTACTTTTTAATAATTTATTATTTTAATAACGTTATTTTATTTTTTTCTTTCTTTCTTTTTTTTCTCCCTTTTCTTCTGAGCCATGTGGCTGACAGGCTCTTGGTGTTCCGGCCGGGTGTCAGGCCTGTTCCTCTGAGGTGGGAGAGCTGAGTTCAGGACATTGGTCCACCAGAGACCTCCCGGCTCCACATAATATCAAACAGCGAAAGCTCTCCCAGAGATCTCCATCTCAACACTAAGACCAAGCTCCACTCACCGACCAGCAAGCTACAGTGCTGGACACCCTATGCCAAACAACTAGCAAGACAGAAACACAACCCCACCCATTAGCAGAGAGGCTGCCTAAAATCATAATAAGGTCACAGACACCCAAAAACACACCACTGGATGCGGTCCTGCCCACCAGAAAGACAAGATCCAGCCTCATCCACCAGAACACAGGCACCAGTGCCCTCCACCAGGAAGCCTACACAACTCCCTGAACCAACATTATCCAGTGGAGGCACACACCAAAAACAATGGGAACTACGAACATGCAGCCTGTGAAAAGGAGACCCCAAACACAGTAAGTTAAGCAAAATGAGAAGACAGAGGAACACACAGCAGATGAAGGAGCAAGGTAAAAACCCACCAAATAACTACTGCAGAGCAGAATAAAGAAAAAAGAATGAAAAGAATTGAGGAGAGTCTCAAAGAACTCTGGGACAACATTAAACACATCAACATTCAAATTATAGGGGTCCCAGAAGAAGCAGAGAAAAAGAAAGGGACTGAGAAAATATTTGAAGAGATTATAGTTGAAAACTTCCCTAATATGGGAAAGGAAATAGTTAATCAAGTCCAGGAAGCACAGAGAGTCCCATACAGGATAAATCCAAGGAGAAACACGCCAAGACACATATTAATCAAACTGTCAAAAATTAAATACAAAGAAAAAATATTAAAAGCAGCAAGGGAAAAACAACAAATATACAGTGGAATCCCCATAAGGTTAACAGCTAATCTTTCAGCAGAAACTCTGCAAGCCAGAAGGGAGTGGAAGGACATATTTAAAGTGATGAAAGGGAAAAACCTACCACCAAGATCACTCTACCCAGCAAGGATCTCATTTAGATTTGACGGAGAAATTAAAACCTTTATAGACAAGCAAAAGCTAACAGAATTCAGCACCACCAAACCAGCTTTACAACAAATGCTAAAGGAACTCCTCTAGGCAGGAAACACAAGAGAAGGAAAAGACCTACAATAACAAACCCAAATCAAATAAGAGAATGGTAATAGGAACATACATATCGATAATTACCTTAAATGTAAATGGATTAAATGCTCCAACCAAAAGACATAGACTGGCTGAATGGATACAAAAACAAGACCCGTATATATGCTGTCTACAACAGGCCCACTTCAGACCTAGGGACACATACACTGAAAGTGAGGGGATGGAAAAATATATTCCACGCAAATGGAAATCAAAAGAAAGCTGGAGTAGCAATTCTCATATCGGACAAAACAGACTTTAAAATAAAGACTATTACAAAAGACAAAGAAGGGCACTACATAATGATCACAGGATCAATCCAAGAAGATGATATAACAATAGTAAATATTTATGCACCCAACATAGGAGCACCTCGATATATAAGGCACATGCTAACAGCCATAAAAGGGGAAATCGACAGTAACACAATCATAGTAGGGGACTTTAACACCCCACTTTCACCAATGGACAGATCATCCAAAATGAAAATAAATAAGGAAACATAAGCTTTAAATGATACATTAAACAAGATGGACTTAATTGATATTTATAGGACATTCCATCCAGAAACAACAGAATACAGTTTCTTCTCAAGTGTTCATGGAACATTCTCCAGGATAGATCATATCTTGGGTCACAAATCAAGGCTTGGTAAATTTAAGAAAATTGAAATCATATCAAGTATCTTTTCCGACCACAGCGCTATGAGACTAGATATCAATTACAGGAAAAAAATCTGTAAAAAATACAAACACATGGAGGCTAAACAATACAGTACTAAATAACCAGAGATCACTGAAGAAATCAAAGAGGAAATCCAAAAATATCTAGAAACAAATGACAATGAAAACACGACGACCCAAAACGTATGGGCGCTCCAGAGACGAGCTCCAAGGTTGTCCACTCTCACCACTATTATTCAACATAGTTTTGGGAGTTGTAGCCACAACAATCACAGAAGAAAAAGAAATAAAAGGAATCCAAATTGGAAAAGAAGAAGTAAAGCTGTCACTGTTTGCAGATGACATGATACTATACATAGAGACTCCTAAAGATGCTACCAGCAAACTACTAGAGCTAATCAATGAATTTGGTAAAGTAGCAGGATACAAAATGAATGCACAAAAATCTCTTGCATTCCTATACACTAGAGATGAAAAATCTGAAAGAGAAATCAAGGAAACACTCCCATTTACCATTGCAACAAAAAGCATAAAGTACCTAGGAATAAACCTACCTAAGGAGACAAAAGACCTGTATGCAGAAAACTATAAGACACTGATGAAAGGAATTAAAGATGATACCAACAGATGGAGAGATCTACCATGTTCTTGGATTGGAAGAATCAGTATCGTGAAAATGACTATACTATCCAAAGCAATCTACAGATTCAAGGCCATCCCTATCAAACTACTAATGGCATTTTTCACAGAATGAGAACAAAAAATTTCACAATTTGTATGGAAACACAAAAGACCCCAAATAACCAAAGCAATCTCGAGAAAGAAAAGCTGGAGGAATCAGGCTCCCTGACCTCAGACTATATTATTATACTACTTCAGACTATACTGACTTCAGGAATCAAGACAGTATGGTACTGGCACAAAAACAGAAATGTAGATCAATGGAACAGGACAGAAAGCCAGAGATAAACCCACGCACATATGGTCACCTTATTTTTGATAAAAGAGGCAAGAATATACAATGGATTAAAGACAGCCTCTTCAATAAGTGGTGCTGGGAAAACTGGACAGTTACACGTAAAAGAATGAAATTAGAACAGTCCCTAACACCATACACAAAAATAAACTCAAAATGGATTAAAGACCTAAATGTAAGGCCAGACACTATGAAACTCGTAGAGGAAAACATAGGCAGAACACTCTGTGACATAAATCACAGCAAGATCCTTTTTGACCCACCTCCTAGAGAAATGGAAATAAAAACAAAAACAACTGGGACGTAATGAAACTTAAAAGCTTTTGCACAGCAAAGGAAACCATAAACGACCAAAAGACAACCCTCAGGATGGGAGAAAATATTTGCAAATGAAGCAACTGACAAAGGATTAACCTCCAAAATTTACAAGCAGCTCATGCAGCTCAATATCAAAAAACAAACAACCCAATCCAAAAATGGGCAGAAGACCTAAATAGACATTTCTCCAAAGAAGATATACAGATTGCCAACAAACACATGAAAGGATGCTCAACATCACTAATCATTAGAGAAATGCAAATCAAAACTACAGTGAGGTATCACCTCACACCGGTCAGAATGGCCATCATCAAAAAATCTACAAACAATAAGTGACATTTTCGATTGTCACAACTGAAGGGGGGGGCACTTTTTTTTTTCCAAATTATGTTTTACTAATAAAACAAGTAAAAACTGATTTATCAATCTTCACATAGTATAGAGCAGAGATGGTGCTAAACATCCTACAATACACAGGACAGCCTCCTACAACAAAGAATTCTACAATCCACAATGTCAGCAGAACCCAGGTGGAGAAACACTACAGAAGAATATTTCACCAAATTTGCAAGGGCAATATGAATTAGCAAAGAGTCTGAATTCTAAACTTTTTAAAATTGAATTTTTACACCATAGTAATCCTAAACAATACGTAGTAAGTACTGTCAGCAACGACCCCGTTAGAATCACTCCAGGAGCTTGTTGCTGTTATGTGCTGGCATACTGCTATGTGCTTCAAAATAATTTATTCCGTTAAAAGTTGCCCCCGTGATCACGTTGAAACCTTACGTTCACTTATTTATTCTTTGCATTTAAACATCTGCTGTATTGTAGGCCTTGGGGATCCAGGGAATAAAAATAATGCTAACCACAACAACAAGGAAAAGAAAAAAATAATCACAAACAAAACCCACAGGGACCTCCCTGGTGGTCCAGTGGTAAGACTCTGCGCTCCCAATGCAGCGGGCCCGGGTTCCATTCCTGGTCAGGGAACTAGATCCCACATGCATGCCGCAACTAAGAAGTCTGCATGCCGCAACTAAGAAGTCCGCATACCGCAACGAAGATCCCGCGTGCTGCACCTAAGAGCTGGTGCAGTCAAATTGATTGATTAACTAATTAATTAATTAAAAAACCCACAGTCTCTGGCCTCAAGGACTCAATAGTGCAGAGTGAAGACAAATGAAGAGACAAATTAAAAGCCTGTGGGGGTAAATACCAGACAAGATGTGGGCACAGGTGTAGGGAGTGAGGGGCAAAATCCTGTAGAAGCAGGAGGAATTGAATAAGTTGGGGACTGGTGTTTGGGTGGATGGAGCTGCTGGGATACAGATGCTATCTGTGTCTCTCCTTAAGTCAATGATAACACCAACAATGATACAAATAATAATGAAAACTCCAAAATAAATTTCGTGAAGCAAAAAGTAGGAGCCGGACACTGTTCTAAGAAACTTGCCTATATTAACTCAGATAATCCTCAGAAAAGCCCTACAATGCAGGTACTATCATTAGTCTCATTTTACAGATGAGGAACCTGAGGCAAAGGGTGGTTCAAGTGACCTACCCAAGGTCACATGGCTAGTGGCTGGTAGTTGGGATTCAAAATTTACTTAACCAGGCTCTGGTGCTGAAATTCTTAACCACTACTTTCTACTCTGTGAAGAGCCGGAAGATATGGCAACCGTCTCCTACAAGGACTATTAGCTAAGAGACTTAGACTTAATCTAAGAGGTAGAATAGATCTCCTGAGTGGAAGTCATATGCCTGGGAAACCATGCTTTTAGGATGAAGACCAAACTTCTAACCATGGATTACCAGGCCCTGACTGATCAGGCCTTCAGGCACAGATCTGTCTCTATCCTAATCGCTCTTAATCTCCATCTTGGTCTGGGCAGCCCTTCCGGGTGTTTTGGAGCTAGATAATATCCACTTCTCAGAAGTCTTTAGACTTGAGGCTAGAGCCCTCCAACAATGACCTGGCGGTCCCTTCTGTCCAGCAGGGGATGGCACCATTGAAGAAGACACTTCCAACACAGTCCTTTCCCCGGGAAACACCCAGGCCACATTTTCACACACACTCTACCAAGATATCATGAGAAACCATCAGATGCCAGTAGAGAATCCAGTCAAACAGCCTCCAGCTCTGTTCTGACCCTCCCATCTACTGATATCACCAAAAGAGGAGAGTTCTGTTTAGAATGAGAAACGTTCGGGCATCAACTAAGCCTCCCTGACCCTGAAGACATTTAGTTTCTTCCAGCTTTAAGATACTACAATTCCAAACCTCATGACTCATAGGAAGATGGCACAGTAGTTAAGAGTCTGGGGTTGTGACTCTGAGCAGGTCGTTTAAACCTTCAGAGCCTCAGGTCTAATAATAACAACAATAATAATGCAATAATAATGTCTCATCTCATCGGGCCGCATGAGGGAATTTGCTAAGTTACTTACCAAAGTACCTGGCACACAGAGCGCTCAATAAATGTTAGCTTTTATTATTATTAAATGATAAAGGAAGAAAAGTGCAATCTGGAAAGAACTACAGGCTGTGCATTTGTAGATGCATAGGAAACAGTTGAAGATGTCACACCAGGTTTTACTGGGGTACAAAGGGAATCCCACACTTGGCACACAATTTTCAGAACAACTTACTAGCCTGTATCTTTTGTAAGTTTTTAAAGATAAGGTTAATTAAAAAATGAAATGGTGGGTGGGATAGGGAGGGTGAGAGGGAGACGCAAGAGGGAGGGGATATGGGGATATATGTATACGTATAGCTGATTCTCTTTGTTATACAGCAGAAAGTAACACACCACTGTAAAGCAATTCTACTCCAATAAAGACATTTAAAAAAAATGAAATGGCTACTTTCACTTTCAAAAATGTGACTGCCAATCCCCATCTCCTATTTGAAAAGGGAAATCGGAAGGGCCAACACCCCAAACTGCCTGAGTTAGTAGGCTAAGACACCACAATGAAGGAGCTATATTTAGTCAGGGCATTCATAGTGAAAAATGAATTCCATCAAGGTAGCAAGGCTGCTGGAGCTTGTGTCTGATCTGGGCAGTACATCATTTTGAAAAGCAAGGTTTTTTGTTTGTTTGTTTTTCTGTACATTTGATTGGTCTGTGTCAAATCTTGCCCTATATCTAGATTTGGGGGAGTGTACCTCAAAAAAAAAAAAAAAGACCCCATAGCTAGACGACCAGGTAAGATGCCTTTACAAAGAAAGAGAAAAGAAAAAGCAAAACAACAGAGGCAATCCTATTTACCAGAGATTTTGTTTTAAAGAAATTTTTTTATTGTTTGGAGAAATAAGCCTTAAGCATAAAGCTAGGGGAAGGTTCAGAAAGCAGCTGCTCCAGGCCTGTCCGACTCCAACTAATTTTAACTTGGCTGCTGTATAATTCGGAGTCGGTTCAGAGCCCATGCTGTCCACACACCAAGCCATTCTGAGTTGGAAATTCCTTAAGCAACACATCATGAGGATCTGTGTAACTGTCTATTCAGTCACACAAATGAGAGTCCACTTCTGCATGGGGGCAAATATTCTGAACCACACCCAGAAACTGTGAACTCTCCCTCTCCCCCCTGTGCTGGGTATTTGGTCCTACATCTTCTCAACAACTGTCACGTGTCCTTTGGTCAGGATTCATGTGTGATTGATCTTGGTGTGCCCAAGCTTGGCACAGAGAAGTGACTCAATAAATATGCCAAAGAACAGCAAACCAACTACAGAAACCATCTTATTTGCCCTTTCCCACACTTTACAAGTTTAGATTTTTCCTTTCTCCCAGGCCAGCTTGCTTTTTCCCTCTGTGTTTGCTTTCAAATAGAAATGCCAGACACTTCTTTAATGGCAAGTGGGTTTCTTTATAAAGTCTGAGGGTGCTTTTTTCTTTAAAGGTGCATGGGATCAGCAAGATCTAGAATATCACCACCCCATCTTGCAAAAGTGAGTGAAGCATTTCTTAAAGGGTGAACTACCAGAAAAAGTGGTTTCTAGAAGAACAGGTGTTGTGTGAAATCGCATATAACAGAGGACACAATTTTAAGATCGGGTGTGAAGATAAAGTGACCATGCCTGGCAACTACTGGAAGAAAAAAGAGCAAAAGGACACCGTTTCTAAAGTCATGGCAGACTTCACCCCACACTGGGAGATGCGCCACCAGGCTACACCCACCCTTTTGCTCCCAAGCTCAGCTTTCCCGTACAATGTGGCAGGCATCAGGCAGAGAAACCTATAAAGAGAGTCGCCTCTCTGATGCCCCTTCTACACTAACACCCCAGAAGGCAGAGTCCGGATCCACACCCTGGCGCCCCAAGCCTTCCAGGGCGGCGTCCGCCCCAGCCAGCCCCAGCATAAGGTTACGCCACTTTCCTCTTTCTCCTTATTTTTAAGAGACTGGGGCGCTACAAATATCACCCCCAGCAAAAGCGTAATTGGGGTACAGCGGGAAAGAAGTCATTTTTTTGTTGCCTGAGGTTGGCAACATTTCCTCACCCCAGGACCCCCATCACTCTTCAGCCCGAGGCGCGGAAAAAAAAAAAAAAGGGCCCCCAGATTGCTGCGGCCTCGCCCTGCGAACAAGTTGCCACTGGTTTGGCCGCTTGCAGTTGTCAGGACAGGAGCTGGTCTTGGAGAGCGTTTACGCATCCCGGGATCTTGCACCAAGATCCCACTCGGTGCTGACCCCGATCAGTACCCGGGAGGGGGACCCCACTTACCCCACGACGGAAATCATCATGGCAGCCACCACCAGGTAGTTGGTCTGATAATAGAGCAGGTTGCTCACCACGCGGTTGTTCCATTTGGAAATGTCCCTGAAGTCCGGCCGGGCGAAGCGGTCAGAGCCTGGGAAGAAATCGTCCCAGGCGCGGAGCGGAGCGATATTCACGTCCATGTCTCGCTTCCCAGCTTCTTGTTCTTTGCTTCTGGAATCTGGCGGCGGCGGCAACCGATCAGCTGAACGGGGTTAAAGATGACAGCGGCTCTGGCTCGGTCGGCTCTGCGGTTGGCGGGCAGAGAAACAAAAGAAATTGGGAGCGGGCGGGCGTTTCTTCTCTTCTTCTTGATTGGTTCTAAGTGGTTGGTTACAGGAAAACTGGGGGCCCGCAACAGAGCAAGGAGCAGAGTGCAAAACAGAGGTGAAATAACAGAAAGAAATCGGCGGAAATCCCCTGTCTGAAGAGAAGTGGCAATGCCTTCCCGGGCAGTCAGAATACAGCGTGCTTTAAAATTCCCCCTTTGAGGGTCTAATCTACGAATGTCGTCTGGGCTTTAAGGACAATTTTTGCAGCTGTTCAGAAGACAATCTAAGTGAAATGGAGTGGAAGGCAACTATAGTGTTTCTGGAGGATGAGCTGGTTTTGAAAATTAAGTAGTTACTAACCTTTGCACATCCGAATGCAATTCACATATTTCTCTGTTTCACCATGAGTCACTATGAGTGAATTGAGAGTGGCAAAATGGGAAAGAAGGACGTGTAGAACGGAAGGGCTGGTTTGTTCTTTCACTTTTCTTCTTTGTTCTCTATCTCTGTTCTGTGGGGGCAAAATTATACAACTACTGTGCTGGTCTGATGAGGTGGGCACTCTGGTCACTTCAGCCCTGAGCTGAGCATGTTGTTTACGTTTGAAACGAAACAATGGTCTGCAGTGAACTAATTGTTCTGCACCCAGTATTTTCTGGGCAGAAACGTGGATTCGACTCCAGAAAAAGCTTTCTAAGTTTTTTTCTTTCTTTCTTTCTTTTTTGGCTGCATTCCGTCTTCATTGCTGCACACGGGCTTTCTCCAGTTGCAGCAAGCTGGGGCTACTATTCCATGCGGTGCACGGTCTTCTCATTGTGGTGGCTTGTCTCGTTGCAGAGCACGGTTTCTAGACGGGCGGGCTTCAGTAGTTGTGGCCCGCGGGCTCAGTAGTTGTGGCTAGCTGGCTCTAGAGCGCAGGCTCAGTAGTTGTGGCGCATGGGCTTAGTTGCTCTGCGGCATGTGGGATCCTCCCAGACCAGGGATTGAACCCGTGTCCCCTGCAATGGCACGCAGATTCTTAACCATTGCACCACCAGGGAAGTCCTGCTTTCTTAGTTTTATCCTAATATCTGTGAACATCTGTAAGGGAGCACAGTATTTTAATATCTACGTGATAGCTTTGTATCCCAGCCCAAAGAACTGCCAAGAGATGTATTAGTTGTAAATTTCCTTCTAAGGGTTCTGAAGAGTCATCTTTTTTTCAGTTAAGGGGCTGGTTGATAAAGTAAACCTCTTTTTATCAAGATACATAAGAATAAAGTATTTTGGTTAATTGTGTGGTAGGCAGATTTCTAAGATGCTAGCATGTAAGATAACGAAGTCTCTAAACCTTCAAGTGGTGCTGTTTTTAAAAACTGAATTCACTTTCCTCAGACTACCAATTTTCAAAAAATTGGAAAGCCATAAAATATACGTAATGCAAAGTCTAGACGACAATTTGATTTCCCTTGATGATTCAGAAGCCAGTTAAGAAAATTTCAATGACTCTAAGAAATTACTCCTGCCACTGGTGTTTAGGAAAGTTTGGCGATTGAATCCAATCGCTAAGATATAGCGTAGATCAGCGGTCCCCAACCCTTTTGGCACCAAGGACTGGTTTTATGGAAGACAGTTTTTCCACGATGGAGTGAGAGGATGGTTTCGGGATGATTCAAGCGCATTACATTTATTTTGCACTTTATTTCTATTATTATTACCTTGTAATATGTAATGAAATAATTATACAGCTCACCATAATGCTGACAGGAGGCGGAGCTCAGACAATAGTGTGAGCGATGGGGAACGGCTATAAATACAGATGAAGCTTTGCCCGCTCAGGTCACCCGCCACTCATGCCCTGTAGTGGTCCGTGGCCACTAGATGACGCTTTTAAAATAAAGTTTAAAATGTGAAAATGTTCCTGAGCTCTCACATTTTCTTGATTCTGGAAAAACAGGAAGGTTTAAAGTCAGAGACAGCAAAATTAGAGTCCTAGCTCCCTCGTTGCTGGTGAATGACTTTGGAGAAATTACTTAATCTCCTCCAGCCTCAGTTTCTTCATGTCTAAAGTGGGTGTAATAGGAACATCTGCCATACAGGTGAAGATAAATAAAATACTGGATGGGAAGTGTTTAGAGTATAGTAATTGCACATTGTTAGATACTACTGTTACTGTTATTAATCATAATACAGGACTTGATTCATCTGTATGGTATTAACACTGCTTTAACCTGAGTTGTTTTCTATGCTGCTATAGTGAACATTCACTGACCTTTCTCTATCTAGTTGCAATTTTATTGCTATGGTTGTATCCGGATAGACTTGATAGCAAAACAAAATGTTGAAAAATATCACTAGGACGCCAACACATATTTTGAGTCCTTTCCAGGTGAAAAAGGTGAAAAGAATGCAGTCTTGTTGTGCCTTCAAGGATCTTGCAATGCAGTAGAAACCTAAACTTAAATACAAGACAGTGAGAGGAGTACTAAATAGAGGTGTGCCAGGGCTTGGTGCTTAGTTACAGGAAGTCAGAGGGTGGTGAAGAATTCCTTGGGGCTTAAGAATTTCAAGAAGCTGTGCTGTGGGCAAGCTGAGTAAACCATCTTGGTCCAGACCAGTGTGGGAGCCCCAGTAGGACCCCATTAGGAGCTGTGACCGAGAACTTTTACCTTCCAATTGCTCAGGACCACATGACCATAAGTTGTCAAGTGTGTGTTAGTAATAATAGCATTACTCACTGATTATAGGCAAATGATATCCAGTAAACATTTGTTCAGTGTTTTTTAATTTATTTGTTTAAACCTCCAAAGAGGTTTAAAAACAAAGAAATGAAAAAAATCTGGATATAGCTATATATAACATGATCCCTTTCTTCCTCTCTCCTAAAATATTAACCATCCTTCTCTCTCTGGTTTAACTATGAGAGACTTTTTTTTCCACTACACATTTCGACCTTTATCATAAAATTATTTAAAATAAAAATGAACACATGTGGAATCCTTACTTTATTTCAGGCTCTGTTTGAAATGCTTTTAGTCACAGCTCTTTGTCATTGTTCATTCAGGGGGATTGGCTTCAACATAAAGCCTTTCTGGGGCTCTTCTGTCCAAATCTGTGCTTCTAGATATGACCACCCAGGATATTTATCTGTCTGTATATAAACCATAGTGGATAATCTAACAGTTTGTGCTATGGTCCATTTAAAATGAAGTCTGTTGCAAGGTCTTGCTTGCATGTCTCTGTTACTTTCATTAGTGGCAAGGACAGGTGGCTATTTCTTATCTGTCACTCTGAGCCAGTGGGAGTGCCTGGTGTCATCTATCAAAATACCACCACAGTGAGTCAGGGTATTAGTCCCAAGGCACAAGCAGGGTCAGATGCCTTTGCAGACCTCTTCCTGGGCCAGCCCCTTTCTGTTCATGGTGGGCCTCAGCTTCCTCCTCACGAAGTATGTGGGTTTGGACTACGTGATCTTCAAGGCACCCTTTGGTTTTCACCATTTGAGGGGGTTGTGATGCTCACTGCCACTAATGGAAAGGTCTCCTAAAAGTAGCATTGCTGGGGACCCAGCACACATGAGCCTGTTTTGAAAAAGAACCTTAGTAGTTTCCATCTGCGGAGGAGTCTAGGCAAAAAAAGAGGTTTCTTAGTTGATGTTGAGACATGTGACCTGGAGAGAGGCTGGTGTTTCCTGTTAGGTACTGTGGACTGTGAACTCTATCCCTCTGTTTACTGCCTGGCACTGACTTTCAGCTCAATGAATGCTATTGACTTAAACCTGATTGAGGGATAATAAAGGACAAAGAGGAGATTAAATATCATGATTTATTAATAGCAGCTACATTTACTGAGTGCCTATCAGGCTTTATGCATTCATTCCACTTCAGTGGTTCTGAAGCTTTATTTTGCACAGAATCATCCAAAGCTTAGTAGAAGGTTGAGGGTGGAGCCTGAAAATTTGCATTTGTAACAAGTTCTCTAATGATGCTGATGTGACTGATCAGGGTTTATATTTTGAAAACACTATGGATTTCATTTAATTCCAGTCTTACAAGGTAAACATTATCATCCCCAGTTTACAAATGAAGACAGAAGTGCCCAAGGTCTCATAGTTAATCAGTGGAGAGTTAAGGATTTAAACTGTTTCTTCTGACTCTAAATCTCATTCTTGTCACACTCCAAGAAAGGATATACATATATATGTATGCGCACAAATATTTTTGAACATGGTTGTTTTTCTGTATCCAGCCATCCAAACAAGCACATGCATGTGCGCACGGGGACACTCACAGACACACACACAGACAGACACACACACACACACACACACACACACACACACACACCTATCTATCTACCTACATATCTACCTATCTATCTCTGACTCTGGAAGAAAGTATTCCAAAACTCTATCACCATTTATCTTTAGGTGATGAGATGCTTTGCATATACATAAATTGTATAAACAAGTAATGTATTACGTCTGTATTCTCACACAGCAAAACATTATACACTAGTTCTCTCCGATTAAGTGTATTTAATCAAGATTTTAATTACAAAGAAGTCTTTGAAGCCACGGGAGCCAGGCACAGGCAAATGATGCTGACCCTTCTTTTATTCTCTCTTTCTTTTAGGGAGAAGAAAAGAAGGAGAATAGAGGAGCTGCTGGCTGAGAAGTTAGTGCTGCCGGGAGGCCGGGGCCCTCTCCGGGGACCCCCGCCTCCCCCAACCCCAGGCCTAGGGGACCAGCCGCAGCGGGCCCGGGGGGCTGGGAGGGGGGCACCCGGAGCGCAGGCTGCGCCGCCTCATCCCCCGAGCCCCGCCCGCAGCCCCAGGGGCCCGGCGGGCCCTCCTGGTCTCTATCTCGGGCGGGCGCCGGGCCCGAGTAGCGCGCACAGATCCAGCGCCGGCCCGCCGGGGTGCTTGACTTAAAAGTCTTGCGGAAGGACCCTTGCGCCCCGCTCTTCCTCCATCCCAAATTGTCAGAGCCGTGACCTTGTGAGAAGGGAATCTTACTAAAACACATGAAATGGACACTAGGCCGTTTTGGGCCTTTAGTAAACACTGAGACAACAGTATTAATTGCAGACTTTTTATGAGAACTTTATGTCAGGTATTGTACTAAGCACTTCAATCATTTGTGCAAAATCATTGGCTCTTAAAGGAGAGTGTTGACTCCAAAGAGCTTATTTTCTCCGTTAATTACACACCTTATTTCATATCAGATGCTTAGTTTTGTGCAGGTGACACAGGTTTAAACGAAGTGTTTTCCACGCTGGGCAACACCACATATTTTTTCTTCCTCCTTATGTGGGAGGGGAAGAAAGTACTCTTGCAGTGGGCGTGGTGAGTTAGTATTAATTTCTGGGCCAATTCCCAGTAGCAGGGCCTTAGAGTCTTTAGGTATCTTCCTCAGAAAGTTGAATTTCAGTTGCAAGAGGACTTGGAACAAGTTTAATTTCACATTTCTTTCCACCTTTCATTTCCTCTCCACTTTAAAATGACAGCCACAATTTGAATATTTACTATATACCAAGTATTGTACTAAGGCGTCTATGTGGATTATCTCTTTATCCTCATTCTGACCTTAAGAAGTAGGTACAAACAAGCTACAGATGAGGTTTATGACTGTTAAGTAATCTGCTCAAGGTCACAATGCTATTAATTGTGGAACCAAACCCAGCTGTGACATCAAAACCTATGGTCTTTATTGCTAGGCAATACTTGGTCCCTTTTGTAAAAATTGGATATACTAATATGTTTGAAGGTAGAAATTGTGGGATTATAGGAAATTTGAAAATTAAAAATAATCACAATGAAACATGATCTTGCAATGAGTAGAAAATACCTGTATTTTGTTAGAGGAGTCCCTCGTTATTCAGTTGTATGTTCTAAAAGATTTCTAGATGGTAATGCCGATCTGTGGCATAATTATAACCTAAAACATTCTTTGTGTTTAGTGGCAACAGAAACCACTTCATAGTCGTAAGAGCTGCTTTTTTGAAAATTAGGCCCTCTCAGAGAAAATTGTGTTAAAGTTCCTCTCATGAAAAATAATCTTCAAGTCTCACCTTTCATACTTGGAAAGGACACATGGATTGTGTTAGATGTCAAGCATTAGGATTCTGGAAGTGGAGGGCTTTTATGGATTTTGTTTTTCCTTGTAGGTTATATTTCCTGTTCCAAGTGTGTTCATAGAACAGATTGGGCAGTTTGCAGTGATCTTTAGTAAATTCCAAATGTTTAGAAAGTCCATTTCTCACCGATTGACCAGTATCCCAAGTTTGATCTTAGGTTGTTTTAGGAACCCAGAAACATGTCGACTGACTTATTTCCTCAAACATGTGCAGTTCTTACCTTTAAATAGACTGTATAATAGCAAGAAAAGACAGTAAAAGCATAAGCATAACCACATGGAATATTACCCTTTTTATTTGAGCAGGTCTGGTGTCGTTACCTTTTCATTTGGGGAAACCATAATACTTGTAGGTGTGGCTTTTTCATACTGATCTTTGCAGCTGAATTTACTGTGTTCTGTGCAGAATGGCTGTTGATGGTGGGTGTGGGGACACTGGAGACTGGGAAGGTCGCTGGAACCATGTAAAGAAGTTCCTCGAGCGATCTGGACCCTTCACACACCCTGATTTCGAACCGAGCACTGAAGTGAGAAACGTTTATTTTTAAATAACTCCTCTAATAGTTTTATGTTTCAAAAACAATAAAATGCTTCCTTTTTAATTTACTTTTATAATAAAAATACTAATAAAATTGTGTAAGTTATCTTGAAATACTAAATGGAATATTTGCAACTGATTTTATTTGAATGACTAATATTTGAGTTGTTTTCACATTTCTCATGTAACATGTTGAAAATTTTCAAGAGTAAAATGACTTCATGACCTCATTTAAAATTCTAAGTTATATTTCACTTAAAATTCCGGTTTAAAATTAATTTTGAGACACACCTTTTTAGCCCTGCTATGAGAAATTTAATTTTCACAGGAATATAGATGTGCTTGTTTAAATTTTGAAGTTTATTTGAAATGAGCATCTTTGCTTAGAATTGAATATAATTAATTGCATGTTAAAAAGTATAAAAAATATGTAACTTCTGTATAATAGAGGAATAGAATTTGGAACTGGTAGTGTCTGACCTAAAGCAAATGTTAGTTAGAAACAACTTGTTTTTTATTACAAGGTAGGAAATATTCCTTTACAGTAAATTTTACAGTAAAACTTTATGTCCTTTTGTATTGATGAAGAGATGTTTTGAAATAGAAGTATTGTGTTGCTCCTAAAATTAAGGTTCAGACTCTTGGGTTTGACTTGGTGTCTTATCTGAATAACTCTTCTTTCCTTGAATCTTGGACAGAATTGACAGTATTTTCCATTTCTTTGGATAATCCAACATATTTTCTTGTGCTTCTGAAGATTTTTTTTTAGCCTAATAATTTAAGATATTTCTGTTAAGTGGTTGTTCCTGCTGATAGGCAATATTCTAAGAGCTTTGTCTGTTTTTTCTTCCTGTCATCTCATGTTTTGTAAGTTTAACCCACTGTATTCAAAAGCAGCTATAATTGTTCTTGCCTTTTTTTTTTTTTTTTTTTTTTTTTTTTTTTTAGCAGGCTCAGTGGCCATGGCTCACGGGCCCAGCCGCTCTGCAGCATGTGGGATCTTCCCGGTCCGTGTCCCCTGCATCGGCAGGCAGACTCTCAACCACTGCGCCACCAGGGAAGCCCTTGCCTTTTTTCTTTTAAAGACCTCTAAACACCTTATGCAGTGCTTGATCTTCAGTTCTTAAAATTTTTACACTTTTCTATTTGTAAGAAGTCAGTTAAATGAGTTTGATGCTTTCCATCCCTTTCAAAGTTAAAAAAAAAAAAAGACTACTCTTAACTAGGCATAGTTTTTCTTGTTAGAAATACCATTTTAATTTCATACAATAAAAGTCAGTTTAAAAACATTAAAGTTGGAACTCTGAAATCGTTAGGGTTATAGAATTTCTGGTTCTACCTTGTTCATAAATTTAATATAACTTACTAACTACAGAGGCTGTTCTTTATCGTCAGTTGCATTTTTCATGGAAACCTCAGAAGCTATTTTATGGTTTGTTGCTTTATTGATGCTACTTAAGGTTTTTATCAACTAGATTTTAATATGCCTTTTCGTTCTTTACAGTCTCTCCAGTTTTTGTTAGATACGTGTAAAGTTCTAGTCATTGGAGCTGGCGGCTTAGGATGTGAGCTCCTGAAAAATCTGGTAATATAACTATATAATATGAAGTTTTTTCTTTATGATAATTAAACCTTTTTCCTTTTCTGTCATTTCTTTGTTATGATTGTTAACCGTTTCTCCTGAGCCTTTGTTAGATAAGTTTAGCAGGTCAAATTCCAGATAGTAATTAAAACGATGATGTAACTTAACTTTTTAAGCCCTGAAGTCCTCGGCTATAAAGTTGTTAATAGAAATTCTTACTTCTCTTTTCTTCTCTGCTTTTTATCCAACAAATCTTTGTGCTTCCTCTTGCAGAGAGCTCATTAATTCAGTGAAGTAAATAACAAAACTGGTAACTCATATTTAACATGTAATTTCAAAGAATTTATTATTTCTTTTGTCCCTCAAAATAACCCACTTAGGTAGATAGGACACTGTCTCATTTTATATAGAGGGGAGACACAGGTTCAGGGATGTTAAATGACAAGTTTTTTCTGGATTATGGTGATGTACCTGGAATCCAATCCAGGCCATCAGTTCTTAGGTGTTTCACTGAACCATTAGATGATCTAATCATATAGTAACTTTTTAAAGACCATATGGTAGTATACCCATAAAATTTGGGGGAGCTAAGCCTTTTTTTTGGTCAGTCTGTTTTAAATGACTATTGTCTTAAGAGAGGGTACTATTTAGTGAAGCTGTTTCTGTATACTGGTTGGAAATACATACTTTGTGACTTAATTAGTTTCACTGACTTTTAAAAATTAATTAATTTATTCTTTATTTTTGGCAGCATTGGGTCTCCGTTACTGTGCGCGGGCTTTCTCTAGTTGTGGCGAGCGGGGGCTACTCTTCGTTGCGGTGTGCGGGCTTCTCATAGCAGTGGCTTCTCTTGTTGCAGAGCACAGGCTCTAGGCATGCGGGATTCAGTAGTTCTGGTGCGTGGGCTCAGTAGTTGTGGCTTGCGCGCTCTAGAATGCAGTCTCAGTAGTTAAATTTGGAACTGGTAGTGTCTGACCTAAAGCAAATGTTAGTTAGAAACAACTTGTTTTTTATTACAAGGTAGGAAATATTCCTTTACAGTAAATTTTACAGTAAAACTTTATGTCCTTTTGTATTGATGAAGAGATGTTTTGAAATAGAAGTATTGTGTTGCTCCTAAAATTAAGGTTCAGACTCTTGGGTTTGACTTGGTGTCTTATCTGAATAACTCTTCTTTCCTTGAATCTTGGACAGAATTGACAGTATTTTCCATTTCTTTGGATAATCCAACATATTTTCTTGTGCTTCTGAAGATTTTTTTTTAGCCTAATAATTTAAGATATTTCTGTTA
>NW_020173397.1:11835269-12027144 GCF_003031525.2 Neophocaena asiaeorientalis asiaeorientalis
TTTGCGGTACGCGGGCCTCTCACTGTTGTGGCCTCTCCCGTTGCGGAGCACAGGCTCTGGATGCGCAGGCTCAGTGGCCATGGCTCACGGGCCCAGCCGCTCTGCAGCATGTGGGATCTTCCCGGTCCGTGTCCGCTGCATCGGCAGGCAGACTCTCAACCACTGCGCCACCAGGGAAGCCCTTGCCTTTTTTCTTTTAAAGACCTCTAAACACCTTATGCAGTGCTTGATCTTCAGTTCTTAAAATTTTTACACTTTTCTATTTGTAAGAAGTCAGTTAAATGAGTTTGATGCTTTCCATCCCTTTCAAAGTTAAAAAAAAAAAAAGACTACTCTTAACTAGGCATAGTTTTTCTTGTTAGAAATACCATTTTAATTTCATACAATAAAAGTCAGTTTAAAAACATTAAAGTTGGAACTCTGAAATCGTTAGGGTTATAGAATTTCTGGTTCTACCTTGTTCATAAATTTAATATAACTTACTAACTACAGAGGCTGTTCTTTATCGTCAGTTGCATTTTTCATGGAAACCTCAGAAGCTATTTTATGGTTTGTTGCTTTATTGATGCTACTTAAGGTTTTTATCAACTAGATTTTAATATGCCTTTTCGTTCTTTACAGTCTCTCCAGTTTTTGTTAGATACGTGTAAAGTTCTAGTCATTGGAGCTGGCGGCTTAGGATGTGAGCTCCTGAAAAATCTGGTAATATAACTATATAATATGAAGTTTTTTCTTTATGATAATTAAACCTTTTTCCTTTTCTGTCATTTCTTTGTTATGATTGTTAACCGTTTCTCCTGAGCCTTTGTTAGATAAGTTTAGCAGGTCAAATTCCAGATAGTAATTAAAACGATGATGTAACTTAACTTTTTAAGCCCTGAAGTCCTCGGCTATAAAGTTGTTAATAGAAATTCTTACTTCTCTTTTCTTCTCTGCTTTTTATCCAACAAATCTTTGTGCTTCCTCTTGCAGAGAGCTCATTAATTCAGTGAAGTAAATAACAAAACTGGTAACTCATATTTAACATGTAATTTCAAAGAATTTATTATTTCTTTTGTCCCTCAAAATAACCCACTTAGGTAGATAGGACACTGTCTCATTTTATATAGAGGGGAGACACAGGTTCAGGGATGTTAAATGACAAGTTTTTTCTGGATTATGGTGATGTACCTGGAATCCAATCCAGGCCATCAGTTCTTAGGTGTTTCACTGAACCATTAGATGATCTAATCATATAGTAACTTTTTAAAGACCATATGGTAGTATACCCATAAAATTTGGGGGAGCTAAGCCTTTTTTTTGGTCAGTCTGTTTTAAATGACTATTGTCTTAAGAGAGGGTACTATTTAGTGAAGCTGTTTCTGTATACTGGTTGGAAATACATACTTTGTGACTTAATTAGTTTCACTGACTTTTAAAAATTAATTAATTTATTCTTTATTTTTGGCAGCATTGGGTCTCCGTTACTGTGCGCGGGCTTTCTCTAGTTGTGGCGAGCGGGGGCTACTCTTCGTTGCGGTGTGCGGGCTTCTCATAGCAGTGGCTTCTCTTGTTGCAGAGCACAGGCTCTAGGCATGCGGGATTCAGTAGTTCTGGTGCGTGGGCTCAGTAGTTGTGGCTTGCGCGCTCTAGAATGCAGTCTCAGTAGTTATGGCACACCGGCTTAGTTGCTCTGCGGCATGTGGGATCTTCCCGGACCAGAGCTTAAACCCCTGTCCCCTGCGTTGGCAGGCGGATTCTTAACCAGGGAATTCCCTGCGTCACCAGGGAATTTCCATTTCATTGACTTCTGATAACTACAGTAGTAGCTCTTTATAAGACTTTATCAGTTTATTTAGCAAAAATGGATAAGGGAAGAATTGATGTGCAGCTGTTGTATGCCAGCCTTATGATTAGTATGTGGGAAAGTAGAAATGCTAGAGTAGGCTTCTTGGAAAATGAAGCAGATAACAGGCAGATGAAGGACCTAAAAAGTCAGCCTTGGGAGCAAAGTTTAAATATAAACAGCCACATTAATTTTGCTAGGAAACACTAACATCGCTCCTAGTGAGACTGCAAAAACTTAATACGCTTCATGGTAGTCGGCTATGCTGGGTTCTGTGGGCATTGTAAGCCATCATGATCTGTGTCCTTAATTTGAAATATCATTGGGAAGACAAGTCTCTCACAAAATAAACAGCAGCATGTATGATATACTCTGTGATAGGGTGCCAAAATGACAGTACCTTATCAGACATAAATACCCTTGCAGCATGAGAACCAAAGGATTTATGGAGGATGGGCAGTGGTTTTGTATGCACAAATTGTATGCACAAATCCCCTAAATAGTTAACTTTTTCCAAAGCTGTTATTTGCAAATGTGATAGATACCAATTTTAAATGTAAAGTAATTGGAGATTAGATCTGAGGAGTAGTCATCCAGCAACTTTAGGAGTGGCCTTGTTATTTATTGCATTGTAATAACCTCTTACTCAAAAAAAGAAGAAAACTGTTTTCGGTTTTACCACTTGTTACTTTGCTTGTTTCACACATAAGTACAAAAGAGATATACATACATGTTTTTTCAATTGATTGTAAGCCCCCCAAAGGCTCATTCTAAAAAAAAGGGTATGACATTAATATTATTGATTGAGCAAATATTTATTCAGCCTCTTTCTCTGTATACCAGTTTTAGATGCCTCTTTCTCTGTATACTGTTTTAGATGCTAAAGTTACAGCATCGAACAAGACAGGTGTTTGTATTTGTGGGGCTTATGTTTTAATGGAAGGGAAAAGACAAGTAAACTATGTAGTATGTCGGATGGTAATAAATGCTATGGAGAAAGGAAGGATGGAAGATATCAATATATAGCCTGGCGGGAAGGGAAAGGGTTCACAAAAAGGTGCTACTTGAGCAAAAAGGTGAGCAAGAACATTCTAGGCAGAGGGAATATCAGGTGCAAAAGCTGTGAAGTGGGAGCATAACTGTTTATGTTCCAGGAGGGCAAGGAGGTCATTATAGCTAAAGCAGAAGTGAGGAAGGAGGGGCATTTTCTAGGAGGATATCAGAGATAATGGGAGGGGCTTGGAGTATCCCAAAAGGCTTGAGGTGCTACTGTAAGAAGTTTGCCTTTTACTCTGAGTCAGGAAGTCATTGGAGAGATTTAAGCAGATGAGTTGACTCGGTCTGGCTTTAACTTGGATCACTGTGGCTGATGTGTTGAGAACAGAGAAGGAAGCTGAGAGGCTGGTTAGAAGGTGCAGTCATCTAGGCAAGAGGTGAGAGTGACTTGGAACAGGATGGTAGTACTGCAGGTGGTGAGAGGTGGTCGGCTTATGGATATGTTTTGAAGATGGAGTCAGCAGGATTTGCTGATGGATTGGTGTGGGACATAAGAGAAGGAGAGCAGTCAAGCATGACATGATAAGGTTTTTGCCCTGAGCAACTGGAAAGATGGAGTTGGCATTCACTGAAGTGAGGGGGGCTGGGCAAAAAACAGATTTGCTGGTTTTGGTGAGCAAGAATGATTGGCTTTGGTTCTGGAAACTGTACAGTTTGAGATACCTGTTAGATGATGCTTTATGTTATGAGATTGTCTGAAATCACCAGAGCTAATAAGCGCAAGGGCACTCCAAATTCTGGCCAGTAAGTTAGGAGTAAAATTCATGAGTGTGGTGAATGGGAAACCAATTTTTAAAAAGTGTTCATATTCTCATGAGTGGGGTGACCAGGTGAAGAACGTGTTTTCAGGAGGGGAATTGATCCACACCCTGGCAAACACTTGAGATGGGTCATGTCAGAGAGACTGAGAGCTGGTCTTTGGAGGTGGCAACGTGGAGGTCACTGATGACCTGACAAGTGTGGTTTTCGGTGGAGTGATGGGAGTGAAAGCTTGTTTACAGCAAGTGCAAGAGTGGACTTTGAGAAAGAAAGTATGGACAACTCTTTTGAGAGTTTCTTGCTATAAAGAGGGGCAGAAAAATGGGGAAATTATTGCCAAGTGATTCAATTTGATTACATAAGTAAACTGACCAAGACCAGAAAAGCATAATTGCTTATTGAGATCTATTTCTTTTTAATCTTTTGCTTCTGCTGGTAAATTTGAACAGTGGTTGTACTGTTAAAATATGTGGCATTATCACTGAAACACAAGAGTTCGTTGCTTTTCTCTAGCTGTTTGATTGCTTGCTCTTGACTCTACTTTTAAGGTATTTCTTTTACACGTGCAGTGTATATACATATGTGTGTGTGTGTTTATAATATAATCTTATAGTTATTCCTGAATGGCGGCATGCTTATGTAAACTAAGATAAAGCTCGTAGGAATTACTTTTAACAATATTCTGAAAAGAAGAGCAAATACAGTTAAGTAGTAAGACTAGTAAAATTAAAATATCTAGCAGCAGCAGCAGCAGCAGCAGGAAAGCAACAAACTTTACAGACGTGTTTATGGGATTATGAAACAACTATAGAAATTTTGAGTTATTCTCTTTTGGATATGGACTGTTTAAAACTGAGTAGTTACACTTTTTTGACCTTTTACAAGAACCCTGAATTTTATGTATCTTGTAAGACTCTTTAACCATTGAAAACGATTGTGCAGAATTTATTATTGAGAATTTGTAGATTTAAGACCATTGAAAAGAAATTTAAAAATTTCAGATGTGAGGAAACTTCGGCTTAATTGGATTTTTTTTATTCCCACAGGCCTTGTCTGGTTTTAGACAGATTCATGTTATAGACATGGACACTATAGATGTTTCCAATCTAAATAGGCAATTTTTATTTAGGTAAGTTTTAATGTCTTATTTTAAAATTGTGATAAGCATTTGAACTTGAGTACATTGCAGTTTAATAATTTTAAAAACCACTGAGAGGATAGCACTAATTTTATTAAGAAAATAACTACTCTCCCATCTTAGGTAAACTTTTGCAGCAAAATTTTGGGCATTCTGGTGAAAGAAGTTTTGTAAGGAAATATATGTTTTTGTTGTTTTTAAGGAAATCTACAAAAGGTGTATGTGATTTTGGGGTGATTGTGCCCTGAAGACAATGAGTGCAGCTCTTTTCTTTCTGTTGATTTCATAAGAGAACCATAACTATGTATTAGGCCCTCGTGAGATATAGTGGTGGGGACTTACGAGCCAAGATTTGAGTGGTGACTCTGGGGCAATGAAGTTGTGACAGTTTGAACTTTTTATAGAAGGGGAAAGAAAATGGTGAGTTAAGGAGAGGAAACCCAGGAGCAAGTGAAATGGAACAAAGAGGGATAATTACCTTAGGCATACATGACATAGAGAAGGTAATCTAAGAGCAGCTTGTTTGAAGTGACTTTAAAAACTGGAAGTAGGCCTTATATGCAGATATGAGGAAAAGTTCATTAATAAATTTTAGTGTGTAGCATTTAGGGGCTTGAATGGCTTAGATAAATGTATCTATTTGTTAATCAAAGAATTATAGATACAGAGAGATAAGGACTTTTTCCCTCTCTCTCTGATGCTTATAGAGTACTGACAGAAAGCACTCAAATAGTTCTAGGTATGCAGGATGAGGTTAGGTTAGCAGAAAAGATAAAATTAAGTTTGTGGAAAATCTTAAAGAGATTGAAGGATGGGTTAAACTAAGTCAAGTTAATGAAGTATTGTAATTGTGTGAACCCTACATTTAACTTTTAAGGTTCTCGTTTGTTTATTTTTTTAAACCTCGAAATTTCTCTTCTCTTGATAGAAAAAGTTTGTGGGCCCTTTCCAGTCTGACAAATTTTTAGTGTATGACTGCTCTAAAAGACACCACTCATTGGGAGATTGGGATTGACATATATACACTAATATGTATAAAATGGATACCTAATAAGAACCTGCTGTATAAAAAAATAAATAAAATAAAATTCAAAAGAAAAAGGAAAAAAAAAGACACCACCAAATTGGTTATTGATAATAGGCCATGCCCTTTAATTTTGGGCTGAAATAATGATTGAAGATCATAATGACAGTTAACATTTGTGGAGTGCTTAGGATATATTAAGTACTTTCTAAGCTCTTTATCTATAGTACCTCTTTTAATCTCAGAGCAAACCCCAGGGTAGGTACTTGTTTTCCAGGTTAGGTGATTAGGCCACAGTGTCCTGCAAGGATGATGTATATAAAAGGCCATTTTGCTCAAAGTGCAGTTTTTAGGTGGAGCAATCTAATCCCCTAATTCTGGAATGATAAAGTTGCAGCTTCCACAGAAACCATCTAGGAGTTCTTTTATTTGGGATCTATTATGAAAGCACATACAATGCACAACCTAAAAGATTCTTGAAACTCTATTTTATCATCTTTACATACCTAAACAGCTCTGTCCAGAGTAGTTGAATGCAGTACTGAAATCAAGTTGCTTGACTTATGCTACAGCCTCTTCTTATTGCAAGTTAGGACAAAGTCAGAATAAAACTCTCATCAGAAAAAAAACCCCAAAAACCTCTTATCAGAAGTTTTGAGTCAAAAAAGCATACTGCTGTATTAGGAGAAAATTGACCTGGTAAAGCATTTTTTTTAATTCCAATTTTAAATAAAATATGATTTCTATTAGGCACGTTGATTTTTTAATATTCATTTATTTTTAAAGTGTTTATTCTGTGCTTAGTAGGAAGGAGTACAAAGAGGTAAGAATATGGTAACTTTCTTCCAGTTGTTCATAGTCTAGTATGATAGACCTATGTATATAACCAAAAATATGTTGTGAAAAAGTAGTAATGAAGAACTTGTTATGTATACATGAGGGAGTGATTTGTTTCTGTGAGGAGAATGAGGAAATATTAGGAAAGAAAATACCATTTGTACTGAGGTTAGAAGAGAGAATTCCTGTCCTTTCCTGTCTGTAGCTATGGTTATTATCTAGGAGTGACCTTTTGAGGTCTTTTAAGTTTTACCTTCTTGAAAATATTGGTAACATTTGCAATTTTAGATAATGCCTTTGGAATTATGCCTTCAAAAACATGGTTATGGCTTCTTATGGGGCACAAAAGTTACTACTTAATCAGCACACATGGGAAGAAGGGGATAAGTGAACGTTCTTGCATCCCTAGGACCTCTCGAATTTATTTCAGCCAAGACCTGCATAGTAACACCTTGAAGTTCTGGGGTTTAGGGCAAATACTTGGAAATCTCTGGATCTGGGATAATTTTTTGCATTGGGAAACACAACAGTGAGAAGTGGCTAGGAAACATGCTGTTATTATGCTTTACCTCAAAAAAAAAAGCACTGTTTATATTTTTACTTAAATACTTAATTAGACTTTTCAATACTTGTAAATACTTAATTTGGAATATCAACAAGGGTTGACATTTAGTGTTGAATGACTAATTTTTCATCAGAAATACTTAGGTAAAAATATTCCTCTAAATAGCCTCCAAATAAACTCACCGTGGATATTTTTATGTGTGAAAGTAGATTATATAGATAATCTAGATTTATATCGTGAATGATAATTTAAATATAATTTTTCCTGTAGGCCTAAAGATGTTGGAAGACCTAAGGCTGAAGTTGCTGCAGAATTTCTAAATGACAGAGTTCCTAATTGCAATGTAGTTCCGTATCCTTTTGACAAATAAATTACTTAATACGTAACTTTTTGAAGCTTTTTATTATTATCATTATACAGGAGATGTTTAACATAGAGAATACAGATAAGCAAAAGGAAAATAAGCAGCAGCAGTGAGCTTATTACTGTGATACCTGCTGGTAACAGTTAAATGTCCTACCAATCTTTTCTTTTTAAGGTTATATAAATTTTATAAATGTAGCCAGTGCCATCATTTATTTTGCCTTATTGCCCTTAATTTCAGTTTCAGTTGCATATCTCCTCTACTAGACTCTTGAGTTCGTAGGTTGGATCCCATTAATCTTTTTTTTAAATAACTTTATTTATTTGATTTTATTATTTATTTTTGGCCGCATTGGGTCTTCATTGCTGCACGCGGGCTTTCTCTAGTTGTGAGCGGGGGCTACTCCTCGCCGTGGTGCACTGGCTTCTCATTGCAGTGGCCTCTCCCATTGCAGAGCACGGGCTCTAGGCTCGTGGGCTTCAGTAGTTGTGGCTCACGCGCTCTAGAGCACAGGCTCGGCGGTTGTGGCACGTGGGCCCAGCTGGTCTGCAGCACGTGGGATCTTCCCGGACCAGGGCTCGAACCTGTGTCCCCTGCATCGGCAGGCGGATTCTTAACCACTGCACCACCAGGGAAGCCCCCCATTAATCTTCATGTTGCCTTATCATAGCAGGCAAAGTAAAGAGTCAGTGTATTATTAGTTAAATGGAAGGTGTGTCAGAGTAAATATATTTTTATAAGAAATATGTTTTAAAAAAGGACTGTTCACACTTTGTTGATTCCCATACCTTTAGATCCAGGGAACTTTTAGTATTTTTTAAATTATTATTTTAATTTTTTTTTTTTTTGCGGTACGCGGGCCTCTCACAGTTGTGGCCTCTCCCGTTGTGGAACACAGGCCCCGGACATGCAGGCTCAGCGGCCATGTCTCACGGGCCTAGCTGCTCCGTGGCATGTGGGATCTTCCCAGACCGGGGCATGAACCCGTGTCCCCTGCATCGGCCTGCGGACTCTGAACCACTGCGCCACCAGGGAAGCCCGGAACTTTTAGTATTTTATAGAAATTTAGGAAATGGGATTTGCTTATGTTGGAAATACCACAGGTACAAAAATCACATACAAAAATCAATTGTATTTCTCTGTACTAGCAGTGAACACATGGAAAGTGAAATTTAAAATACAGTGCCATCTACAACCACTCAAAAAAAGGAGAAATACTTAGGTGTAAAGTTAACAAAATAAGTATGGGTCTTGTATGCTGAATACTGCAAAATACTAATGAAAGAAATCAAAGGAGATCTAAATAATGGAAAGATACTCTGTCTTCAGGAATTGGATGCTTCAGCATACTAAAGATGTCACTTCTCCCCAAATTTGTATACAAGTTTAACATAATTTCTATCAAAATTCCTGCAATTTTTTTTGTTTCTCCAGATGGGATTATTCTAAAATTCATAGAGAAGGGCTAAGGAACACCTAAGATAATACTGAGAAAGAATAAAGTCGGAGGAATCACTAGCCAATTTCAAGAGTTATTATATAGCTACAATAATCAAGAGTGTGTAGTATTGCCAGAGAGATTGGCACAGATCAGCGGAACAGAATAGAGAAACCAGAAATAGCCATGTGCTAATATGGCCGATTTATACTCGACGAAGGTGCAAAAACAATTCACTGGAGGAAGGACAATCTCTTCGCTAAATTCTGTTGGCAAAAAAATGAATCTCAAACATCAAAATTACAAAAATAAACTCAAAATGGATCATAGGTTTAAGTATAAAATGTAAAACTGCAGAACTTTGGAAGATAATGTAGGAGAAAAATCTTTGGGACGTAGGGCTTGATGAAGAGTCCTTAGACCACATTAAAACATGATCCATAAAAGAAAAAAAGTGGTAAATTGAACGTCATCAAAATTAAGAACTTTTACTCTGTGAAGGATCTTGTTAAGAGGATGAACAGATAAGCTACACACTGGGAAATACTTAGGAAGTAGTTATCTGACAAAGGACTCATCAAGAATATGTAAAGAACTTTCATAACTCAAAAGTAAAAAATAAACAGTGCAAATAGAAAATGGACAAAAAATATGAAGAGATATTTTGCTAAAAAAGATAACAAAAGGCACATGAAAGATGTTCAGTATCACTAGCTATAAGAAATCCAAATTATGATCACAATGAGATATTACTACACACCTATTAGGGTAGCTGAAATGAAAAATAATAAATGCTGGCAAAGATACAGAAAAACTGGATTACTTGTACATTGCTGGTGGGAAATATAAAATGGTATAGCCATCTGGAAAATAGTTTGGCTATTTCATAAAAATTTGAATATGTACTTTACATACGACTCAACACTTTCATTCCTGGGCATTTACCCTAGAGAAATGAGTAGTATGTCTACATAAAAACTTGTTCTCAGATGTTCATAGCAGCTGTATTTGCAGTAGCCAAAAACTGGTAACAACCCAGACATCTGTCAGTAGGTGAATTGTTAAACTGTGGTACAGTTAATACCGTATATACAATACACAATTATTGTACTCAGTACAATAATACTGAGCAGTAAAAAAAGAACTAACTAATGAAATACAACTTGGTTGGATATCAAGAGCATTATGCTGAATGAAAAATGCCAATCTTAAAACGTCATATATTGTATGTTTGCATTTTTATAGCCTTCTTCAAATGACAAAATTATGGAGATGGAGAACAAATTAGTGATTGCCAGGGATTAGGCGTGGTGGAAGGGATAGGTGTGACTATAAAGGGGTAGCAGGAGGGAGATATTTTTGGTGATGGTATAGTTGTTTATCTTAATTGTGGTGGCTACACATATCTACATGTGTTTAAATGACAGAACTTTACACACACGTTGTACCTGTGTTACATTTGTGGTTTTGATATTGTACTATAGTTACATACGATGTAACTGTTGGGGGAAGCCAGGTGAAAGAAATATGGGACACCTGTGTACTATCTCTGCAAAAATAAAAAGTTTAAAACTGCAAATTCAGGTCCATATAGGGAGAAAGATGGGGGGAAAAGTGTGCACACTCTTTGTCTACCCCCATTATTAAGATCTGGGAAACTTTAGGTATTTTGTAGAAATCCAGGAGGTGGGATTCCTTGGTCTGGCTCCTGCGTCTCCAATTTTTGTTCTTCCAGTGTTTGCTCTGGTTCTCTTTTGACCTTTTCTAGCTGTTCTAGCTGCAGCTTATGCCTCTTGTTTGCCTGGCATTCAAAAGGAACAGAGGTCTGAGTGGGTGAGGGCTAGAATTGAATGTATTTTTTATAACTTTATTTGTAGGCCAGAATAAAAAAATCTAGGGCAGACATATGTATTGTCCCTCTTTTCTCCATTTTGCTTTCTAAAATATGTAATGCATGATTTGTTTTAGGGGAGTGTAATTTATATGTTACTAAACAAATTTGCTTCATTTGAAAAATTAAAAAAATTTTTTTTAGCATATATATGCTGTTCAAATGTTAGCTACTGTGATTCACACCCACAGCCAATTTTGAATGGGGTTCCCTTGGCACCCTCCAGGCTGGGGAAGCCTGCAGATATGGTGTGGGTTGGGTAAAAAGAGAGTCTTGGAAAACTGAGTTAAATGAGGCAGAAAATTCATCTCTCCCCCTCTCCAAGGGAAAAAAACCAATAACAAATCACTAGCACCTGAAAAAGCTATTGGAAACATGTTTTCTAAAAATTAGCTTTGCAGTAACTTTTTTTTAAATTGACTATATCTGACATACAACAGTGTATAAACTTAAGGTGTACAATGTGTTAATTTGTGCAGTAAATTGACTTCTAAAATCCCCTTTCTAAATGGGAACTATAATGTGCCTGTTCCCTTCACTAAACAAATGTTTATTGCCTCTCTGCTTGGTGCTGGTGGTTGAAGGTACACATTCTGTTTTCCCAGGGCTTATGGTTTTATATAAGAACTGAAGCAGAGTAGAAAGTATAACAGAGACACAGTTACAATGATATGGAGGTTTGGAGATGAGAGAAACTACTCTATGTGGTTACGGGAGAGTAGTGTTTAGAAAAAAGGTTTTTCATGGAGTGGGATTGTGTTCATTTTGTCAGATTCCTTGAATTCCCCTGCTTTGAACATTGATGACTTATGTCTTGTTTTAAATATACATTTATAATTTGATCCTTATAGAATTGTTGAATTCATTTTGCAAGTTAAAAATTTAGCAGCTTAAGTTCCTTTACTTATGTTCAGACATTTCAACAAGATTCAGGATTTTAACGACACTTTCTATCGACGTAAGTTTTCCACTTGAAATTAAATTCTCACTAAATTCTTACTATTTTTTAGTTGCTGTCTGTTTGAAGATTGCTAGCTATTTGAAGCCTGTTTCTTTATTTGCTTTCATTTCTTGGTGTTGGCTTTTCAGGAATGTTGTTGACTGAAAAGAGAATGGCACCGTTTTAATTCTTAGTTGGCACCATTAGGTGCATTTTTATATGCTCTCTTGAGGAAGGATTACTCAAGGAGTAGAAGCTGTGTGTTTTATAATGAAAAATGGTTTTTTGTTTGTTTCTTAGAAATTGTGACTTATTTCGTGCAGCAGCATTTTAAAAAAGTTAACTTGCATTTTTTTTCTTGTAGAATTTCATATAATTGTATGTGGACTGGATTCTGTCATAGCCAGAAGATGGATAAATGGCATGCTGGTAAAGACTTAGTGTTTTTACAGTTCTCTGAAGTTCTTCCTGCTGCTCTTAACGTACTAAAAATGAGACTTTTGTGTCATATTTTTGAAAAATCAGAGTTTATTCAATTTTCAGTAATAGGTGTAGTTCACTGTTTATTGCCAGTCATGAATTTTCAGGTGAGGATGTAAATTGCTACTAATGTAATCCCTTGGTTTGTTATATTATTACTCAGTAATGTGGTTGATTTACAGAATTACTAGATCGCATTTCCCTTTTTTTGAATTCTTATCCCCCTCTCCTTATAAGCCCTTCAAATAATTTTCCTAGATATCTCTTCTAAATTATGAAGATGGTGTATTAGATCCAAGCTCCATTGTCCCTTTGATAGATGGGGGGACAGAAGGTTTTAAAGGAAATGCCCGGGTGATTCTGCCTGGAATGACTGCTTGTGTTGAATGCACACTGGAACTGTACCCACCACAGGTAATCACAAAAGCACCCACATCTGTTTTATAGTATCTTGGGGTAGAATAGGGATTGAATTATTAAGACTAGTCAATATTTAGGATTTTTTAAAAAATTTATTTATTTTTAGCTGCATTGGGTCTTTATTGCTGCGTGTGGGCTTTCTCTCATCCTGAGTGGGGGCTACTCTTTGTTTTGGTGCATGGGCTTCTCAGTGTGGTGGCTTCTCTTGTTGAGGAGCACGGGCTCTAGGTGTGCAGGCTTCAGTAGTTGTGGCACGTGGGCTCAGTAGTTGTGGCTCGTGGGCTCTAGAGCGCAGGCTCAGTAGTTGTGGCGCACGGGCTTAGTTGCTCTGCGGCATGTGGAATCTTCCCGGACCAGGGCTCGAACCCGTGTCCTCTGCATTGGAAGGTGGATTCTTAACCACTGTGCCACCAGGGAAGCCCTAAGATTTTTAATTAGGGGTCCACGGTGCCACCAGGGAAGCCCTAGGATTTTCAATTAGGGGTAACCATATTTTAAAAATCATGCTAAGAAGAAAGATGATAAAATATGAAGTTTTGCTGTGTTTGAGGAAAGATATAATATAGACTGAATATCATCATTTTGATACTGTTCTCATAATTCATTTGTATTGTTTTTTTATTTGGAGAGTAGAGATCAAGAGATCAATTACAAAGTTATATGTTGGGATAGAGCTGTTATCTATTTTCTTTGGTCTTTGCCTGTATTGTTTCAGGGAGATAAAGATACCAGGGATAAGAATGATATTTCTAAAGATGGGGCTCTTTAATTTACATACCCACTTTAAAGGGCATTTAGAATTTTGATTTATAAATATAAATAACTTTATTAGTATCTACTTGGAATTGATTTAACTGTGAATTTATTTTTATTTTGGCTAATTTTATATCTTCAGATATGAATATTAGGTAAACATAATAGAGTATTCATATTTGAGAATTTATTCAGCCCTTCCTTCCCATGTTCTAACAAAGCTTAAATTTATATACTTTGTAAATATAGGGCAACCCTATTTTTTTAGGCAGATCAAATTAAGTGAAGTGACTCAGATCCTCTGTGTTAGTTTCAGAAGCATTCTTAATGATATAAAATGTTTTCTTTCTGTAAGTAGAAGGCTAGGATGAATTATAAGAAAGTGTTACAAACTAGATCATAACTAGAAGTTACATTTTAAAGTAATTTCTTGTTTAAAATCCACTAAAAAAGGCAAACTGTGATTTTAGGTTAATTTTCCTATGTGCACCATTGCATCGATGCCCAGGCTACCAGAACACTGTATTGAATATGTAAGGATATTGCAGTGGCCTAAGGAGCAGCCTTTTGGAGGTAATAAACCTATTTTCATAATCCAGAATTACATAAAATGTTTGTCTATATTATTTATTTGGATAATTACATTAAAAATAAGTTGATTTATGTTTACACGTTTCTGTCTTCCCTTCCTTTTTTTTCCTCTGACAGAAGGGGTTCCATTAGACGGCGATGATCCTGATCATATTCAGTGGATTTTCCAAAAATCCCTGGAGAGAGCATCACAATATAACATTAGGGGTATTACGTATAGACTCACTCAAGGTAAGTTAGTGAATTGTCGTAAATTATGATTTTAGGATGATCCCTTTTTCAGGAGGTGGGATGCCTTGGGGGAAATAATTGATGTGATTTCAGATAGTACTATCCATTTGGGATTCAGTAAAGGTGCCCCAAATTTGGTAGGAGGGAACTGAGTTTGCTAGAATCCATACTACTTCTTAACTAGAAGGAATTTAATAAAATTATTGAATCTTATTTACTTAGGGTTGGAAGAGGCCCTAAATCATCCCGGTCGAGCCATTTATTCACTTCATCTTTTGCTGAAGAGCAATTTATCCCTTCCTGGGGCAGTCTATTTCACATTTGGACAGTATTGTTAAGACAATTCTTCTGTACATTGAGCAGAAATCTCCATCTTTAGTGTGGTCTGAGTATTGTCCCAGAGTATGCCGCATATACATTTAATTCTCTTTTAAGTAATAGCCCTTAACGTATTGAACCCTCCAAATCATTATCGCTCCCATCAACCTTCCTAGTTCCTTTAACCCTTTGACAAGTTTCATGACTCAAGTTCCCATCATGTTTTTTTCTAACCATATTTTAGTTATCCATACTTCTCTTAACTATCCAGGTGAGAATTCAGTGCTCTAGGATGGGTCGTATGATAAACTTCTGATCATTGATGCAATCTTAGAGGAGAGCAGACTTTTTTAGTTTTTGTTGTTGTTTACATTGATGCTCTACTTTTGATTCTTTCAGGTTACTGCCAGTTAAAAGCTGGAAGTTTTCTCCACATATACAATTGCTAAGCCACATCTCCCTATTACAGATTTGGCAGTTATGGGGGGTGCTGGTTTTTTCTTTTATACTCCAGTATAGGTCCTTATAAGTTTATTCTTAAATTCAACTGGCTTTTCTCTCTTTATACATGTATATTCTTTTATGCCTGCCAACTTGTGTATTTTTAGCTTCATATCACTTGTTGTTTTGCTAATCATATCCTTTATCTCTCTTCCAAATAATTAATTAAAAAATTTAACAAGACTAAACTAGCTGAGAACAGACATCTGAATCATACTTTTGGTCAGGCCCGTTTAGATTTATCTCCTTCTGTTGATCATAGCTTCTTGAGTACCTCATGTTTCTTTGTCTTGTTCACAAGGATGTCACGAAAGGCCTTTCCAGATGCTCTCCAGAAGCCTATCCTCCACATTTCCTTGGGTTGCAAAGCTAGTCACAGTAACTAAGTCCTGTGACTTGTCTCAGTGAACAATTATAATGTTCAGTTTTAGTGATCACTGTTTCCTAATGTAGATACTCTCAGTTCACCCTTCCTAGAATTTTGTCCAAGATCATCAGGTTCACCAGAAAGAGCTTTGTCTTTGTGAAAATCTGCCATTTCTCTCCTGTGATTATTTCCTTATGTTTACTAATATTCTGGTTGGTCATTTGAAAATTCCATCCTTATACACTCCTTGTTGCTCTTATACACTCCTTGTTCCCCTCTTCTGACCTGCTTTGTTCCCAAGCCTGATCCCACCTTAGAGCTTTAATACTCCTGATCCTAACACCTGGAATGCTCTTCCTTGGATGCCCCTCAGGGTTGGCTGCTTATCCCTCAGGTATGAACTGCACCATTCCCTGATCATTCAACTGAAAATGCCTTCTAAGCCATTCACTATTTTACCTTTTCATAATTGCTCAGAGCTAATGGTAGCCTTGTTTTTCTATGCGAAGAATATTTCATACTTACACTCTAATTCATCCCTGTTCTGGGGGCCTTTGCCCTTGGTGTTTACTCTACAGAATTGCTCTTTCCCCAGGTCATTGCATGGCTGGGTCTTTCTCATGGTTTAGATTTCAGCTCACATTATCACCTCCCCAAGGAGGTCTTCCCTGACCATCCAGTCTAATGGACTCCTCCATCACTGTAAGAGCAGATAATTTTTTTTTTTACTGCTCCTCTGTTCAACACCTAGAACAGTGTCTGGCATATAGTGCACATTTATTTGCTAATTGTTTGAATTAAAAAATGAATTCTCTTTGTCCTGATCAGGAACTATATAAACTCATTTCAATATGTAGTCTCAATTATCCTTCCATACCTTTTAGGAAGGCTTGGTGTGTACTTCTCAGCCTGAGGATGGAGGGCCTTGACAAGGAGTACAGAAGCCAAATTGGAAGTGAAGTCCAGATTTTTTGAAAAGGGGTGGGGGACAGGGGCGTATCTTTATCATTTTCACATTGCTTTTATTGGACAGCATCTCTTCAACTCCTCCCTGTTTGTGACTACCTGTTCCTTCTTCCAGTACGTCCTGCTCTATGTGGTTCACTGGAGAGCTTCCAGTAATCATGAGGTTAGCTCCTCCCTATTTCTTCTTTCAGAATTAACTTTTTAAAACAGCTTTCCAAACTTAACTGCCTTCCTTTCGCGCCTTCTTAGATATTTCCCTTTCTTTGAAGTTTTTAAAACCCGCCTACACCTGAAGTCTTGGGAACACATCTTTCAGGGCTGTCTCACGCTCTAAGATAATATGGCTACTTTTCTCTGAATTTTTGCTTTTCTAAAATGAACAGTACAAATATAGTTACAGAATGTTTATTTTGTACTTAAAAAAACGGTTTCAGGTGGGGCTTTGTTCATTCCTAATTTGCGGATACTGATAAGAAAAAAGTGGGGTAGAAATAGAGAACTGCGTTTAATATTTTGTGTAGTCCATATTGTAGAGTGAAACAAAATGATTAGGCACAGTTTTTATTTGTTTTGAATTTTTGTGAATAGAACAGCTAAAACTATTAGATGAGGAAAAATTAGGTAACTGTTATTCTCCTGCTTCATTTTACTCAAAGCTTACTTATAAAATATAGTATACTGTATCGGCTAAAGTTATGCACTTTAGGGCAGAGCTGGGTTCATATACCCCCCCATCACTTGTGAGGTGTATAGCTGTGGATGTTGTTAATTTCTCTCAACCTCATTTTCCTTATCTTTAAAATCAGAGTGATAAGACTAACATGATGTTATAAAAATTCCATAATTTTTTATTTAATCTTCATACTGTTCCTGGAGCAAAATAAACACTCTAATTTTTAGCAGTTATTAATATATTATTGTCTCATCTTTATATGAAACAGTGTGAAGAATTTACTATTCTTTCCTACTGTAACTCGCTTAAGTTTCTGAACATGACAGAAAATAATGTGAATGTGAAAGAAGGTTGTTTCATTGTTAAGCTTAAGTCTATTTTCTGACCTGAAAGCCCGAAAAATCAAGTTATGGAAAATGATATTAAATCATCATATTGTCTAATTTAAGATACCTACTTTTTAAAAGAAATGACCACATTTTAATCAGTATATTTTTTCAGGGGTAGTAAAACGAATCATTCCTGCAGTAGCTTCCACAAATGCAGTCATTGCAGGTGAGGAAAAATGGCCACTACTTAATTTTGTTTTCTTTCCTTCAGGTTTTGATTCAATGCCTAAATTGATATTTCTGCAGCTACTTGATCTCAGAAAACTGGTGTTCTGGGAATTTGATTATCTTCTTGGGTGGATGTTGGTATAATCAAGCTGCCCCCAAAACCACAAAACAAGCTATTGGACCCTTTATATATTTTTTCTTACATTATATCATAGATAAAGTGCTCTGTAATAAGGGGACATTTTAGTGCCATTTCTTTGTAATCAGTGTAACAGGCTGCACGGTAATCTGAAGAAGAGGGAGGAAAACATGAGGTGGTACTCTATCATTTAGAGTATACAAAACAAATATAAAATGTTACTTTCTCAGTTTTTACAAATAAGAGTGTTTATGTAATTTTCTGTCTACTTATTTTGTAATCAATAACCTTGTAAATTTATCTGTACTGATTTATAACTGACTTTTTAAAAACTTCTAATTTTAAATGTCTAATTTTCATTGAGTTAAAGCACCTTTATTTTCTCTCCGCTTTAGCTGTGTGTGCCACTGAGGTTTTTAAAATAGCCACAAGGTAATGGGTTTCATTTTTAATATATTTGTAAATCTGTGTTTTGATCTGGCTCAATTACATAAGAATGAACATTTTTTCATTACAGTGCATATATTCCCCTTAATAATTACTTGGTATTCAATGATGTAGATGGACTGTACACGTACACATTTGAAGCAGAGAGAAAGGTTAGTAATAGTATACTAATGAAAACTTTTTTTTTTTTTTTGTGGTACGCGGGCCTCTCACTGTTGCGGTCTTTCCCGTTGCGGAGCACAGGCTCCGGACGCGCAGGCTCAGCGGCCATGGCTCACGGGCATAGCCGCTCCGCGGCATGTGGGATCTTCCCGGACCGGGGCACGAACCCGTGTCCCCTGCATCGGCAGGCGGACTCTCAACCACTGCGCCACCAGGGAAGCCCGTGAAAACTTTTTTGATCATGCATATTTATTTATTTATTTATTTATTTATTATTTAAAAAAAATTATTTATCTTTGGCTGTGTTGGGTCTTCACTGCTGTGCGCGGGCCTTCTCTAGTTGCCACAAGCGGGGGGTGCTCTTCGTTGCAGTGTGTGGGCCTCTCATTGCGCTGGCTTCTCTTGTTGCAGAGCACAGGTTCTAGGCACGTGGGCTTCAGTAGTTGTGGCGCGTGGGCTCAGTAGTTGTGGCTCACGGGCTCTAGAGCGCACGCTCAGTAGTTGTGGCGCACGGGCTTAGTTGCTCTGCTCCACGGCATGTGAGACTTCCCGGACGAGGGCTCAAAACCATGTCCCCTGCATTGGCAGGCGGGTTCTTAACCACTGTGCCACCAGGGAAGTCCCTGATTTTTAAATATTAATTACTGGCTGGAAATGTGAATGAAATTGCCCACACCCTTTCTAAGTATTTTCTAACTTCCAGAACCGTACTTATATATCTTTTGTAATACTGTATCCTGAAATAAATACTGTATAGCAAAATAATTTAGGAAAAATGGCCCTTTAGGAAAAGCAGGTTTTAAAACATAAAAATTTGTTCATAGGGAATATGCATGATTATTAAAACAACTTGATTTTCATTTCCTCATTATAAAGAGACTGTTATTGGTACATGTGCCACTGTGATTTGTGTTTTATTTTATATCTAGGAAAACTGCCCAGCCTGTAGCCAGCTTCCTCAAAACATTCAGTTTTCTCCATCAGCTAAACTGCAGGAGGTTTTGGATTATCTAACCAATAGTGCTTCTCTGTAAGTGTTCAAGTCTTTTGTTATGTTGTAGAAGAAGTTTTGTGACTTTAAAACTTTAAAAACTAGGATTGTTTTTTAAAAAGTGATCTTTGACTTTGTTTTTCTTATAATTTAGGCAGATGAAATCTCCAGCTATCACAGCCACATTAGAGGGAAAAAATAGAACACTTTACTTACAGGTGATCAGTGTTCAGTTTTTATTTTTTTCCACAAAATTATATTAAAAGTTTAATTTCACTTAATGTGCTTTACATTATTGTTTTCTAGTCAGTAACCTCTATTGAAGAACGAACAAGGCCAAATCTCACCAAGACATTGAAAGGTATTTTAAATGAGTATATTTACTAATACTAATCAATTTCTTCTTTTTTTTCCAGTAAAAGTAATAAATGCCTCTTCTAGATTTGCTTTTAATGCTTTTAAATGGTGCTACTATCCTACTTATATCTTTAGTAACATTAATAGAGTTTATTGCTCTTTTAGTAGAATATTAAAAAATCTCTAGGAAATCAAATATAATACTACCTTGATTAAATAAAGAGAACTGGATTTTGATCTTTATCTAGCCCAGGATTCTTTATAGTTTGTATATGTGTGTATTATCTATTTTGTTGAGTTTTTTTGCTTCGGTTAATTGTATATTTTTTCTTTTAGAATTGGGACTCGTTGATGGGCAAGAACTGGCAGTTGCTGATGTCACTACACCACAGACTGTACTGTTCAAACTTCATTTTACTTCTTAAGGAAAGGAAATCTGCACATAATAGAAAACTCATGAAAATATTATACTTCTTGGATGCTAAGAAATTTAATAGATGTCATTTTTAGCATTAGTGTTGCTGGAATTTGATTTTTTTTTTTATAATGAGCCACTGTTTTTTAACTTTGTAACTTTCCCTTGAAGACAGAATTTCGGGGTTGGTGCTTGTCAGCATTTTCATTAGTAATATGGAAAATGGTGCCTGGAGAGAGAGATTATGAGCAAATGTATTGCTTCTTTTAGAGGAGGAGGCAAACGCCCTCTTGTATATGAATTTTGTTATGGTCAAAGAATGTATTCTTCAGTTTTCATTTGAGCACCCACATATACAAAATATGTCCCTTTTAAAAAATAAGAAAATTAAGTTTTAAATAACATTAAATACTACAGCCTGACGTCTAGAGCATATTGAACATAGCCTACTTCTTGCTTGATCTAATATTCACTTAATTGTGGCTGTCCAAATGAATACTATTGCAAAAGTTATCTTGTCCGTAATAATTTGTAAATGGTGTTATAGCCGAATACCTGTGCATGGAAATGGGAAGTATTTTCGTGTGTTTACTTGCAGTGCCATAGAAGCCAGTATGCCCAACATTAAAGCCAAGACATGGATGTTAAAAGAGTTTAATGTTTAAACAGTTATCACTGATGCTTTCACACTATTTATTAATAAAATCATATATTGTCTATTTTTCTCACTGAAATTTTATAAAGTATATTAAGGATAGTAAGTAGTTCTGTAGTAAGGTAGAAATAATTTTTAAATATGTAGCAGATTTACTAATAGGAAAATTTTATGGTACTTGAATTAATATTTTAGCCACAATAAGTATCTACTGATTTAATTTTCTCTAACATAATAAGGTAATGAAATGGAATGACTATTTTTATATTAACGCCTCTTAAAATGCTTTTTTCCCCCTCCTAAAGGACTAAGGCTTAAAACAAAATTAAGCATAAATACTGAAAATGAGTTTTAGTATCTTAGTGTGGGAACATGTCGTACATGTTCTCTGTTTTTGACTTGGATGGCAGTTTTCTATTTAAAAGCTTTATGATTACATGTCAGTGGGTTAAATTTTCATTTATTTTTATTTCTAGCTCTATATTGACAAATAATTTGTTTCATTATAAAATCATATGGCGTGGGCTTCCCTGGTGGCGCAGCGGTTGAGAGTCCGCCTGCCAATGCAGGGGACGCGGGTTCGTGCCCCGGTCCGGGAAGATCCCACATGCCATGGAGCGTCTGGGCCTGTGAGCCATGGCCGCTGAGCCTGTGCTCCAGCAGGGGCTACAGCACATTTTTTTTTAAAAAAAAAAAAAAAAAAATCATATGGCGTAAATGTATATGCTTTCCTTTAAAGTTACAGGTTCAGTTTACAGGTGCTATATACAGGTGCTACAATAATTCTCAAAGTAGCCTTGTGAGAAGGTGATAATATCTTCATCTGAGAGCTGAATAGTTTTAGAAAGTTTAGGTCATTTACCTCAAGCTATCCAATTAGAAGTCTTGGAACAGGGAGGGATTCCAAGCCTAACCTGACCTCCTCTTCAGGCTACTTAGCTAAGCTGTTTGAAATTACCTGAGTTACTTAGTACTATTGTGTACATTACTAAATTGTAAAAGTTTCAATATGCAAATTTTTGCAGAAGTTAGATAAAATCATCAGAAGGTCATAACTTCTCAAGGGCAGAGTTTAAATCTGGCTATAAATAATTCCTTTATGGCATGGTTCCTTGCAGTGTGGTAAAATACTTAAGTGTAGGGGAAACAGGTGAGGTAAATAACCACATTAGGAAGAGTGTATTTAGAATAGTGGGGTCTGTGACATATTGAAGTGAAAATTATTAGTCAGAAGTGGCAACTGCTGCAGCTGACTGTTGCATGTTGGTGTACATATTTTTCAAAATCAGCTGGATGTCTGGATTTTTCTGTGAAATCTGGTTTTTAAATGTTGGTAGAATTTTAATATTATGGGGGCCAAACCAAACAGCTGCTGACTAGATTAGGAAGGCCACCAATTTGATTTGTTCGAAGAGCACATGCAAAAAAGTTGTATTTTAAATAATATGCACAGTACATATTAAGAGTAATAGTTTTAATGCTTCCCAGGTTTGTTTTGACTGAGGCCGACAGTGGACCTGTATCTTAAAGGGGAGATTGTGCCCTTGTCCTGATTTCTCGTTACTGTGGAAGACGGCTTTTTACTTGCTTGCATCAGATGGGCTGGATCAGGTCCTTTCATACGATGCCCGGTAGTTTTAGACAGACCCAAACCCAGAGTTCCTTCCTAAGGCCAAGTTGAGACATAACTGATTAACAGAGGAGAGGCTAAATAAGAGAAACGCAAGACCCAAACTTCCCTGTTCAATTATTGCTGGCAAGGCTCTAGCTCTTAATACAAGAGCTATTTTCCAGGAAGGAACTCATTTCAGAACTCGCATATTCCTCCCGGAGGAATCAGCCCCTGCTGATATAGCCACAGAATTCCTCCCAGGGCTGACAGTCGCCGCACTACGTCTGGAATCAGTTTCGATAGGAACCGTTCCGCGTTCCTCCATAACTACGGGCAATCCTGGACCCCAGGAAGTGACGTCAATGTTCTTCGGTTCTTCCGTCTACCGGCGGAACTTTGGGCTCCGGGACTTGCCGGTTGTGTACGTGGAAGCAGCCAGCGCCTGCGCAGTCTGAGCCTTTCGTTTCATGTGAGGAAAACGCTGAGGGTAACGTCTCCGGCTTGGGGAAGACCTGCGGGGTCATGGCTCCCCGCTGACAGGGCCCGCCGAGTGGAGAAGGGGGCGAGGCTTTCCGTGGACCCTCCGCCGGGTCTGCGGCAGTCGACTTGTCCCGCGGCCTTATAGTTCGGTGCTGCCGCCGCCGCCGCCGCCGCCGCCGCCGCTGGCGGCGGCTGAGGAGGGGATATGAGCTGGTTCAACGCCTCCCAGCTCTCCAGCTTCGCCAAGCAGGCCCTGTCTCAGGCCCAGAAGTCCATCGACAGGGTCCTGGACATCCAGGAAGAGGAGCCGAGCGCCTGGGCCGAGACCATTCCGTACGGAGAGCCGGGTAAGGGCGCGAGCGGCGGCGTCACTGCGCTCCCGCGGGCTTCTTTTCCGAGACCGACAGGTGAAGCGGCGGGGGTGGGGGAGTGGGGGCTCCCGCCTCGCTGAGCGACGGACTTAATGATCAAGTCCTGGTCCCCAGCCCGGCCCCAAACCCTGCTCTGGCCTCTCAGTTGATCTTTGCTCTAGTCCCGAGGGAGAACCCAGCCCTGGGTCCTTCCTTGCCCGTGGCCCCGGGTGGGGACTGACGGGGACCTGATTCGGTGGTCGTGGCCCCGCGCCCTCCCTCCACGTCGACCGCATCACAGGCCCTCGAACCCGGGCCGGCTGCGCGCTCGGGACGCTGTCCGAGCCCAGTATCGGAATCAGTCCGCGGGGACGGGAAGAACAGTTGCGAACACTTAGCGGGTGCTGCGCGCCTCCTGGGTTCTGTATGGCCGTCTCTCCTGAAACAGCTCCTCGAGTTCTGGCGCTGCCCTCCGTGGTGCAGAGACGGCGCGGCCCGTTCCTCTGGGCCACTCCTCCCGCGGGAGGGTCTGGCGGGGGCGCGGCCCGCGAGTTCGGGTCGCGTCGCGGTCTAGCCTCCAATAGTCTCGTCTCTCTTTCTCAAGAGTCCCTGGGCTTCACTTTTCAGGGATCTTCAGCTGCTTTTAGCTCTAAGTCTAAGCAACAGTTTCTCCTTTTTGGTGTGTGGGGTGCAGATTGGCCCGACTTTGGGGTTGTGAATCTCTGGGAGAAAGAATAAGTTATTCCTGACTACTCCTTTCTGGTTTCTTTTCCTCATTTTATGTCTTTGAGAAGTCAGGACCTAAATTTGAGGTGCATCGTTTTAAGATATTTTGGCTCATGTGTTTATGTCACCATCCTGTTACTTTTTCCAAGATGTTATAGGATCTTGGTGGAAGGAGCTCCACTTCCTTTTTTCAGGCTACCCCACGTTTTGAATGTCTTAACTGTAAAAGAGACAGAATATAAGTTGTAAATGTAAGGATACTCCTTTTATGAAATCTGGGGCTCGAATCCTGCTCTATAATTCTTTTTTTTTTAAAATAAGTTATCCAGAATAGACTTAGGTTTTAGTGAAATGCCATAAATGTTGACTGATAACCTATGTTTTACGTCGCCGTCACTCAGAGATGACCAGTTTTCATAATGGAGTGATTTAAGTGGATATCACATAACCCTGCGATTTATATAAAACTTTCTCCAACAGGCACATTTGACTTCTGTCATTCGTTGCCATGACAATAATTAATCAGCAGATTTTATTTTGTTTGTTCCTTTGTGTCTTCTTTTGTTTTTCTCCCTTTTTCCACCGTTCTGGTATACTGAACAAATGGATGTAAAACTGTATCCCCAAGCTAAAATTGCCTAGTTATCTCCGAAGTCATATTAAAGGATAGAATTTAGTGTTGGGCTTGTTAGCTTTTAGGAGCTTTTAGGTACTTGTGCTCTGCCCACCAGCTTTTAAGTGTTTGGGGTTTGTGATGATTCTGCTCAGCCACTTTTGAATTTAGAAATGGAAGAAATTTTTTTAAAGAAATGCTTTAAGTATTTTAGCAAATATGCCATTTTTTGTTTATCATCGGGTTTTTCAGTAACATATTATTTGTATGACTGATAGAATTACCTTTTTTGCCCAGAAGATGGTTATTTTCTCCCTAGCGTTTTAAAAAAAAATCCTAGTGTAAACTGCTATCTTTGTCAAAAAGCAATAATTGAAAAAAAATGTGCATTTTTGAAATTCATATGACCTTCTATAATTGCTAACATAATTTGGAATTTAGCGAGAGAACAAAACTTTCTCAGAGTAGGTTTGGAGAGTGGGACTTGGAGAATGGGCTTGTCATTAAGCGGATGAAAATGAATTTGCCCTTTAGAAGTTACTGTTCCCATCAGTTTACTTTGATCTTTGAAAAAGGACATTTGTCACCAGTATTTTGGGTTCAGTTTTTGAGTGTTGCCATCTGTCTAGCTGATAACTATGTTTTATCATTGATATTACAAGAATAAAATTAACTAATGGAACTAATTGTATAGAAGGTAGATTCTATTTGCCATGACTACACATGAACTGTAAGTGAAGATACTGCCCATTATTATGAGATGCATCATATGTATCTTGGACTTAGCATTGGTTATTAACACATACCATTACTTCATTAATTTGTTGTAGGAGGGAATAACATACTTGCTTCTGGTAGGCCAGCTTCAATCTAGTCTTTCAGCTTTGCTCCTAGGTCCTCTTGGCAGATGCACAGCAGTTTTCCTTTTTAAGGCCCAAAGTTAAACGATGAACTAATTAATTACGTAGTAAGCAAGGACTTCAACATGTCCAAATTACGGGTTGTATTCTGTAGGGTTTTAAAAAAACGTTTATATTGACTTACAGTAATGATTGTAATTTAAATGCTTTATATATAGGTATATTTTTTTATTTTTTAATATATATATATTTTTTGTCAAAGGAATAAGTCCCCCTGTCAGTGGAGGATGGGATACTTCAACCTGGGGGTTAAAATCCAACACTGAACCTCAGAATCAACCGGTAGCCTCTCCTAAAGCAATTACAAAGCCAGTTCGAAGAACTGTGGTAGATGAATCTGAAAATTTCTTCAGTGCCTTTCTCTCTCCCACCGATGTCCAGACCATTCAGAAGAGTCCAGTGGTATCAAAACCACCAGCTAAATCACAGCGACCAGAAGAAGAAGTGAAAAGCACCTTACAGGAGTCCTTGCACGCTGGACAGTCAAGAACAACTGAAGCCGCTGAGTCGAAAGTAGAAGACTCTCCTCCATTTGTATCGGGGGAAACTCTGGCAGCCAGTACTCTGTCTCCTAAAACTGAGGGCAAGCATGAAGAAACTCTTAATAAAGAATCTGATACAAAGGTGTCAGCAGTACATTTGAAAGTATCTGAAAGTATAATTCATGTGAAAACAACTAGGGAAAATGTATCTAATATGCCTACACAGCCTCTCACAGCGGAAACAAAGGACATGGCTTTGGAACCTAAGGAGCAAAAACATGAAGACAGACAGAGCAATACACCTTCTCCTCCCGTTAGTACCTTCTCATCAGGTACTTCTACCACTAGTGATATTGAAGTTTTAGATCATGAAAGTGTAATAAGTGAGAGCTCAGCAAGCTCGAGACAAGAGACTACAGATTCAAAATCAAGTCTGCACTTGATGCAGACATCCTTTCAGCTTCTCTCAGCATCTGCTTGTCCTGAATATAATCGTTTAGATGATTTCCAAAAACTCACTGAGAGTTGCTGCTCATCTGATGCTTTTGAAAGAATAGACTCGTTTAGTGTACAGTCATTAGATAGCCGTAGTGTAAGCGAAATCAATTCAGATGATGAATTGTCAGGCAAGGGGTATGCTTTAGTACCTATTATAGTTAATTCTTCAACTCCAAAGGCTAAAACAGTTGAATCTGTTGAAGGAAAACCTGAAGAAGCAAATGAAACATTAATTATGCCCACTGAAGAAACAGAAATGGAAGAAAGTGGACGAAGTGCAACTCCTGTTAACTGTGAACAGCCTGATATCTTGGTTTCTTCTACACCAGTAAATGAAGGGCATACTGTCCTAGACAAGGTGGCTGACCAGCCCGAAGTTCCTGAAAGTGAGCCAGAAGCACTTTCTGAGAAGGAAGATGTATTCAAGGTAACTATAGGAAGTGGAAGGGGATTTTTTGATGTGCTTTTCAGAGATTAAATCATTGGTTTATTTTTAATATTCCGTGATGCCTAATGGTTTGTACTGATTAAAAAAGACAGGCATTTTGCATTTAAGTATGGTGTTAAGGATCTTAAACTTGAAGAATTATTGATGCTAAATTATTTGAAATTTCTCGAAGACAAGTATGGTAGCATAAGTTGATAGTTCAGTATAACTAAGCATAAAAAAGTTTCCATCTTAGGCCTTTACTGTTGAGTCCTTATCACCTTAATATTCTCTTTTGCTGGACTCATTAATTTATTAGTTTGCAAGGGACTGTCTTCTTATGTAAACAGATACCTTCACCTCTTTTGCAGATAAGGTGCTCAAACAAATCTAAATATTATATGATTTTTCTTATATCGAAAATATTTTGCATGTTCACATTATTTGTAGCAAATCTTGAATGAAAAATTTGGTCTCAGATCATTGATGTTTTTCTGTTGTTAATTGCTTGTTCGTTTTTTATGTTGTTTTTGATATTTCCTACTGATAGCTATCTTAAATGAATAAGAAAGGGAAATGTCCAAGGATCAAAAGTGTTGTTTAGGAATGACAAATTGCTTTCACCTAATATGTAAAAAAGGAAAGTGGTGTAAATTCTTTAAGTCACAGTTTTCGTTTTTCCTATGAATTTTAGGTGTAGAAATTGAGTTGGATCTGCCATCTTTAATAGACTCTTCTGAGATACAGGATATCTTGAAGAAATGTCCTCTAAGTGTCATGTATTGAATTATTTAAAGTAAAAAAAGTGCCACATTCTGTTACCTAGGTTTAATATTATTCACAAACAAAATGCCATGCTCTAGCTATAATAGCAGTTTGAATTCCTAGAAACCAACACTATTTATTATTAATAATATATTTTTGAACCATTGTTAGAAGGTAAGTGATTTCTAAGTTAATCTAGACCTAAATCAGGTAAGACTTAATTTATTTATTTTTTAGTACAAAAGGCACCATTCCTCCCCTCATGCACAAGTGTATCACTGCTTCAGCAGGACCTAAGGAATAAGATAGTCTAACCATCCCTTTTTGCTTAGCTTTATACTAATATATTCTGGTGATTTAAAAATTATATGCCTATCGATTTTCTAAAGTTAATTTCATTTTTTAAATGCAATGTATCATGCTAAAAATGTTGCGTGTTACATGTTTGGGTTGAAGAATAATATGGAGAAACAAACACTTGTATATCCAGTACCCAGATAAGATAGAGAACATTAGTAGAAGCTTTGAAGCCCCTCTTTGATCTTTTTGATTGCATCTCATCTCCCTTCCTTTTTTAGTGGTCATGTACACTCTTCCCACATTTTTGCTATTGCAAACGAATTGCTGTAAATGTTTTCTCCTCTGAGGTACACCTAAAAGTAGAATTTTCTACATGAAGGGGTATGTAGATCTTTAACTAGATATTGCTTAACTGTTTTCCAAAGCGTTTTACCAAACTACCAACTAGGTGGTTGTAGTACTAATTTATACCCTCCTACCCACTCTGTGTGAGTTCTTGATGTTCTATGTCTGCTGTGTTCCCAGTTTTGTTTTTAATTCTTTTTATGAGATAATGCTGTTTTATTAATTGCAGTGATTTGGCGGCCTTTACTTTTTCACCTGCATGTAAAAATGGTCGTTTAAAGTTGAATGTTGGACTTTTGTGTATTCTTCTTATCCAGACAGTTGAATTTCTGAATGAGAAACTGGATAAAAGGGAAGCTCAGTTATTATCTCTTAGTAAAGAAAAAGCACTTCTAGAAGAAGCTTATGATAATCTGAAAGAGTAAGTACTTTACAAATGTGAGTAATTTTACACATTTTGTAGTGGTCCATACACTTGGTTATTACTTAAGAATGTTTTTTAAGTTAAAATGTTTTATATTTTAAGTTGTTTATAATTATTGAGAATTGAATGGTATTTCCATTCCACCCTTAGAGATTACTTTTCGCCTCAAATTATCTTACTCTTTTACCACTGGCACTGAAGAGAGGTGTTTTGCAAAACAAAAACAAAAAAACCTCTTCCCTTTTGTTATTAATAATCTATTAGTATTAGAGATTTAAAAGGTATATTTAGAGAAAACTGAGATTATAGTTTTAAAAAATACTGAGTACTAGTTTGCTTTAAGGAGCTGATTAGTAAAATGTGACACAATTAAGATTTAACAGTGAAAAGTTTTAGTTACCTTTTTGTAATTTTTACACATCATGTATTGGTGACATTTTCAATTTCTAATGGGTTTTCTTTGAAGTGTTTTAAAATAAATTAAGCAGGTAATTTTTCTCTTAAAAGTTAACAGGCCTAAAATTAATCTATTTTAGTAAAGTGTATGTTGAAGAGAATGTTAGTTTTTTTTTTGCAAACTGAACTCAGCTGTTAACTTTAGAATATATAAACAAGTATTTTCAGTCTCAGTATTATTTTAAATTTAGTGAAATGATCAGAGTGAAAGAAGAGAGCAGCAGCATTTCTTCCTTGAAAGATGAGTTTACTCAAAGAATTGCAGAAGCAGAAAAGAAAGTTCAGCTAGCCTGCAAAGAGAGAGATGCTGCTAAAAAGGTAATGGAAGTTTAAAATAATACTAAATAAACTCTACAGAGACATATTTTTTTGAGGAATGCATTATTATTTTGGTATGGGAAAAAAGAAGTAAGATTAAAAAGGATACCATGTAGTATATTAACACTTAAATTTTAGATTTTTCGCACCTCTAGGATTACAGACTTTTGATACTTTGAAAAAAATCTAAGCCAGTATTTGTATAATTTATGTGTAAGTCCTTGCAAGATATATAGCAAGGATCTTGGGAATAATTTTTATAAATGATAAGTCCATCAAAATAAAAATAAATAACACTTAAATCTAAATGGCACTCTATAAATTTTAAAAATCACCATTACTCTCATTTGTTATTTTTCCCTTCTGCTTCAAATATATATATATATATATACACACACACACACACACACACACACACACACACACACATACATACATATATATATACTCCTTCAAGTCAAAGTAATTTTAAAATAAAAATTCCTAATGATTAGTGACATCGAATATTAGCATAAAATGTTGATTTATCCTAATGTAGGATTTCTCAACCTCAGCACTACTGACATTTTGGGCTGGATAATTTTATATTGTATGGGACTGTCCTGTGCATTGTAGGGTATTTACCAGCATCCCAGGCCCCTACCTACAAGAAGCCAGTATCACCCTTCCCTCCTCAACCCCAACCTAATCCCCCCTCAGTTGTGATAATTGAAAATGTTGCCACACATTGCCAAATGTCCCCTTGGGGGCAAAATTGCTCCTGATTGGGAACTATTTGTTCTAATTCTTATAATTTGGAACAGTTGGCTGTTTCAGATATTGGTAACCAATTAAGGTTAGTAATTATTGCTTGTATCCCACGTATTATAGCATTTCTCAGTATATGCCCTTGTGAGGTTGTTTTCTCCCTTCTTGATGAATGTCAATGTTAATATTTATAATTTTTCTCTATATATTCTTACAGAAAAGAAATATGATATACTTCTATCTGCTTGGTTGCTTTAATTAGCAACTTTAATTAGTATCATTTTAGACACTAATAATAACCTGAGACTATCTAACCAACTTAACTCTTCGTGTTCTTGCTCTATTCCATCTGAATACAGTACAAAAAGTAGATTTTAAGTAATGTTTGTCTTCTGTAGTACACTTTGAATTATAGATCTAAAATAGATCTAAACCATTAATTATAGCTGGAAAAAACTTGGGTCCTACGTTTTAACACATTTTATGTGTACTGCCATGTATGAACCCCCTACTTAGGATCCATAGGAAATTCAAAGGTGAATTTAATTACCTTAAGTGAAGAGTTTGCTTTTCTACTGTTGGGAGACAAATAATGTCAACAAATGTATAGTAGTAGGCAGTTGAATAAGCACTTTGAAATGGTATCATGGAGGATGAATTCTGATCAGAGGAACTGAGGAAGATTTCATGGAAGACATGACATTCTTAACTGGACCTTGATGGATGAAATTTTGACGGTTGGAAATGGACATCAATGTTGTGGGTAGTTCAGAGCATGGGCTTTAAAGATTCACAGGCCTGGGTTTAAGTTATAACTCTATGACTTTATAGCTCTCTGACCTTCAGAGTTTACTCAAGGTTCTTAGTCTTAGTTTTCTTATTTGTGTAGTTGAATAGTACAAGTGCCTCCCTCCCAGGATTGTTGGAAGGATTAAATGATAATGGATACAAAGCATGGTTTAAATACCTAATAAATGTTAGTTTATTTTAGCTATTTTTAGTTTCAGAGCATTATAAAAACCAAGTTTAAAATCATAGGACACTTTTCATATCACCATACTTCTCCATTGTAGTTTTAAAAGATAAAATATCTTAACATGTTTCTGCTGAATCTCTGCTTTATTAAAGTCGATCGAACCTTATGAAATTATGTTTTTTCTCTCAGTTCACAACATGTTTGTAAGTGCAGTGAGTGTCAGATGAGGAAAAGGAATACAGTGAAAAATGGAGATATACTAATTGAATGTTTCAAAAATAATGCTTAACCTGTAGAAAATATGTGTAGAGATACTCAAAAAGAGTATATTGTAAGTTAACTTCTCATTTCCATTTCCATATTAAAACCTGTTTATGTCTGAATTCAGGTCTATGTCATTTTCAAAGTTGTTCACTTTTAATTAACCAAGGTAATATAAACTCAGGTTAACAGTACAAAACTTATGGATTCTTATTGAGAATGTGAGTATTTGGATATGGAAAAAAATTGAAAAATATGCCCAGAATGAGAGTAATGCTTTATGTTACTCATATTCCTTCTTTTTTAATTAGGAAATCAAAAGTATAAAAGAAGAACTTGCTACTAGATTAAATAGTAGTGAAACGGCAGACCTTTTGAAAGAGAAAGATGAGCAGATCCGAGGGTTAATGGAAGAAGGTACGTAAAATATTTAGTTGGTTATGAAAAATATTGTGAGAACAGGAAGATACCACGTGACTAGCTGCTGCTTCCTAATGAAAAAATATTGGAAGCAAGAACGGTTTGGGCTTAAACCTCAGAAATGGTAGGCAACAATTCATGGAAGAATGGGGAGCAAGATGTAGAGAGGTAGAGGTATAATGTATGTAGCTTTTTGTTTCTAGGGAGGTAAAAAAGTAACTCCTTGAGAAATAGAATTTTGTGCTTCCCTAAGAAAGCTTCTAACAGGTTTTAGAGCCCTCTTTTAAACCAAGATATTTGAAAGTTATAATTCTGGAGTTTATATAGTATCTGAATCTCTAGCTTGGGTACTATGTGCTATCATTTTATTGTTCTGGCATTTGATAGTGAATTTTTTCTCACATTCATGTTTTAATTTTTTAGTTATTAAGTACTTTCTCTATGAAAAGATTCATAAATAACAGGGTTATGAAAATTAAAGATTCTTCATGAGATAAAACATTACAGTTGGACATTGAATTAATTTCTTTCTGTAATGTCATAGGAAAGAAGGTAGTTTTGGAAAGGATGGTTAAATAAATTTTTCTTTTTCTTAAAGTTTTTTAGTTATAAGAGTAATGCTTGCTACTTGCAGAAAATTTTGAAGTTATAGGAAGTATATGAAGAAATAAAAAATAGATCATAATTCAATTTTATAAGGAAATATTAATTTCTTCTAGTTCCTTTTTAATGCATTTTATTACATTTTTAAACATAATTAAGATCATACATCTAATTTGCAGTGTTCTTTCTTTTATATTTCCCTATGCTGTTAAATGTTTTGATACCATTATTAATGGCTGTGTTAAAGTCCATTGTATGGATATACTATAATTTGTTTTACTCTTCCTAAGGTTATACATTTATTTCTAAAATGTTAATATTACAAATAGTAGTGGGATGAACATTTCTGTACTTAAATCACTGCACTTAAGTGAATTTCCAGAGTAAGTGTTTGAGGACAATTGGAAATAATCACTTCATTTGAAAAAGTTAGTTTTACCCAATTGTTCTTTTTCATTTATTCAGCTAATATTTAACAGTTAATATGTCAGATATTGTGTTTGATATAGTAATAAATATGACACATTCCCTGTCCTTTAGGAACTTATAGTTTAATGAGAGGGAAATATAGGTACACAGATAATTATAAAGCAATCTTAGCACTAAAATACATGAAACACATAATTGTATCTCAAGACATCTTGCAGTCAGATACTGTCTTGTGTTACAACATTAGAGACTGAGGGGACAGCTAAGTACATGGTTTCATAATTTAAAAAATTATTAAGAATATTAATATCAAATTTCACTTCGTTGGAATTTACTAATTTAATCAGGGAGTGAGCTGATGTTTTCTTTTGCTTAATGAACTTCTTTATAGAGAAAATAGAATGATTTCATCTATGGGTATATTCACATACTGCTTCTGTATACCCTAAAAGTATTTTTTAACTCAGAGCTGAAGAGCTGAAAGTCTCAAAGCTGAGAGTGCGTTACAGTGAGTAACTGATTACTTCATTACCTAGAGTCATCAACTGTTAACATCTAGCCACACCTCCTCCGTATCTCTCTGCAACGCATATACTACCCTTTTGCCAAACCACTTGAAAGTAGGTGACAGATATCATTCCACTCCTAAATTCTTTTTTTATCCAGCTTTATTGAGGTATAATTGAGAAATAAAAGTTGTATGTATTTAAGGAGTACAATGTGATTTTTTATATATGTATATATTATGAAATGATTACCACAATCAAGCTAATTAATGTATCAGTCACTTCACACACTTTGTGTCTGTGATGAGAACACTTTTAAGATCTACTCTTCTTAGCAAGTTATAGGTGTACCATACAGTGTTATTAACTTTAGCCATTATGCTGTAAATTAGACCTGTAGAACATATTCATCTTACATAATTGAAACTTTGTACTCCTTGACCAACATCTCCCCATTTCCGCCACCCACTAGCCCTTGGTAACCACCATTCTGTTCTCTGCTTCTACAAATTCAACTTTTTTATATTCCACATATAAATGAGATCATGCCATGTTTGTGTCTGGTTTATTTCATCCTCTAGGTTCATCCATGTTTTCACAAATGGCAAGATTTTTTTTTAAGCTAAATAATATTTTATTTATATCTATATCTATATTTATATCTTACCTATCTATCTATCTATCTATCTATCTATCTATCTATCTATATAGATCTATCTATCTGTATCGCATTTTCTTTATCCATTTATCCATCGACGGAAACTTAGATTGTTTCCATACCTGGGCTATTGTAAATAAGGCTGCAGTGAACAGGGTTGCAGATATCTCTTTGAGATACTGATTTCATTACTTTTGGATATATGTAGTCAGAAGTGGGATCAGTGGATCATATGATAGTTCTATTTTTAATTTTTTGAGGAGTCTTCATACTGTTATCCATAGTGGCTGTACCAATTTACATTGCCAACACTAATACACAAGGGTTCTCTTCACATCCTCTCCAGTATTTATCTTTTGTCTTTTTGATAATGGCTGTCCCAACAGGTGTGAGGTGACATCTCATTTTAGTGTTGATTTGCATTTCCCTGATGGTTAGTGGTGTTGAGCACCTTTTTGTATACCTGTTGCCCATTTGTATGCCTTTTTTGAGAAATGCCTATTCATGTCTTTAGCCCATTTTCAAAATTGGCTTAATTGTTTTTTTGCTATCAAGTTCTGTGATTTCTTACATATTTTGGTTATGAATCCCTTATTAGTGTGTAGTTTGCACATATTTTCTTCCATTCTTCATACTGTCTCTTCACTTTGTTGTTTCCTTTGCTGTGCAGTAGTTTTTTAGTTTGATGCAATCTCATATGTCTGTTTTTGCTTTTGTAGCCTATGCTTTTGGAATCATATCCAAAAAATAATTCCCAGGCCTTATGTCAGAAAGCTTTTCCCTTATGTTTTCTTCTAATAGTTTTACTGTTTCAGATCTTACATTTAAGTCTTCAGTCTATTTTGAGTTGATTTTTGTATATGATGTGTGATGGGGTACCATTTCATTTTTCTGAATATGCATATCCCAATACCGTTTATTGATGAGACTGTCCTTTCCTCATTGTGTGTTCTTGGCATCCTTGTTGAAGATCACTTGTCTGTAAATACGTGGATTATTTCTGGGCTCTCCATTTTGTTCCATTGGCCTATATGTTTGTTTTTATGCCAGTACCATACTGTTGATTACTGTAGCTTAGTAATATGTTTTGAAATACGGATATGTGATACCTCCAGCTTTGTTCTTGCTCAGGTTTACTTCAGCTATTTGAGGTCTTTTGCAGTTCCATTTGACTTTTAGGGTTGTTGTTTCTATTTTTGTGAAAAATACTGTTGGAATTTTGATAGGAATTGCATTGAATCTGTAGTCTACTCCTCTAATTCTTCAGTCTGCATCTCTCAAGGACAAGTACACTTTTTTCTTGACGAGCACAACATCATAATCACATCTATGAAAATCAGCATTAATTCAGAAGTGTATTCCAGCATGTATTGCATCATTTACCTCATCTCTAAAAATAACTCTCATACCTGGTTATTTGTTCTGCCCCAAAATCCAATCAAAGTTTGTTCATTGCATTTGGCCATTATGTTCTTTTAGTCTTCCAGCAATCTAGGATATCTTTTTCATGATATCAAAGATTTTGTAGAGTCCACTTGTCCCACTGAATGCCCCATGTTCAGGAATTTGTCACTTTCTTCATGATTAGATTCAGATCGGATTTCTAGTAAGAAATATAATAGGTGATATTGTGCACCTACCACTCCATCACATCAGTGGACTCATAATGTCAGGCTGTAGCACAATTAGTGATATCAAAACTGAATGTTTGGTTAAGATGGTGACCAGGTTTCTCTATTGTAAGAGCACATTTTTTTCCCTTTGTAATTTGTAATATGTGGGAGTGGTTCTTTAAGACTGTAAATATCCTGTTCCCACACCATCCTTCTACCTAGTAATTTTAGCATTCATGGCTTATGCTGTCCAAATCAGTTTAACATTGACTATTACAGCATTGTGATGTTTCAAATATTCTGTCATTTTATGTCACTGGTTAGTTAAAACATTCTATTCATATTCTTAGAGAATCATCATTATTTGAATTTATACTTTTTTGCCATTTCCAGGAGAAAAACTTTCAAAACAGCAGCTGCATAATTCTAACATCATTAAGAAATTAAGAGCTAAAGACAGAGAAAATGAAAATATTATTGCAAAGCTGAACAAAAAAGTTAAAGACCTAGAAGAAGAGTTACAACATTTAAAACAGGTGAATATTAACCATTCTCTGCATATATATATTGTTATTACTTCCAATATGAACATATGGCCAGGGTTTATAAAACATTTGGGATGATTTATTGAGGTATATCGTTTGGGAAGAATTTTCCAAGCAATTTAATAGTGAATGTTGGGACTTCCCTGGCAATCCAGTGGTTAAGCTGCCAGGCTTCCATTGCAGGGGGCGCCGGTTTGGTCCCCGGTCAGGGAACTAAGATATCACATACCCTGTGGTGTGGCCAAAAAAAAAAAAAAGAAGTGAATGTTAAGATTCTTCTTCGTTATTATAATACTTGAGATTCGTGGAATGCAGTTATTTCCTGTGGTGTTTTTTATTGAAAAATACCTTTGTTTTTATAATATAGGTCCTTGATGGCAAAGAAGAGGTTGAGAAACAACACAGAGAAAATATTAAGAAACTAAATTCTGTGGTAGAACGCCAAGAGAAGGATCTTGGCCGACTTCAAGTAGACATGAATGAACTTGAAGAAAAGAACCGAAGTATTCAAGCTGCTCTTGATAGTGCATACAAGTAAGAAAATGAACAAATGTGCAACTCGTTTAAAATCAGTTATCAGAACAGGATGTTGAAGAAACACTTTTTCCATTATCTGATCACTAGTAACGTTTATAAACTTACCTATATATGAACTTGTGACTGGTTAAAGCAAATTCGACAGAGAGTCCTCACTGTAGTCACTGCTTATTGTGTGGTGAACTCTTCCTCATTTTGTAGATCTCATGGAAATCTACCTGGAAACTTCATTAATATGGCCATGTAATTAACTATATTATTTTAACTTAAAAATCATCTATTTAATTTTTTTAGAGAACTTACTGATCTCCACAAAGCCAATGCTGCAAAGGATAGTGAGGCCCAGGAAGCTGCTCTAAGTCGTGAAATGAGAGCTAAAGAAGAACTTTCTGCAGCACTGGAGAAGGCCCAAGAAGAAGCCCGTCAGCAGCAAGAAACATTAGTGATTCAAGTAAGCATTAGATGAAAAATTAGTCTTCAAAATCTTTGTTTGTGCTTCTGCAAAATAAAGAATCTGTTAATTTGAATCAAACCTTATGTAGTGGCACATGTGTTACATTTTCTTTGTAATCCTGTTGGGCTCATTTTCTAAGAGTACTGGATTGTGCCAAGCTTAATCAATTGTGTGTTTTCTTAAACTGTTGTTAAAGTGATGCCTACATTATACCAGTATTGCTTACGTTTTGGGGGGAATTTCAGACTTATTTGAGAACACTATGAAATCTAGGGATGTTCTTACCAGGGAAATGCACGAATGCAGATAAATACTAAACATTGCATATAATTTCAGGAGAATCTGTTTAACTCCTGAGCTTATTCATAGCATCTGTGGGAGTCCATGGACCTCAAATGAAGGAAGAAAACCAACATTTGTCAGGCTTTGTCTTATAAAATCATCATTTGATAGATATTTGGGTTATTTACACTTGTAAATTTTACTTATTTATTTTTATTGAGGTGTAGATTGATGTACAATATTATGTAAATTTCAGGTGTACAACATAGTAATTCACAATTTTTAAAGGTTATACTCCATTTTTAGTTATTATCAAATATTGGCTATATTCCCTGTGTTGTACAATATATCCTTGTAGCTTATTTATTTTATACATAGTAGTTTGTACCTCTTAGTCCCCTATTTCTAATTTTCTCCTCCCCACTTCTCTCTTCCCTCTGATAACCACTAGTTCTTTAAATCTGAGTCTGTATCTTTTTTGTTATATTTACTAGTTTGACAATTTTTTAGATTCCACATATAAATGATATTATACAGTATTTGTTGTTCTCTGACTTATGTTACTAATCATCCATGTGGTTGCACATGGCAAAATTTGAGTCTTTTTTATGGCTGAGTAATATTCCACTACATATATACCACATACTATGTATGTATACACACACACACCATATATATATATATATATATATATGTATGTATATATCTCCATTCATCTGTTGATGGACACTTAGGTTGCTTCCATATCTTGGCTATTGTAAATAATGCTGCTGTGCACATTGGGGTGCCTGTATCTTTTCAAATTAGTGTTTTCATTTCCTTTGGATATATACCCAGAAGTCTTTACACTTTTTGGTTATTATGGATAATACTGCTATAAACATTAATTTACAAATTTTTGTGTGAACACATATTTTAAATTCTCTTAGATATATACCCTTGGGTCGTATGGTAATCCTTTGTTTAACTTTTTCGGGAACTATCAAACTTTTCCACAGCTGCTGAACTATTTTATGTTCCCACCAACCATGTATGAGGGTTTCACTTTCTCTACATTCTTGCCAGTATTTGTCATTGTCTTTTTTTTTTTTTTTTCATTATAGCCCTTTTAGGGGTGTAAAATGGTATCTGAGTGTGGTATTGATTTACATTCCCTTAATGATTAATGATGTTGAGCACCTTTTTATGTGCTTATTGACTATTTATGTATCTCCTTTGGAGATATTTATTTAAATGTTTAAATCCTTTGTCCATTTTTTATATTACCTTTTTATTGTTCATTTGTAAGAGTTCTTTATATATTCTGCATATTCGACCCTTATCAAATGTAGGATTTGCAAATATTTTCTCCCATTCTGTAGGTTGTCTTTCACTTTCTTCATAGTGTCCTTTGATACACAAAAGTTCAATAAATTTTGATGAAGTCCAGCTTACCTATTTTTTCTTTTGTTGCTTGTGCTTTGGGCATCGCATTTAAGAAACTGTTGCCTAATTCAACATCATGCAGGTTTTCACGTGTTTCTTTCTACAGTTTTTATAGTCTTAGTTCTCACATTTAGATCTTTTACATGTGGATATCAAATTGTTCCAGCACTACTTGTTGAAAAGACTATTCTTCCCTCATTGACCTCAATGCACTTTTGATTTAATTTCACAGGGATATGTAAAGCATTTACATGATTCCAAAGTGTGAAAGCTGTATAACAAAATATATTAAGATAACATTTACTTCCAACTTAGCCCCTCCCTATTCCCTTTCTTTGCTTGTAAATAACCATTTTATTAGTGTTTCTATTTGTAAATGCAAGAAAACATACATACTTACATTTACTTATATACACCCCACATATATATACATACCTACACGTATACACACATTTGTTTGTATCGCTCTCATCCTTCCTACATAAAATATAGTTTACTATTGATACTGTTTTATAGCTTGCTTTACTTACCTAATAAAACATCCTGGTGATCATTCCATGGTAGAGCATAGAGCTTTTTAAAAAATTCCTTTTTATAGTTCTATAGTATATCATTGTGTGAATATACCATTCAGTCAGTTCCTATTAATGGATGTTTGGGTTGTTTCCGATGTTTTGCTGTTGTAAATTACACCATGGTCCTTGTACTTCTGCCACTCCCTCCCTGGGATAGATAAAAATATTAATATTTTAAATTAAAAGTACTCGAACGTAATAACAAAAAATTGGGGGAATGGGAGCTAGAGAGTATATGGGGTTACCATTCAAAAAATCATCACCTTTTACAAGTCCTGCCAGTTTTGTGTATTAACTTCTTGTCCTTATCTTCATGTACATATTTCTTATAATTGATATATATATATATAATTTTATAGTTTTTTCATTTAAGATTAAGCTGTACATTTCTGCATGGTTTTTATGTTCATTTTAATTTTTATTGGGTATATTAATGCATCCACATTTACAAAAATAAATGACTGCTAATAGATATTAACAATATTTCTTGTTTCGTTTGTTTTTGTTAGTCTAGCTCACAGTGTAGAGAACATCTTTGTATGTTTACAGATCTGCTTCCATAGAATAAATTATCAGGACTAGGACGATCAGATGAAAGAATGTAAGAAGTTTGATGATTATGTTGCCATAACGCTTTCCAAAAAGGCTGTAGCAGTTTACAACCTGTGCAGCTGTGTATGAATATAGCAGCTAGATTTTATAGCTCATATAGCTCCTATCACATCCTGCATTAAACTGCGAACGTTTATGGATGCATTGTCTTTCCTCCTATATTGTATGGCAGTGGCTGGGCCTTGTACATACTTACATGCTTTGTGTGTGTGTGTGTGTGTGTGTGTGTGTGTGTGTGTGTGTGTGTGCGCGCGCCTTATCGAGCTTTCCTAAATACATATTGAATACATATGGCTCGGGGATTGCCTGAAGAATGGGATGTGGTAATCATACGTAAAAGCTCATTGGATAGTGAAGAGTATTATACATGAACAGTTAGTCAACACAATACAAAATATGTAGTTAGCAGGAAGTTATAGATAATATTGTGATATTGGTTGTGATAGTGTTGTTGGTTCTCCTAATACAGGTCGGGGACCTTAGGCTGGCACTGCAACGTGCAGAACAAGCAGCTGCCAGAAAAGAGGATTATTTACGTCATGAGATCAGTGAACTCCAGCAGGTACTGTCAGAGTTTCCCTAAACACAAATCTGAGATGCGTTTTTCAAGAAATACAAAATGACTCAGTGGGATAATGTTCTTAGAGTTGAGAAGATTTCTCCCATACTTATCATTTGCTGTATTTTTGTGGCTTATGTGAATAAAACCAGAGTGAGCACCTTAAAAATGTATAAGAAAAGCCCTAATTTTGTTTTCTAGAAGATAATTTTATCATGATAGATATGTAGTATATTCAGTGTTGTTTTTTCATTTGTAATGGCCGATTTATTAATTATTATCAGTCTCTGATTACTGTGGGGCAGATGAGCAATGCCTAGTTTTTATGCTACTGCTCTGTTAATTTCAGTCAATGAACATGTACAGGAAAAGGGGGAGAAAATGCCCCTCAGATTAATCTTTCTGTTTTTATAAATACTTAGAATTTGGATGAGGAGGCAACTACTGGGAGGTTTGGATGATACTCTTAATTATCTTAAGGTATTCAAAGGCTGTCTTTATCTTAGAAATGCTCTGTAAAGCACTTATTTAGTTACTATGTTGCGCAACTTAACTGTAACTTAAGGATTGAATAGTTAGAAAATAATTTAATAAAAAATCATTTTATCTTGGAGAAGTAGTTTTTCCCAGAAATCTCTCATAAAGTTTCTTTGCTAGCATTTTTAGTGTTTTTATTGCTGTCAGTAGTAATGACTTAAGAATGTCATGATTCAGAGACTCCAGGAAGCAGAGAATCGAAACCAAGAACTGAGTCAAAGTGTTTCATCAACAACAAGACCGTTACTTCGACAGATAGAAAATTTGCAAGCAACTCTAGGGTCCCAGACGTCATCATGGGAGAAGTTAGAGAAGAATCTTTCTGATAGACTTGGTAACTGCTTTAGTTCTTAAGCTCAATGTAGAAGCCCTTCCATCTTGTTTTAGAATTAGGGTAATGGTATGAAATTGAAATTCACTTGATCTCATGGTTTCATTTTGTGTCTAACTTGTAGATTTTTACCTCTTCTCCTCTTTTACATTTATTTTCTAATACCTTAATTGACTCTTTCAAAACATTCCTTACACGATGTGTCTGGTACTGTCTAAAATACTTCCATGTCATTCTTACATTCATTTTTACAAACTGTTGTGCTCAACTGTTTTCTTGTCCATTGCTAAGTCTGACCTCATTCTAGCTTGTCTGCAGTAGTGTAGGAAGTAGAGATCAGGTATGATTCTAGTCAGTGGTAGAATTCCAAGAGCAGAGATAGGTCTAAGTTAGATTAAGGTCAAATTCTAGTAGACAGATGCTGTGGAGTCTTAAGGTTCCATATTTTGCTTCTTAACAGAAATGCTCTAGGTTGCCCTTCTGTGCTGTTAGTAAAAAGAAAATTATTCTTCTAAGATACTTATTCAAGCACAGAATATGTACATATTAGATATCCCAGAAGCTAGCAAATGGTGAAAAATTCCTGTGTCCATTCTACGCCTAAAATTAACTGTAATTTGAGAGACATCATGGTGTAGTGATAAAAGCAGACGTGAATGGGTGTCAGGAGACTTGGACTCAGGGTTTTTATGTTTTGTTTTGAATCACCCAGTCAGACAGTCTGGAGCAAGACACTTACCTTCTCTGGACTACACCCTGAAAATCATGAGGGGTGAACTAGATTAGTTGCTTTCAAACATTATTCAGTAGATCCCTTGTATGTCTTAGTGCTGGCTGTCATGGTGAGGGGGAAGCTTGATAAGTAAGCTGCTGGGCTCCCTCCAGGCTGTTTTAATGAAAGTAGTGCCTCCTTTATCTTTTTTTTTGGCCCTTGTAGCTCCATGTAAGATTTTGTCTGGAAATAGATTTATCTGCTCAAAAAGAAAAATCACTGAACAGATGAACCTTCATATATTGTTTAATTTCTACGTATTAATTTTAGGTCTATTATTTATCTTGGACCACTTTTTGAGACCCATTTGTTATGAAATATGTCATATTTGAAAATGACACCTTCTGAAACAAATATTTATTTAGCAATAAAATGAAAGCAAGAAGCCATTATTTTTGTGGCTTTTAAACTGGAGCCTACACAGCCTCAGGGATATGTGGTATTGTGCTGGAATGTAGGCAAAGCCACAGGACAAATGTACCGTATAATGCTATAAATAAGAGCATAGATACAGTATAGAACAGAATTTATAATGTAAAATAGAGATATTATTAGGTCTACTTTGGTGGGGAAAAAATATGAAAATTCTTGCCTTTGTTAAATCTCAGAATTTTATCCACTAGTCCTTTTTTTAAAATTGTAATTGTCAGTTGAGCTAACTGTAGATTCATATGCAGTTATAAGAAATGATATAGAATGGTCCCTTGCATGCTTTCCCCAATATCCATATGTTAACACTTTGCAAAATTATAGTAGAATATCACAATCAAGGTATTAACTTTGAAACAACCTTCTGATTTTATTCTGATTTCCCCAGTTTTACTGGTACTTATTTGTGTATATATATGTATATGTGTCTATGTGTGTATCAAGTTTTATACAAGTTTACCACTTGTGTAGGTTCATGTATCCATCACTACAGTCAAGATATTGAATAGTTCTAACACCACAAAGATCCCTCATTTTGCCCTTTAAAATCATACTTAGCACCCTCATGGCCCTCCCTCCCTGTCTCGAATCCCTGGCAGCCACTAATCCTCCACTTCTAAAATTTTGGAATTTCAAAATGTTATGTAAATGTGGAACTTCCCTTGCAGTCCAGTGGTTAAGACTCTGTTTCCATTGCAGGGGGCATGGGTTCGATCCCTGGTTGGGGAACTAAGATCCCACATGCCGCATGGCACTGCCAAAAAAAAAAAAAAAATTTATGTAAATAGAATTGTATAACGTGACATTTTGGGGATTGGCTTTTTTTGCTCAGTGTAATTTCTTGAAGATTCATACAAGTTCTTATGTGTATCAATGATTTAGTCTTTATTGCGGAGTGTTTTTCTTTTTTTAAAAAAATATTTATTTATTTACTTTGGCTGCACCGGGTCTTAGTCGAGGCGTGAGGGCTTCTTAGTTGCAGCATGTGGACTTAGTTGTGGCATGCAGACGCTTAGTTGCGGCATGCATGCGGGATCTAGTTCCCCGACTAGGAATCGAATCTGTGCCCCCTGCATTGGAAGCATGGAGTCTTACCCACTGGACTACCAGAGAAGTCCCTGCTGAGTGTTTTTCCATGTATGTAGCACATCTTGTTTAAACATGTACCTGACGAAGGATGTCTGGGCTGGATCTAGACTTTGTATGGATAAAGCTGCTGTGAACATTCATATACAGGTTTTACTGTGAACTTAAGTTTTCATTTCTCTGGATAAATGCCCAAGTGTGCATTTGCCAGGTTGTATGGGTAGTTGCATGTTTAGTTTTTTAAGAAAATGCCAAATTGTTTTCCAAAGTGGCTGTATCTATGAGAATAATCCAGTTTCTCTACCTCCTTGCCAGCATTTTCTTTCAGTGTTGTCCCTATTTTTTCTTCTGGTCATTCAGACAGGTGTGTAGTGATGCCTTATTATGATTTTAATTCGCATTTTCCTCACGAAAGATGGTGAATGTCAGTTTATCTGCTTGTTTTCCATTTGTACGTCCTCTTCGGTGAAATGTTTGCCTTTTGCCCATTTTCTAATTGGAATGTCTGTATTTTCACTGGTGAGTTTTGAGCCTTCTTTATGTATTCTAGATGCTAGTCTTAGATAACATGGTTTGCATTTATTTCCTCCAAGTCTGTAGCTTGTATTTTCATCTTTTTCACATAGAACAAAAGTTTAAAATTTTGAAGAAGTCCAGTTTATCAGTTTTTCTTGTTATGGCTCATGCTCTTTGTGTCAAACCTAAGTACTCTTTGCCTATCCCTAGATCCTGAAGATTTCTTCTGTTTTTTTTTCGAAAAGTTTTATAGTTTGTTTTTTTTTTTTCAGTTGAAGTATAGTTGACTTAAAATATTATATTAGTTTCCAGGTATACAACAGTAATTTGACATTTTTATAGATTATACTTCATATAAAGTTATGATAAAATATTGACTATATTCCCTGTGCTGTACATTACATCCTTGTAACTTTTCTATTTTATACGTGGTAGTTTGTACCTGTTAATCCCCTTCACCCGTTTTACCCCCTCCCCTCATTATATTTTGTTTTATAATTAAGTGTATGATCCATTTGAGTTAATTTTCATATGCTGTGTGAAGGTTAGTTTGAGGTTCTTCTTTTTTTTTTTTCCCTTTGACTATCCAATTGACCCAGCACTGTTTTTTGATTCACTACTCTGTTGATACATGACTCCACTTTCAAATTAAAATATTTTGGTGAAAAAAATGATAAAACACATATAAATTAAGATTTTTTTTGTCTCTGTAGGCAGGCCTGCCTTAGTCAATGAGTACTTACAGTTTTAAGTGTGGCTATTTGCATCATTAAAAGTTTGAAGTCAGAATCTACTTGTTATCTTGGCCTCTTGAATGTATGTATATGTGATTTTTCTTTTTTACCCTACAATCAGGTGAATCCCAGACCTTGTTGGCAGCAGCAGTTGAGAGAGAACGTGCGGCCACAGAAGAACTTCTTGCCAACAAAATTCAACTGTCTTCCATGGAGTCACAGAATTCTCTCTTAAGACAAGAAAATAGTAGATTTCAGGCCCAGCTAGAATCAGAGAAAAATAGGCTAAGAAAACTAGAGGATGAAAATAATAGGTGAGCATGTTTCTTGAGTGTTATTCTTGGTAGTTTCATGACATTTTAAAGCACTTTAAAAAAATGTGGTGTTGGTTTTTAGCTTCATTGCACTGAGAACTGAAAATACATATTTTTAGTGTTTAAAGTCAGAGTCATTAGTAATAGGATATTATACCAAGATACGACCGGGATTCATTGAACCTTGCATAGGCTTTCAAAATTGGGTGGCATGTTCTGAATGTATTTGCATTTTCCAGAGAAAAGATTCATTGCTTTAATTAGATTTTTTAAAGGAGTCTGTTACCACAAAATAGTTTGAAGACCACTCACTGGAGTTGTTTTTATTTTACAGGGGTTTAAGCATTGTTCCAATCTTTCTAAATAAATGTCTGGGCTCTTTGGAAACCATAAGCTATAAAATCCATCTATGTGAAGTTATATTAAGGCTGTGATTAGGGGTTTTATCCTGAGTTCTTCCTTGGAATTTTACTTTAAAAAAAAGTAGTCAAGTAAAAATGATTCATGAAGTAAAATATATGAACTTTTGCAGACATTTTCATAGACCTTCCTAATAAGCCTTTGTAGAATCTGAACAAATTGTAGAATGGTGGTATTCAAAATTCTCTTTAGAAAAAAAAGTCTCTTTTTAAATGAAATCTTAATCCAGAGAACCAATAAATAAGATAACATGAAGTAGTAGTTCACTTTTTGAATAAAACGCAGGTCATCTGGAAAATACAGTTGGAAAATAAAGCTGATAATAAAAATGACTACTAAGTATATAACTGGAGTTAATAAAGTAGTGAGTTTTTAATAGTCTGTACTATCATCTTTTTTGTTTTAATTCCCTTTGGCTTAATAGGTACCAGGTTGAATTAGAAAACCTAAAAGGTGAATATGTAAGAACACTTGAAGAGACAAGGAAAGAAAAGGTATTTCGATTAGTGTTCGCTCACCTCTTAGGGCTTCCATTACAGAATGGTTGGGGATGGTAGCGAACTAATGAGATGGCAAGATAAAATGGGTGATGTTTCTGCTTTTGGAACTTGATCTTTAGTAGTAAGACCAGTAGGAGTGTATACCTTATGTTCCTAAACTTTGAGATTGACTTATGATGATGACTTAGTATCACAGAAATTATCTAACTGTATCTCTCTCTCCATTAGACACTGTTGAATAGTCAGTTAGAAATGGAGAAAATGAAAGTTGAACAGGAAAAGAAGAAAGCAATTTTCACTCAAGAAGCAATAAAAGAAAAGGTATTACATTTTGTTTTCTTTTTGATGTAACCAGTTTGTAGCTGTTGTGATTAATCATTATTTGTTTTGTAATTTTAGCTACACTTTATAAATACCATTTCTTATGTCTAAAATCAATAGAGTGATAAATTCTAGTAGTATAATCAGTGTTCTGCTCAGAGTGGGTCCAGAGTAATTGGAGTTTATGCAAAGATATCTGTGATTTCTAGGATTTGAATGACAGAACCTCTTGCCCCTTTTAAAATGAATTTTTGTGGTCTCTCACTGACTCTGATGCCCCTCATTTGGCCCATAGGCACCTTGGGAGTGAAACTGGTTTGTTCACTTTCTTTCTGGTTAATGAAGGTAATTTTTCTAAAGTGAGTTTCCTGTATTTAAAGGATTGGAGTATACTCGGTAGTAAGCGTAATACATTAAAACTACCTATATGTGCATTGATTGAAATTACCTTTTGAAATTATTTGGTTTAAAAAAATACAGTAAAAATAAAGTGGATAAGCCAGAAACTTTATGGTTTGTAAATCTCATTGGTAATCTTATTCTAAAGAATAGGTTTAATTGGTGGTATGTTATATAATATGAAGCAGTTAGTTCATATAATTGTTCCAATAAAAACATTCTCATTCCATTAAAAATAAAACAAATTATGTTGTTATAATATAAATGAGATGATTTAACCAAGTTTGTCTACGCTTTAAATTACTAAATATTGTGCCTTTGATAAGACTTAAGATATCTGTAACATTTTATGAGGAAATTAGAATGAATCTTTGTTGTCATTGATCCTAGAAAACTTTATTGCTTTTTTATTTATCATTTTACTCTTCAATCTGAACTGAATTTTTTTTTCTTTACACCTTAAGGAACGGAAGTCATTTTCTGTTTCTAGCACTCCCACAATGTCACGCTCAAGCTCGATAAGTGGAGTTGATATGGCAGGACTACAAACATCTTTTATGTCTCAGGTGATGTTTTATTTCTTACACGTGTTTAGTTCTTAGACTGAATAATGATAAAGAGAATATGCAGATAGCAGTTCGACTCTCACCGTGATCTTGCTATTCTGTAGGCAATTTATCTGCATATTTGTAAGGGAGTGCTAATTGCACTGAGGAAATAGAGATGGTTTTCTGCCTTTGAAAAAAGTCATAGACATTTTAAAGTAAGAATTGACCAAACCATTTTGTTTGACACCTATGCACAGTCTGTAGTAACTGAATAACTATATATGCTTTCTTTAATTAACACAGGATGAGCTTCATGATCACTCATTTGGACCAATGTCTGTGTCAGCAAATGGAAGCAATCTTTATGATGCTGTAAGGATGGGAGCAGGATCAAGCATTATTGAAAATCTACAGTCTCAGCTAAAGCTAAGGGAAGGAGAAATTACTCATTTACAGGTATTAGAAAAATTAAATGTGCTGTAGAAGTAAATGAAATTTTGAGGCCCAATGAGTAGCACCCTTCATTTCCACCTGCATTCTGAACAAATTGAGAAATAAAATGAAATAGTGACACGTGAAGCCCCAAGTAAATCATATATATTAACGATAAAGGCTGGTTGGAGAAATTAGCCAAGGATGAAAGTTCAGTGGGCCTTCTGAGTGCCAGAATTTGGGAGACTGTCACAGGAAATGCTTGGCTGGAGTAGGCCACCCCATGTGTGACAGCCTGCCATGATAAGACAGAGAGGCATCTAGGAGCAGAGAGCTCCTTGCAGGCAGCTTTTTCCAAACACGAAAAAAGGGAAGTTGCTGAGCTGAGCATAGCCATTTTATTCTCCCCAGATTTTCTGCTTAGGTAAGTTGCTCCAGCTCCCCCTATGAGGAAAGAGTAAAGGTGATGAGAGAGATTAGAACTATAACATCCTAGACATGAAAGGAAACATCGTGAGTGGAGCATCCTCCCATCTTATCTTGCTTTTCAGAAACTTAATGCTGTGACAAATGTTAAAACGTTTTACCTGTTTTCATTGTTAAACTTGATACACTCGAAAGTGGAACTTTCCTCTTCTATTTTTATTATATGATTTTAGTTGAAAATATTACTGTATTAAAGAAGATGTCCTTGAATTGGAAGAAAATAGATCAGAATAATCTTATTACCTGTTATGTTTGTGTAGCCCACTGTTATGCTTAAGGGCACAAATGAACTTCTTTGGTAGTTGATGATAGATTCTACCAATGTGACCTGCATGGTTGGCGGTTTGTTTTTATTTCTCTGGGTTTTTGTAGTAATTTAGCATAACTGAAATATATGCTATTTCCTTAGAGAAAAATGTAGAGTTGCATGTTTCAAACAGATGATTAAATTTTCTTCAGTTCTTTATCTCTCATAGTAAACCCTATAAATGGTATACCTTTGAGGAAAGTTGAAACCGTTTTTGTGCCTCTATTTCCTTTTACCAGGAGCTAGCTTATGGTTATATGTTCACATATCTATTTCTTAAAAAATAGCACATTAAATGTTTATATTAGTGGGATTATTAAACAAGATATACTTTGATTTAAATCACTTCCTGGTAATGTTTCTCAGCTAGAAATTGGCAATCTAGAAAAAACACGCTCCATAATGGCTGAAGAGCTAGTTAAATTAACAAATCAAAATGATGAACTTGAAGAGAAAGTGAAGGAGATACCCAAACTTCGAACTCAGCTAAGAGTAAGTATTCTTCACTCTTATTTTTAGTTTACATAAAATGCATATGTATATGTTAGTGTTTTCTTTGATAATTGAAGAGTATTAATATTTGAGTGAAGAACTTTAAAAATGAATCTTATCTTGCTTCTCACATCACACATTCAGAGTAATGTTCACAATCATGTTGAGTCTCAGCACAGGAAAATAACCAGATTTCATTTGGCCAAGGCTCATTAATAATCCTGAACTTTTGCATGATCTGAGCAGTATTTTATTGAATGATGTTATATGTATCCTCACAATTAGCATATTTGGTATGGGAAGTTGCTCTTAAGCCATATATGAGAATAGATTTTCTTTTGACTTTTCTTGTGGGGTAAATGCCAGGTAATACTTAAACCACAGTGAACCATAGAGACTGAAATTTCATCAAACGTGCTGAAATTACTGGGAGAAAAGACAGATTAAGCTATATATGGGGAGAATTGTAGATTTAGTGAAAAGATATGTTAAGATTAATAGCCATCTGGCTTTTTTTTTTTTTTTATTCTTTTATTCCAACAGACCGAGGTATGAGTTTAATTTTTATGAGAGATGACTATATACTTTTATTTAGATTGTAATGTCTTTACTGGTGGCTCATTTATGATAATATAAATATAATATTAAAGATTTTCTGTAGTTATTTAAAAATTGTAAACAAATATATTTTATAGGATTTGGATCAAAGATACAACACTATTCTGCAGATGTATGGAGAAAAAGCAGAAGAGGCAGAAGAACTTCGATTAGATCTTGAAGATGTAAAAAATATGTATAAGACTCAAATAGATGAGCTTTTAAGACAAAGGCTCAGTTAACTTCTGAAAATTACATTCCCATCAAACTGAATGTAAACATTTAATATCTAAGTACAGATATCCAATAAATTCTTTTATAGAATTAGAAAGTGTAATTTACTGTAGCATTCAAAAATTGAAAAAAATTGTTCTATAGTATATAGTAATATTTCCAGTTAAATTATTTTGTGCAGTATTTGAACTTTATTTTTAAAACTATTCTTTAAAGATTTATTTTTTACAGTCTTTTTTTTTTTTTTTTTTTGCCTTGAATAGCACAGAGATTTATTACTTTATCCTCATGTCATTATGGTTAGGGAAGGAGAATGGTGTTATATATTGTAGATATATAACTAATTGTATCTATAATTTATATGTTTTTGTTTATATTGAGAACATTTAAAGAGTGATAGTGACATATTGACACTTTGAAATCTTTCACACTTAAATCTTCAGTATGTCTAATTACTATTTATGAAAATGGACATTGTGTTCAAGTAAAAAAATTATTAAACCTGCAGTTATTAAATCTTGAACTAATATTTTTCTTTTGGAAAAAAAACACCTTCTGAAGTTTAAAGGGTAAATAATTTAAACTTTAAAAGTTTTGTGGTCTCATTTTATTTCACTCAGATTTCACGATTAAGTCTGTACAAATTTTGGTACCCATTTGGAGAAAGCTATAGCTATTCAAAGTTATCTAGGCATAACTGAATAGTGGAAGAATCTACTTACAGTCATTTTGTGATGGTATCATTAACATTTTAGTAGTTTTGAAGACGTATTGTTTTACTACCCTATAAAATGAATCAAAACTAATTAAATTACTAATATAATTTTCTTTTTAAAAATTAATTGTTCACATTTTGTAAAGCCATATTTTTGGCACATTAAAAGTATATGTTTGATATTCATAACAAAATAGAGAAATTATAGGAGTTAAATTTGGCATTTTGCAATTTTCTGTGGTTTATCATTTAATTTTTTTCTTGAACCTTTAAACCGAAAAATAGTGTGAAATAGCTGAAAAAATAACTATGCCTTCCTCTCAGCTGTGTTTTAGACTTGTGAAATATTTTGATACATTTTATTACTGAAAGTCATTTAGCTGCCTTTACTTGAAAGTAGGAACACTCACTTAACTTCTAGTTACATTTTAAACACTAGAACTTTAGCTACAGGTAAGCCATGTTGAAGCTTTTGGAATGCCTTTCAGGGCAATTCAAGTGACCTCATTTTTGTTCTTTTTGCATTCAAGACAGTATTTCTGTCAGTCAATCTCTGATTTGTAGCATTAATAAATATTCTTTCCATGTGAGCCAAATTCATAAAATTAATTTTCTATATTTTAGTGGTAAAAAGCAGTATAGTAGCTTTCTGTCAGCTTTTTTTTTTTTCTCCAGGGGCTGACAGAAAATGACAAGACTGATAGCAATAAGAAATGTACAGAATTAGAAAATATAGGAAACTTAAGTTGCAAATTCTGTCAAGTGTTTGAAACTAGAAGTTTAGGAATTATGAAATTGTTCTTTTAATATATCCATTAGTGAGGAAAAAAACCCAGAAACCCTTCAGTTGTGGAGAAAAGATTGAAATAAAATTCCTTTACTTTTCAATTTTATAATATTATACACTCTCTTTTCTTAATCCATATTAACATTAATAAAATCAACTTAAAATTTTAAAGTGTTCTCAGTTTATTTAAGATAAACAGCTATTTAATATTTAAGTCTTCGGCTGTATATTACCGTATATTGTTCTTCATCCACAAATTAATAGCTGATGTTCATACAGACCTTATTTTATTATACACTTAGATTTCTCAATACATTTGTAAGTTGAGAAGGTGTACTGAATTGCTTTCTTGAAGAACTCTACTAAGTGGCAGAATACCTATTGAATATTGGTTGCTGTATTTTGCTGTTTGTCATTAAAACTTACCTGTCCATATTCTAGAAAATATTTATATTTTAATAAAGAAAATAGATCGCAGTCAGATGTTTCCATTCTTGAAAGAAAATAGGTAATATAAATGATAACAATGTCAAGAATATAAACAAAGAATAGAGGGGTGTGAACATTGTTGTTTCATATATAGACAACTAAGCACAGACTGTGGGCATCCTTCTAACTCTTGGGAAGCTGAATTGAGAGTACCATTTCTTTCTTTTTCTTTACCTCTTTTTTGAGAACTTCCACTTGTACAGTGTTTAACATATGGGGATGTATCAAATGTATCTATACTTTGATTTAAGATATTCTAAATATGGATAATTTCTAACCTAGGAAAACATGTGGTTTAAGTAAGTGAAAAGAAAAGTTCAGGAAAATTTTTTTCTTGTAATCCTTCATTTGGCATTTGATTTATTAATTGAAAGTTTTATTTAAATGCTTATTAAAGGATGTGATTTATAATATATAGAAAATAGCCACAAGAAAAAATAGAAAATTACTATAACTATCTTGTTCTACCACTCTTTGTCTAGTATATATACATGTATGTTCTAATGTATCATAATTTTTCATTTAAAAATCTAATGTCCCCAATTCTATTCAGTTTTAAACTATTACAACTTTAACTTCATATTTTGTAAAGGGCTAAAGGTATGATTTAAACTACAGATGGATATAATATTTTAACCCTAAATGAAAGATAATGTAAATAATAAGCATGGATCTGATTTGAATAAAGATTTTAAAATAGTAATAATATATTTCATTTTTAACATAATTTAGAGTGGTCAGTACCAATGAGTGAAGATAGTTTTCTTTTATGAAGATAGATATAACTTTGGAATTCTTATTTTAAGAAAATAAGGATAAGCCCAAATTTTTATGAGTTATATTACTAAGTGTTTTATTAGAATTAAATATAGTTTTTCTAATGAAGACATGTTTTTGGAAAATATAATTCTAAGAATTTACTTCTTGTAACTAACTGGTGTAATTACTGTAACGATGATTTGTGTCTTTTTAGAGTCTTAAACAGTATCAAGATATTCTTCTAAAAGTCATAAAACATTTCTATATTCAAATAATAACAGATAAAATAAGTTATCCTCTATTCATAAGTTACCTTGGTTCATATTGCTTGTACTGTTGAACTCTGCAACTTTGATCCTTTAAAGTCCTTTTAAGCTATTGCCTTTACACATACCCATTTAACTTTTTGCAAATCAAGACCCTTTAACAAGATAGAGTAAAAATTAAATGTATCTTTCTTCTTAATACTTACTTTTTTTAAATAAAAAAAAACAAACAAAACCTCACAATGCTTCAGTAATCCACAATTGTGATACAGAGAATTTACTCTTAGTGCTGTCCAGAATTTATTCCCCATATTGACCTACTGCCAAGTAAGGTAAATTTCATTTTTTGTCCTCAAATAATACTAAGCAAGGGCTCATGGGAAGTTTTTCTGTTTGCTTAACATTAAACTCTCTTCTTTGACAGGTAGTGATGGGCAGAGCATGGTGGATAGAGGTGTTCCTTTCAGTTTTAGACAATGCCATGCCCATTTGTCTCTTTTGAAATGACAATTTTTACAAAACATATTAAAAAAATATCTGTGGTCATAGGTGATAATAGGAAACAGTGCTTACTTTGCTATTGTTAAGCAGTTTGCTTATATGGGATCATAATCACTCATCCACTGTTCTGAAATCTAGAAAGCTCTGAAAACCAAATCTTTCTTTAATAAGCTTGTTGTCAAATCTGCTTTGGTAGTAAAGCCTGACCTTCACTGACATGAGGCTATTAAGGGCTTTATCTCACTTAGTGTGAGTATTCATTCATTTTGCTGCATTTTGTGTGAGAGTATGGGGTACTGATCCAGGACACAATGAGGGTGTTAGGTAGTAAGATGGTGTGCATACCCTGTTCTGTTAAAAAAAAATCAGGAACATACACGGTACCAAGGATTTTGGAAAAGGGATTGTATATCTGCACTTTATCTTCAAAAAGCTTTTTAAAGTGGATACCATTATCATCTCCATTTTTAAAATGAAGAAAGGTTAAGTAATTGCTCAAGGTCATATGGCATATAAGTGGCAAAGTTGAGACTAATTTGTGCAGTTTGGCTCCAGAGTCCATGCTCTGAACCATTAACTATACAATGCTGTTTCTCTTACTGCTCTTCTGTAAAACCATAAGCATATAGATCAACTGTAGCATAAGATAAAATTTGCTTGCTTAAAATTTTAATACCTTTGATTTATGGTTTAAGAAGTTGGATATATCAGAGAACCAATAAGCTATATTCTGCCGATACTTCAGCATTTTGCTAACACTGTGAGCTATCCAAAATGCCAATGTGTGAGTGGCAAACTTACAACCCATTTAGCAAACTTGTAGTGCAATGTAAAAATTATGATTATTCAAAATTTCAAAGTTATATAAAAGAGACAGCAGATAATGAAAGCCATATACTTACTAACGTTTACTTTTTAACAGCATTCAATTTATGGCCCATTTTGTCTCATTTATACTTCACGTGTGTTCCTCTCAACCCATACTGACTATTTTGAAGCAAATTTCAGACATAGGACTTGATTATTTAAGTCTGAAATGTTTCTGTAAAAAGTAACTTTACCTCATCAACTATTTGGTTACTTGCATCATAATTCATATAGGAAAGACAGGATAAATCTGCTTCATTCTTTTCCTTTATTTACCAGTTCTCACAATTAAAGTTTGTTCCTTTCTATCATCCGAAATGAACAGCAAGGTTTTTGGCTTGTGTATTTGATCGATTAGTTGGATCTTTTTGAATTTAATATTTAAATATGTTTGTGCTTCAATCCATTACAGTTACCCTGTTGATGCTTTAAATTATTCTATCTTTGGCCAGAGGGAACCTTCTCAAACTGGTTTCTGAGTCCTTTTGGTATGACCCTCATAGCCTTTGATTGCTTCCTCCTGTTCTAGTACATTTCCTGCCCCATATCTAAGATCATTTTTCTGTGTATACCCCACATTAATCCATTTTTCTATGGAGCCCATGTTCCTTAAATGGGAAAGTGTGTAACGAGATGACAGTCTGGGCACAAGGGGTGCTTCTTGCTACATGGTTGGTTGTTTCTAAATCTTTTCAACGGATGATGAAGGGCAAATTTGGGTTTGTTTTTTATTTAATTTATTTATTTTTGGCTGCGTTGGGTCTTCGTTGCTGCGCGTGGGCTTTCTCTAGTTGAGGCTGGTGGGGGCTACACTTCGTTGCGGTGCGGGGGCTTCTCATTGTGGTGGCTTCTCTTGTTGCGGAGCACGGGCTCTAGGCTCGCGGGCTCTAGAGCGCAGGGCTCAGTATTTGTGGAGCACGGGCTTAGTTGCTCTGTGGCATGTGGGATCTTCCCGGAGCAGGGCTCGAACTCGTGTCCTCTGCAATGGCAGGTGGATTCTTAACCGCTGCGCCATCAGGGAAGTCCCTAGTTTTAGTTTATAATGTAAAATATTCACATGATTCTAAAGTCACAAGTATATAATGTATATTCAGAGAACTTATCTTCTTTGTCCCCTATACTTATATTCCCTCCTTCCCCCATAGGTAATCATTTTAATGTTGTTATTCTATTTGTAAATAACAATTTATATACATAAATATATACATATATATTCCCTTTCCTCAATAAATGATACCATATTGCACATTCTTCTTCTACTGTGCTTTTTCCACTCAATAATACATCCTGCAGTGTATAGTGATATTTCTCAATCCTCTTTTACGCCTGCATAGCTCTACATTGTGTGAATATACCATAGTTTATTCATCAGTCTCCTGTTAATAGACGTTTGAGCTTATTGTTTAAAACTAAATTTTAACATTAATATTTTGGGAGGGAAATTCTATGTAAAGAATGGCTGTTACAGTACGATAGAACACAACCTCATGTTCTTAAAGCCCCATCACATTTTGTCTCCCCTGAGCCAGAATGACCACAACTTAATATTTAGCCATTTAAAATAGCACCATGTGCACCTCCCAACAGTTGGATTGGTTTGTCTGCTCTTGCAATGAGACTAACATATTTTTAGAAACCTTTCTCATATATTGTTCTCATGCGTTCTTTAAAAAAATCTATGTATTTTTCTCTATATCTTTATCACATATCACTCAGGGGCAAACCAGCTTGTTTATTCATTTTGAAACAACTAAGAGGAAAGCTATATTTCCTGTATGTGACAAAATAGATTGGTGGCAAGTAAGCTGAGAAAGCACTTTTTAAAGTTGCTCTGCTTCATTGGTAAGGGGTGGCAAAGTACGAAATAATAGAACAGTACTTCCTTTAGAGGCAGAGTCTTTTACATGAAGAGTAAACGAGTTAATACTGTACAGTGCTTTAGAATAATCCTTGGCACATATCAAGTACCGTGTGTTTTTGCATTGCTATTATTTGAAAGAAAAAATCCAGATAATGTTACTCATTTAGCAAGTTACTAATGGAACTTGTTCTCATAAAGGTATCTGAAAAAATTATTTGAAGATTATGTAAGCCTTTGGTAACAAACTGTTGTATTTTCTTATGATCATAGTACTTAATGCGGGTGGTTTTATGTGTCTGAGCGTGTTTATTTTGATGATACCAACTTTGATCAGTTAAAGTTGAATCAATAATGCTCACCTTAACTGTGGCTCTGTACTACGCAGCATACTATGAGAACCGAGGGCGCCAAGAGTAGAAGTATGGGAGATGGGCGTTCAAATAATTATGATAAAATAATTAAGCAATTGCAATTTAAATAATTATAAAATAATACAACGATAAAAATACAACTCCACAAAGCGGCATTTGACCTTGGAGAGTTTTCGGATAGTTACGAAGAGAGGCAAGAGTATTACTACATAATATTCAAGGACTCCAAAGAATCCTCCATCCTCCGGTTGGCCACCAGAAAGTGCTGCCAACTACGGGCAGGCCCCACGTATGAAAGTGAGAGCGGCAACTTCGGCTCTAATTAAGAAAACAGTAAAACTCCGCCTCAATGCAACGCAATGAGAAGGAAGAAGGGAAGGAGAGTCAGGCTTTCTACTCAACCCGTCCCAGGGTCCTTTAAGCGCCTTATCCCTTCCTCCCAAGGAGGACAGTCCAGCCTGGCTCTCTGGCCCTGGCGGGAGAACGCAGGGAACCGCAGACGGTGCCCCTCGAGCCCGGTCCCCGCGGACCTGCCATCGGGACCCGCGCTCCCAGCCCCCGCCCGGCCCGCGTGGCCCGGCTTCTGCCCCGGCGGCCCCCGGCGCGGCGGGAGCTCCCGGGCGCCCCCTGGCCCGGCTCCGGCGCCCGAGGTTTCCGGTGAGCTGCAGTCGCCGGTTATGACGACTCCCTCCTCCGGAGCAGCCGCCGCCGCCGCCGCTTCTCCGCAGCCCCGGTTCGCCCAGCTCCAGGTGGGACTCGCCCCGGGGTCCGCGAAGCCTTCACCCGCCCCCCTGTGTGCCGCGGCAGTCTGAGCGGCTCTTGGGGCCGGTCGCGCGGTGGGCGCTTCTGCCCGCTCCCGGCGCGGCTTCCCGGAGGGCTGGCGCCTCTCCACGGGTCCGCCTGCGCCTTCCCATCGCCCGCGGGCCGAAGAGGCGGACGTGGGGAAGGCGATCCTGACCCTCCCGACTCCGAGCGCTCGGTCTCTTCATGGCGCCTGTAGCGGCGCACGGGACCCCGGGGGCCCTCCGGACGCGGGGAAGAATGCCGGCTCCCCGGCCGGCTCCCCCTTGACCGGGTTTCCCAGGCCGGGGCGGAGCCGCTCTCCAGGCCCCTCCCAGGCGCGCCAGGGACCGGGGGTGGGGAGTGCGGTGTTGGGTGTTGGGTGTTGGGCGGTCCCCGGGGATCTCTGCGCCCTGATTCCTGCGCAGCATCGAGGCCGCCGAAGGGCGCTTGCCGCTGACCCCCCCCGCCCTGGTTTCACTGACGTTCTAGCAGACAGCTGGTGGACCTCACCTGGGCATCTCAGGCCCTTTCTAACTTCCTGCCGTGGAAAACTTCTAGCATTTGTCGGGGCGACCAGTAAGGAGGAGTCCTTGTGGGTCTCAGATGCGTTTAACTTTTCACCCGTCCACTGCCTCCTTTAAACTTTTGCAAGCTCTGTCACAGAACATCACCCCCTCTCACCCGTTGTGTTCCCTATCAGCCTCGGGCTTTCATGTCTCATCATCTTTCAGGCTTCTCCCTTTTTCCTTTCTCCTTCTTAGGCCTGTGGAAACAGCTGTTTTGTGCTGAAGGAAAAAGTAGCTCAGCTGCTAAAGCTTCTATCTGCTGGGGAAGTGCGCCCTCCCATCCCTCAGGGGCTCTTGCAAGAGAACTCAACACCAGAAGGGCTCTGCCAGGCCCCGAGGTTGTGCTTTCAAGCACTAGCAGCCCCTCCTAGTTTATGCAAGTGGGTGCATGCTCTTTGCAAAAGCCAGGTTTCTGATCTGAGTCTTTAGATTTCCCCCTTGACCTAAGTGTTACTCCTTCGTGGATCAGTGGATTTAGTTATGGCTAGAGCTCAGTCCAGGACAATGGATTTGGATAACCAAAGGTCAAGACTTGGTCATAGCAGTGACCTATTTCATGGAGGGATGAGCAAAGGATTGGCCATTCTGCCTGTTGAATCTGAAAGCTCAGATTTGTAGTAGAGCCTAGGGAGCAGTTTGATTCGGTGAGTCGGATTACTTTGGTGCGAACCAGGCAGATTGTTTTCTCCGAGGAATGTTTTATCCGCTGAGTGTCCTGTTGGCCTGTACCAGTTGGTGCCTGTAGAAAGTGGGTCATCTCCTTCCTGCTCGCTGTTAGAATCTGTTCTGTTAAGTTGCTGTCTTGAGGGTTATGACCTGCAACCTTGCTTTTAGCAGTATGTATTTGTTAAGGCCAGGAAAGGGCACCTGAGCCAGGCCTTCTGCTTAAGGCGTGTCTCACCACATGCCAGTCCCTCTGCTTACAGGTATATCTTGTTAAATTATCTTCTCTCTTAATATTTTCTTTAATTCAAAATATCATCTGGATGTGAAAGTCTATTTTAACATCCTTTTAAGGTAATATGTTTCATTTCTGACAGATTTTAGATATCTGAAACATCATAACAGCTTCTTGGTGGTTCTCAGGATTAAAGAGGTAAATATTTTCATTATAATTAGAGTCACTGTTGCTATTAATACGTATTTTTAACTTTTGTGAAATTGCTTTCAGCTCACGGTTGGATAAAAGTCCCAACTAAAAATATTAATTCAGGTGAGCTTTATAACAAATAACAATATACTCCTTTTAGGGTTGCCTAAAAGAGCCACTGTATTTCCCACTCCAGAGGGGAAAGGGATTTCTTCTTGGTGTCCCAACTGTTTAGTTATGATTACTTGGCCTTGGGACTTGAGGCCTGATTGAACATAGCAGTCTATTACTAAAGGCTCCATCTTCATCGCCCATAGTCAGTGAAGACTGATTTTGAACGCTGGGTTTTCCAGTGTGCTCCAGTGACAGCAGACCCTGCTGGGGAGCTGCTCATGTGTACCAGGGCTCTATCATCTGGTGGGAAGACCACTTAAAAAAAAATAGAGCAAAGAAACCACTAAAGTGAACCCAAAATGGCACGATTATTATCTGTGAAATATAAGTGAAATCTGCTCTAAGAGATTTAATCCTTCTAGGGTGAGTTAGAAATGCAGTAAGGGCCGTGACCATCATCTCTTTTCACAATACTGAGGCGGGGCAGGGAGAGTTCAAGGGCACAGCCCTGAGGCAATCTAAGAAAACTCACTCCTGGAGTTTTCTTAGTTTTAGTCTTAGTTGTTAATAACGTAGATGTTATTATTATTTTTTTAAATATTTATTTATTTATTTATTGGGCTGTGCTGGGTCTTAGTCGCAGCATGTGAGATCTAGTTCCGTGACCAGGGATCGAACCTGGGCCCCCTGCATTGGCAGCACAGAGTCTTAGCCACTGGACCACCAGGGAAGTCCCCATAGATGCTATTATACCCCCTAGAATGTAAGCTCCACGAGCGCTGAGGAGTTTAGTTTTCAACTGTACGTTCCTTGCTGCATCCTGGTACTTAGAAAAGTAGCATATTCTCACATACTGCAGGGATTGTTAGTTTTTATTCAGCAGGTACACACTTGCTTGGAACCATTGTACTTCCTTTCTTCTCTCTTCCTGGCATGTTTTCACTGCTCATCTGGCAGGTCTGAGCTCAAACGTTACTTAGCAACCCCACCCCATCCCATGTAGCTTTAAACATTTATTTAATAAACACTTAACGTAGCATTTAACATGCCAGGCACATCTAGACACGTTACCAATATTTAACTCACAACAGCCCTATGGGGAAGGGTTATTCTGATTTCCATTTTACAGATGGAAATGCTGAGACACAGAAAGATTAAATAACTTGCTCAAGGTCAAACAGTTTAGGCTGCAGCCACACTCAAACCTCAGTGGCCTAGCTTCAAAGTCTATATGCTTAACCAGCGTACTGGGTTGTGTATCACGTTACCTTACTTACTCAGACAGGGTCCTATCAAGGTCCTCCTCCCATCTTTGTAAATAAAGTTTTATTAGAACACAGCCCCCTTTCCTCTAGCGTAGCTATGGCTGCTTTCCTGATAAAGGCCCTATTGAGGAGTTGTCTCAAACACTGCCTGGCCTGCAAAGCCAAAAATATTTACTACCCGGCCCTTTCCAGGAAAAGTTTGCCAGCCCTCGGTTTATTTGATTCACAGCCTTTGTCATCATCTGCAGTTATTTATTTGATTGTTTATGTCTACTCCACTAGCTTGTAAGCTCCGTGAGAGCAGGGGTCCTTCCTGCTTTGTTCACCTCTGTATACCTAGCTCCCAACACAGTGCCTGGCAAATGACAAGTGCACAATCAATATTTGTAGACTAAAGGAACATTATTCAGTGAAATAGCGAAGTTCACTGTAACTGTGCTTAGCCCTTGAGCCTTTGGCTTTGAAAGGGTATGTCTTAATGAGGATGTTGTCAATTCGACCTTTAGGTTTGGAGGTTGCTATGTTCATGCTGCTTGTCTTTGGAGCATTGCTTCATGAAGTTCCCCTGAGTGGCCAAGACGAGGTTCCTCCCCAGGCTGATGGCATTCTGGGTGCCCCTCTGTTCAACTATGCCAGCCTCCGCCTGCCGGAAGAGCATATTCCCTTCTTTTTGCACAATAATAGGCATATTGCCATGGTCTGTAAGAAAGACTCGCATTGTCCTTATAAGGTAAATACTATTCTCTCCTTGTATATTTTTAAAAGGAAGCAATTTAGGCTGGTTCACTAGTTCCTCATTGTAACTTGAACCTGAAAGTAGACTTCAGTCTCTTGGTTGTAACTGTGGGTCAATCAGTGTCTGTATTTCATCTAATGCTTCTTAGTGACTCAACTTTGCTAAGAATTATGTCCCACTCACAAAGGTGAGATTTTAAATCTAAATCACTAGTGAAATATATAGGCAGCCTATACTATTTGTATACTCTGTAAATGAAGTGAATTAGATTTGATGCAGAAAAGAATATCTAGTTAAAAGTAACTGGAGAATTTCACACCTCTCCTTAATCTGCACTTCAGAGGATCTCTCAGCACTTCATTTTGGTAATAACACCTCCACCTCTGTCTCCAAATAATGAAGACTATGACTGCAGCCTTCCTTCTGTTTTAGTTGTTGGAAAGGTTTCAGATTGGAGCCCGTTCAGACATCTCAGAGGCCTCAGAGATCAAAACAGGGCATTGTGAGCCATTTCCTTTCCCATGGTGCTGGCACAGGAAGCATGCGGAGAGGCAGGGCTGGGAATCAGATCAGGACTGCTCCTGGGGCCTCGCAGAACAGCATCCTAAGCTTCCTGGCCGGCAGCAGCTGCTGTATCCCGCAAAGGCTGCAGAGCTGTGACATCTTCCGGGATCTCTGCTGATCTCGATTGATGAGTAAAGCTGCTGATCCCTTCGGTTTAGTTGTGATTCTTCTGGTGAAAGAAATTCCAATTTTTGTGACTCTCTAGGGACTGATTTTAGGATCAGTTTCCTCACTGATTTCATTAAGCTACTTCAAGAAACTCCAATTCAGGGGAGGAGGTTAGGGGAGGGATGGAGTGGGAGGTTGCGGTCAGCAGATGTAAGCTTTTATATATAGAATGGATACATAAGGTCTTACTGTAGAGCAGAGAACCATATTCAGTATCCTATGGTAAATCATGATGGAAAAGAATAAATTAAAAAAAGGATGTGGGTATATATATATATATATATATATATATATATATAATATATATATATATATATATATGTATAATTGAATCACTTTGCTGTATGGCGGTAATTAATACAACACTGTAAATCAACTATATTTCATTTAAAAATTAATTAAGTTTAAAAAATGGCAGTTCAAATGATCTGTGGTAGTCTAGCTAAAACCCAGATTTTTGGTGGGAGGACAGGCCTGGTGGGGGAGGGGTTGGTGATTAAGGATAATTGTTGTTAAGAAACTTGAGACTGCTTTTTTTTAGAATTTACATATTTCTATTGCATGAATAAGTATTATAAAACATGAAGGTGAAAGTTATATAAAAATTTGTTTTCCTCATGGAAAAAAATCTGAGTCCTCTCTAAATGTCAGAAGAAGGTAGACAAGTCTAAACATATACCTCTTATGTTCCAGAAACACTTAGAAAATTTAAAGTACTGCTGGGGTTATGAGAAGTCCTGCAGACCAGAGTTCAGGTTTAGTTACCCTGTTTGCACCTACGTGGATATGGGATGGTAAGTTTCCGGATGGAATACCTCTTCCCCTGTACTTTGTCTACTTTCTCTGCAGTGTATGCTGAGGCTCCAATCCCCAGCTAGACTCTTTTGGTATTAGATAGTAATTCCTTTAGATATTAATTTGCTTACACAGTCATGAGTTCAACTTGACTGTCTCCCTCTGGGACGGGAATAGCTCTCATTTCCTCTGCCAGAGAGAGAAAACAGTATGGATCACAGAAAATATTTTCCCCCAGCATATGCTAAAAAGATAAATGGATGGTTTCTCTTGGTTCTGGAGAAGAGAGTTAAGTATAATCAGTATTTCCAACACACGCAAGGTTCACGGGGTAAAGAAAATACAGTAATTAACAGTTCATTGTCTTCAGTTCCAGATGATCCTAACTTCATACCTTTCCATTTTGTATTTTTATTATAAGGGAGTAAGTCTATAAATAACTTATTTTGCTTACATCATGTGGTGAGGGATAGATTTTTAAATTATGATAGTTTACTTAAAAAAATAATGACTGACTTCTAGCAATTTAACACTTAGAAAGAAAATTTAAGGTCCAGGAAAAGTAAAAAGATGAATATCACAGAATTTTTTGTTTTCTAACAGGACAGACACTCTTGAATCAGCCCAGGAAATATTCTGGAAGCAAGCTGACTTTGGGTATTCTGGAGAGCGGCTGGAAGAACTCCATGTGCTCTGCCAGCCGAAGGGAATGGTGGGTGTTTAACCCCTTCATAAACGAGTGTGTTTATGCAGAAACACCCGTAGTATGTATTTATTCATTTGTTAATTGGAGCATACTTGATGTACAATATTATATAAGTTACAGATATACAATATAGTGATTCACATTCACACTTTTTTTTTTTTTTTTTGCGGTACGCGGGCCTCTCACTGTCGTGGCCTCTCCCGTTGCGGAGCACAGGCTCCGGACGCGCAGGCTCAGCGGCCATGGCTCATGGGCCCAGCCGCTCCGCGGCATGTGGGATCTTCCCGGACCGGGGCACGAACCCGTGTCCCCTGCATCGGCAGGCGGACTCTCAACCACTGCGCCACCAGGGAAGCCCACACAGTCACACTTTTAAAAGTTATACTCCATTTTTAGTTATTATGAAATATTGGCTATATTCCCTGTGTTGTACAAGGTATCCTTATAGCTTATTTTATACGTAATAATTTGTATCTCTTAATCCCCTACACTCATAGTGGTTAGATCATAATATAAAAACAAGATAGATGGCACTATGAAAGGAATCCCTCCCTCTCTGGTCCAGTGGCATCGGTAATACCTGCCCTGCCTATCTGCTATACTGTTTGTGAGAATCAAGCCAGCAAACATACAGAAAAGCGTTTTGCAAGCTGCAAAGTGCTAACAAACACAGCATGGTGAGGGTGTATCACGTGTCCCAAACTACTTGCAAGGGCATTTATAAAGATGTAATTTATCAACCTATCTTCTTTAGTATATGTTGGGGGGAATAATTCTAAACCCAGAAATACTTTAATTGCCTCAAACTATGACTATCTGATATGTTTGAAAGGAGGACATGGCTTCCAACTGCTTTCAAAACTGAATAGATGCTGTATAGTGCTTTTGGAGGGTGTCACGTGAAAGAACTTCAAGCGATTCTAGCAAGGTGGCTGAACCAGAAGATGGAGGCAAGGCATTAACCTGTACTGCTGAGGGGTGTCTTTAACAGACGACGTTTTACACTTTGTTTGGAGTTTAGCTGTTCGTGTGGAAAGGGCAGGGAAGGGCCCCATCTCCACCTCGCACACCTCTTCCAAGGCGGTGTGCAGAATGCTTTCCTCACCAAGATCTGCCTTGTTAGGTTTTGTGCTATGGGTATGACCCCTTACCAACTCGAGATTCCAAAACACCATTCAGGGACTTCCCTGGTGGCACAGTGGTTAAGAATCCGCCTGCCAATGCAGGGGACACAGGTTCAAACCCTGGTCCGGGAAGATCCCACATGCCACGGAGCAACTAAGCCCGTGCACCACAACTACGGAGCCTGCGCTGTAGAGCCCGCGAGCCACAACTACTGAAGTCCGTGCACCTAGAGCCCGTGCTCCGCAATGGAAGAGGCCACCTCAATGAGAAGCCTGCGCACTGCGATGAAGAGTAGCCCCTGCTCACCGCAACGAGAGAGAGCCTGCGCAGCAACGAAGACCCAATGCAGCCCAAAATAAAAATTAGTAAAAAAAACCCAAAAACAAACAAAAACTCCTTTACCTCAGTGAGTTAGAAAACATGGCTCTCACGCTGCCGTGGAGACAGAGACTCTCACAGGTTTTAAGGTTTGCAGAAAGTACCTCTAATTCAAATTGGCAAACTGCCTTTCCTGCCTTGCATTTTAATGACTCTGACGGGTGCATTCTTCCTTGTTTCCTTTGGCTGGTCTTTGGAAAATGCTTTTTCACATAGCTGTGGGGTTAGTGAGGGTTCTGAGTGCATTATTTTTTTTCCAGGAGGGTGAAATTAACCACAAATACAGCTGCTGACTCTCTAAAGTTTGAAGGTGATAGAACATTTAAGCGTGCGTCGTAGTAACCTAAAAGTGTGCAAATTGGTAAAAGTATGCTTGGCCAGTGTCTGCCGGGGAAAACAAGTGGTCTTCGGGAAGCACTTTTCATCACATCGTGTGGTTGGAACCTGAAGGCAACATGCTGTCAGCATGATGTCAGACAAGTCCGGTCTGTCCTGGAATTGTTAATAATCGCAGTTATTTTTTTCTTATTTCTCAACCTTATTTCAGAATGACTCAAGTCTAGTGTGTTCCCGTTACCTTCAGTACTGCAGAGCGACCAATCTCTACCTTGATTTAAGAAACATCAAGAGAAACCACGACAGGTACTTCAGTGGGAGATGTTAAAATCTAAGGGAAATCCTGAAATATTTGCAGTTTCAGGATTTGCAAGCCTTGGATTTGCTTCCTAATAATATGGTGATGAGGTTGGGGAATGGGGGAGGGGATGAATGACCCACATTGGTCATAATGAGTTGATCATTATGAAACTGGGTGATGGGTACATTAGATTCCTTATACCATTTTGCTACTTTTGTGTATGTTTGAAATATTCTATTATAAAGAGTTAACTTCTAATGAAAAACTGATTTTGGAAATTGGCAAACCAGTTTAGTTACAACCCACGTGTCAGAGTCATGAAAAAATTTTCCAAACTTAACTTAATTTTTTGTTGTACACCAGATTTAAGGAAGATTTTTTCCAGAGCGGGGAAATTGGAGGACACTGTAAACTTGACATTCGTATGTTGATGTCTCAAGGCCAGCGCAAAAGCCCTTTGCAGTCTTGGTAAGATTTTTTTTTTGGAAAATATGTTTCTGAAATATTTGTCTTCTCAAATGGAAAATGTTACTCTATTTGTAGATAATTTGGCCTGAGCTTCTGGGGAGTGGTGGCTCCAGAGTGAATCATCAGTTGTATCCGAATTAAATATATATTTATAAAATATTCGGAAGTATGATATAGTACTTACTATTTGCTAATGAAAGAAAAAAGTTCAAAACTGAATTTTTTTAACTCATAATTTCTGCATGTGTTTTGGGGAACATTTTTAAAAAATATACATTTACTGAAGTACATACCAAGCATATAGAGAAATGTACAGTTTGGATTATGAAAAAGTGAACCCACTTGAGTAACTCTTGCCTGGGTCAAAAATAGACCATCATCCACCCAGGTTCCCTTCCAGACACAACCTCCATCCTCCTTTCCAAAGGTAAACACTACCCTGACTTTAAGCACCTTTGAGAAGCTTTTTGATTGGAGAACACATTTTGATTTAAAACATTTTGAATACTTAACTAGTTCTATCAAGAAATTTACCATCTTTAGATATTAAAGAATTAGGGTACTTTAAAAGCTTTTTATTTTAAGATAACTTGAGATTTGTAGACATTTAAAAATAGTTTAAAGATGGTACAAGAAGTTTAAAAAGGGGCTTCCCTGGTGGCGCAGTGGTTGAGAGTCTGCCTGCCGATGCAGGGGACACGGGTTCGTGCCCCGGTCCGGGAAGATCCCACATGCCGCGGAGCGGCTGGGCCCGTGAGCCATGGCCGCTGAGCCTGCGTGTCCGGAGCCTGTGCTCCGCAACGGGAGAGGCCACAACAGTGAGAGGCCCACGCACCACAAAAAACAAAAAACAAAAACAAAAACAAGTTTAAAAATAGTACAAGGAGTTTCCATTGTACCCTTACCCCAGCTTCCTCTAATGATAACATCTTACATAACCATAGCACAATGATGCAAACCAGGAAATTGACATTGGTACAATATTATTAACTAAACACATTTGGATTTCATCAATGCTTACATGCATTCTTTATTTTTTAGGAGGATGTATAGCTCTATAAAATTTGTATCATATGCTTAGGTACATGTAACCACTATTACAATCATGCTACAGAACTGTTCTGTCATCCTAGAAATTGTCATGCTCTTCTTTACAGTCACACAGGACACTCATATAATGTTCATTTTTTTCTTTTTATTGAGGTATTGTTGATGTACAATATTATGTAAGTTTCAGGTATGTAACATAGGGATTCACAGTTTTTAAAGGTTATGCTCCATTCATAGGTACTATAAAATATTGGCTGTATTCCCTCTGTTGTACAATATATCCTTGTAGCTTATTTATTTTATACCTAATTGTTTGAACCTCTTAGGCTGTATTCCCTCTGTTGTACAATATATCCTTGTAGCTTATTTATTTTATACCTAATTGTATGAACCTCTTAATCCCCTACCCCTGTCTTGCCCCTCCGCAATTCCCTCTCCCCATTGGTAACTGATGCACCAGTTTACGTTCCTGGCAATGGTGTATGAGGGTTCCCTTTGCTCCACATCCTTGCCAACATTTGTTATTTGTGTTTTTTTGGTGATAGCTATTCTGACAGGTGTGGTTTTGATTTGCATTTCCCTAATGATTAGCGATGTTGAGCATCTTTTCATGTGCCTGTTGGCTCTCTGCATGTCTTCTTTGGAAAAATGTCTACTCAGTTCTTTTGCCCATCTTTTAATGGAGTTGTTTGTTTTTTTGATGTTGAATTGTATGAGCTCTTTACATATTTTGGATATTAACCTCTTATCTGTCATATCATTTGCAAATATAGTCTCCCATTCTGTAGGTTGTCTTTTCATTTCGTCAACTGTTTCCTTTGCTTACAACTACTTTTAAGTTTACTTAGGTCCTGGGACTTCCCTGGTAGTCCAGTGGTTAAGACTCCATGCTTCCACTGCAGGGGATACGGGTTTGATTCCTGGTCAGGGAACTAAGTTCCCACATGCCGCACCACTTGGAGTGGCCAAAAATAAAAAAAAGTTTACTTAGTTCCTATTTGTTTATTTTTGCTTTTATTTCCTTTGCTTTAGGAAACAGATCAAAAAAAAATAATTGCTATGATTTATGTCAAAGAGAGTTCATTTTTGAGGTCAAACATTCATGCTAGGACTTCCCTGGTGGCGCAGTGGTTGGGAGTCCGCCTGCCGATGCAGGGGACACGGGTTCGTGCCCCGGTCCGGGAAGATCCCACATGCCAAGGAGCGGCTGGGCCCGTGAGCCATGGCCGCTGAGCCTGTGCGTCCGCAACGGGAGAGGCCACAACAGTGAGAGGCCTGCGTACTGCAAAAAACAAAACAAAACAAAACAAAAACATTCATGCTAAGTAAGCCATTCAGGATAACAGTCGATCATTTTACTCTGCAAAGCAGGACCTTACTTGACTTAACAGACTTTTGCAGTAGGAGTTCCTGTTTTCTCATGGGCGTTTTGATTCCTAGCACACTTTGATATCTGAGATCCAAAATAAATGTTTGATATTTGCTTCCCGCTACCTTTTGATATCATGATAGCTCCCTAGGGTGTATTTGTATTCGTTATTGCTGTATAATAAATTACTCAGATATTTAGCAGCTTAAAACGATAAACATTTATTATCTCACGAAGTTTCTGATAGCCAGGATTTGGAAGCAGCTTAGCCGGGTGGCTCTGGCCAGGGTCTCCGAGGAGGCTGCAGTCAAGCTCTTGACCAGGGCTGTGGCCCTCTCTAGGCTCCGCTGGGCCTGCAGAATCTGCTTCCTAAGCTCGCATGTCATCTGTGGGTTTTCTTGTCTGGCTGTTGGCCAGAGGTGTCATTTCTTTACCATATGCACCTCTCCGTAGGGCTACTGACAGCATGGCAGCCAGCTTCCCCAAGAGCATGTTGTCTGAGAAAGAGAGAGAGCGAGAGGGAAAAAGAGAGAGAGAGAGAGAGAGAGAGCGCACAAGCATGTCCCAAGATGGAGGCCTCGATCTTTGTATATCCTAATCTAGGAAGTGACCACCATCACTTCTGCCATATTCTGCTCATTAGAAGTGAATCACTAGGGCTGCCCTGATGGCGCAGTGGTTAAGAATCTGCCTGCCAATACAGGGGACATGGGTTCAAGCCCTGGTCTGGGAAGATGCCACATGCCACGGAGCAACTAAGCCCGTGCGCCGCAACTACTGAGCCTGCGCTCTAGAGTTCGCGAGCCACAACTACTGAGCCCACGAGCCACGACTACTGAAGCCCGCGCGCCTAGAGCCTGTGCTCTGCAACAAGAGGAGCCGCCACAATGAGAAGCCTGTGCACCGCAACAGAGAGTAGCCCCCACTCGCCACAACTAGAGAAAGCCCGTGAGCAGCAGCAACAAAGACCCAGTGCAGCCAAAAATAAATAAATTAAAAAAAAAAAAAAAGAAGTGAATCACTAAGTCCAACTCACCCTCCAGGGGAGGATATTCATCTCTACCTCCTGAAGGAAGAAGTATCACAGAATTTGTGGACCTGATTTTGAAGCCACTACAATAAATATTTCAGCATTATGTGTGTTTTAAAAGGCTCTATTTGATTTGTCTTACCTCAGACATGGTCTCAAAGATGAAGAGTTACAGCAATCTTTAGGTTAACTTGTGATTGTCTCCTTTTGTATGAAAGAAAATTGTACCAAGTGGCTTCCAAAGTTGTTTTCCGAGAAACAGACTTTCCTTTCCTCTGGGAAGCACAGCAGTCTGCTGTTTTTCCTAGGCACTTGGTAATTCTAGGAATGCCATGTTTCTCAGAATCCAAGAAAGTTCTCTGGGTCAGTGTTACTTCTGAGCCTCGTCAGACTGCAAGAAACCTTTTTAAATCTTCCCACTTTACTGGTAGAGTTTTTTGGTCAACTCTAGGTGTAAATGTTTTCTTTGTCAGCAAAGTTCCCGGTTGGTCTTGCACATTAGGCTGAAATTTAAAATCGTTTTTGCTTTTAGTCTCAACATTAAGATTGATATCAAGTTGCATAAATGTTAGTAAGCTTGAGAATTCCACATGTCTTTATGAGAGTATTTTCTAGAAATAAAATCTGCTTAATGAAAAGATCCTAAGTTACAAGGTTTCAGTAGGAAGTCCAGGAGGATCCCTTTGAAAGTATCTCTTGATTCTTAATTCCAGGTTTGCTGAGCTACAAAGCTATACGCAGCTCAACTTCAGACCAGTAGAAGATGCTAAGTGTGACATTGTTATTGAGAAACCAACCTACTTCATGAAATTAGATGCAGGTGAGAAGTTAATTTGTCTGTTATTTATTTATTGGTTAATGTGGTTTTGTTCCTTTTTTTGATATATATATTCCTATAATTTGGGGGCAAGCAATGTGACATTAAACAATAGATTTGCTTTTTGCTTTCTTCTTGTGAAGAAGTGAACTAATTTGAACTTCCCACTGTTTTATATTTTTGGCATGCTAGAAGAAACTTTCACATTGATATCAAATGACTCAATCAAAATCAAAAGATGAGAGGAGAAAGACTGGGTACCCCTTTTGTAACTACATTTACCTCATGTGGTTTCTTTAATCGCTCGATTTAGCTGGTGCTTCAGTAGAACTCTTTAAAAATTAAAAGCCATGTATATAGTGCAGGTGGGAAAGGAAGGCCCATGACCTCTTCTGGCAAACTTTCTGGTGTCATCTCCATGACTAAAGTTAACTTAAAATTCTTTTGGAAGTTAGCTCTGCCATATATTCTTTTTTTTTTTTTTGTGGTATGCGGGCATCTCACTGTTGTGGCCTCTCCCGTTGCGGAGCACAGGCTCCAGATGCGCAGGCTCAGCGGCCATGGCTCACGGGCCCAGCCGCTCTGCGGCATGCGGGATCTTCCCGGACCGGGGCATGAACCCGTGTCTCCTGCGTCAGCAGGCGGACTCTCAACCACTGCGCCACCAGGGAAGCCCTGCCATATATTCTTGAAAAAAAAAGTTAAAATTATTTTCCTACTTAAGTTTATAGCTTCTCATTCTCCACATGCAAGCCCAGCTTATGCTCTGTGAACTCATTGCCCTCGAGGGGAGCAACACAAATCGTACTCCGTTATCTCTCTCATTACAAGAGATGGAGGTTTCTATGCCACAGCGCATCCAAATTCATGAGAGGCTGGGCTCAAGGTGAAATACAGAGAGCCGCCTGTCACAAATATTTCAGAATTCCTCTAATTTATTGATCATATTTTTAATGTGCTCTGCCTTCTGAAGTCCTAAGTGATATATTCCAAAGTATGAGGTTCAGAAATCAGACAAGTTTAGGTTTTGGAAATGAGAGCAGGTAAAACTGCTGTGTTCAAGGTCCTGACTCATTTTTAAAATATGCAGATTAAAATGGGGCAAAGAAAACACTGATCTGCCTGAAAATGGGTTGAACATGTGCAAACAGTTAAATTTATGTAGCTACTTATGCAATAAAGGATGTAAAGTGGGAACAATAGGCCAGGGTAGGCATGTGTCATTTCTTTCCTATATTCATAACTCTGCCTTTTTCTTCTGCCTTATGCTGTCATGCAGTGTTGCTTTTCATATTAACTCTTACCTTGAGAGAATGAGTATTCCGCAGAACAAGACTCATTTGGGGCCCATTTCTTGAGGACAGAGCCTGTGTTTTCTCCCTCTTTTATAAATCCTCCTGCTACCAAGTGCTATCTTGTGCATTCAGCATCCCTCAATAAATGTTATAAACTTGCTGAACGATTCATGAGACAGCTAACGTGTGCTGTGTGCTAACCTGGGAAAAGGGGATGGGTCGCCGTAGAACTTTCTTTTTCTTATTTATTTGAAAATACGTCTTTGCCAAGATTTTTCTGGGTGAAAGAGAAAAGTCCCTCTAAACATTCATCTAAGATACCAGTCTACAAAGAATGGAGTATTATTTTCCTTTTTCTTGTCCTTGTTGAGATATAATTGACACCCAGCACTTTGTACGTTAAAGGTGTGTAGTATAATGGCCTGACTTTCAAAAATGGAGCCCTTTTTACTCTTATTTTCTGGCACACAACGTTATTATTCGCTCTAGGCATGAAGTCAGAATATTTTATGATTTCTGCTTTTGAGAGTCACTGTTTTTCTTTTAATCAACATTTTCCCTTCTTTAAAGTGCATATTTTAAATGTTAGTTCTTGGAATTTTATCCCATTTAGATTTGTACATTTCCAGGTTGAATACTGGGTCCTCCATACCTAAGTGGAGAGGGAAAGAGAAAGGGGAGAGAGAGAGGGCGGAAGACAGAGAGAGAGAGAGAGAGAAAGAGAAAGAGAGAGAGAGAGATTGAGAAAATGTTCAGTTTCTTATGAATGCTGGACTTAGGAACTTAAAAATAGCATCACTGCCCTCCCCCTTCCTCTGACCCAGCAGGATCCAGCTGGTCTTCACTAAGTTTTCACTTTGTGCCAGGCGCTGGGCTGGGTACTTTAGGTACATTACCTAAAAGCTGGCACCTAAGTATATTGATTTCCTATTTCTGGTAGGAAGGCTCAAGCTTTGGAATTTACAAACTTGCCTGAGTACTTGCTCATAATTCGACTCAGTTCTTCTGACTCCAGAGTTTATATGCTCTTTTAATTGGGACCTGAGACATTCGGCTCTTTTCAATGATAGTTTGTTAATGTTTTCCCGAGAAGCAATATAAGTAGTGATTAAATAAGAGAAAAAGAGACAGGAATGAAAAATACCAAAACGTTAATAGTGCCATCGTTGTCAATACTTCCATGATGACCAGGTGTCAATTGATTTAAAAACAATAAATGATCATAAACATAGTGATTAGTCTTCATGGTTCTATAGTTCTACCCCATATTGAGTTAAATAGGCTTCTGTTATTTTTTCTGGGAACGTAATGATCATTTGTTTCTTAGTGTATATGGGAAACTTTATTCCTAATTTCCAATTTGAAAGTGAATTTTTGAACACAGTCAGTCTGTCAACTGAGAACTTCCTGTGTACTGATCATTTTAGGTTTGGAAAAAGTCTTAATTTTCCCCCCACCGGTTCCAGCTACAAGTCTATCATACTATAAGTAGATGGGGTAGAATAAAAATTGTGTACTCATTTGTTCTTTGGGGTTAATTAACATGGATTTCTTTTTCCCAATCCTAGGTGTTAACATGTATCACCACTTCTGTGATTTCATCAATCTTTATATTACTCAGCACATTAATAATTCCTTCAGCACAGATGTGCACGTTGTGATGTGGGACACAGTAAGTAAAAACAGGCTCCCTGCTTCAGCGCTGTCTTTGCCTTGCTTAATACCTGTGTGACTCTGATCTTGTGTAGTGGAATTTTCTAAGACACACACATTTACATATACTCACGTACAGACATACATCCATGCGTGCGCAGTTGTGTGTGAACGCCTCTGTGTGGCTGAATTTACATGTAGGTATAATATATGGGCAGATTCAGGTGTATGCATATACCTTTATTCCTGGAATTTTAGAACGAGGTTGTAGAAGATTTCTTTCCCCCTTTGGGCAGGCGGAGCTCAAGTTTCCTCTGACATGGGCATAAATGACTGTCATTCACTTAACCTCCGTGACTCCCCACATGACCCATGAGAGGAGAGCTTGCCTCTGTTTACAGTTTGGCCTCTTGTAATTACCATCCGTTTTGCTTCATTGCAGCTTCCTTGTTAGTTCCTGCTTTATGCCAGGTTGTGCCATGTGTATCTGCACATAGATACACATGTTGAATCCCACTTGCTGTGGGCTTGTTTTTAGCGCAGTCTTTCCTTCCTTCCTCTCTCTCTTTGCCTGCCTTTTCCCTGCTTTTCCCCAGAGCTGGCCCCTCCACCGTCCCAGGTAGCCCCAGGGAGCTGCCCCAGTGCCCTCACAGGGGTTATTGCAGTGTCGTTCTGAGGATGAAGCGCACCGTGTGCGAACAGTCACAATGCCTGGTCCACAGCACATGGGCTCTGAATGTGAACCGTGACAGCGACAGTGGGCAGAACACGTGGTGTCTAGTGTATACGAAAAAGGTTGCCTAACCTGGGCGGTGAGAACACCCACGGAGAACTCACCTCAGGGTCAGCCAGACATTCCAACACCCAGGGCGCTTATAGGCCCCCTTCTTGTCCTGAGTCTGTTCGGAAGGCTAGTGCAGGGGAACCATGGCTTGCTGGCAGGGCAGCATCAGGCATTGCTTCCGGGGAGTCCTAGCAGCCCACATAGCACAGTTCAGATGCAAGGAGACGGGATCCACCTGGGGCAGGTATAGATCCCATGGGGGCCAATATCTTCTGGAACAACTGCGTTGGCCAAGCCCCCAGGATCCTGAGAGACACAACCAGTTACAGGAGTCCTTGTACTCTTTCCCAGTCCACATGCAGTGGGCCCATCGGGGGTCTTTTAGAATTATAAACAGTGCTACCTAGAGCATAGGGGAGACGCACTGTCTTGTCTCCAGAGAGCAGAGCTAGAGCATCAACTGAACGCCAGGTTCTTGTGCAGAAGGGCAACTGATTTTGCTAATGCTCGTTTTGCTGGTAGGAGGCTGGTAGCAGAGCTGTGTGGAGAGGTTTTCATGACCATGGCTCCCTAGGCCTGTAGTAGTTTGACTTCATGTCTGATTGATGGGAACGGGTTCTGATATTCCTGGCATGCTAACGCTCCCTTTTAGTCTCCTTCTTTGTACGGATTTGCGTTTCCCTCTTGTGTTCCAGTTTTGCTGCCACCTCAGTTCCATTTCTTGGCAATGTTTCAGGGAGCAAAGGGATCAGGAGTTCCTTTCCTTTCCTCTTTTTGCGTAAGACTGTGGCTTCCAGGCCACGTTACCAGCTATGGGCAGCTCTCATTTAATGCGCACAACCCTCCGTGGACTAGGGTTTTTGTTCCTTTGTTTTACAGATGAGGAAGCTGAGTGGCAGGCCGTGTCTTTAGGATGACACAGTCAGCCAGGGGTTGAGACAAGGGTGCCCGTCCAGGCAGTCTGCCCCCAGACCTGTGCCCTGCAGCCACAGTGCTGTATCGCCTCCCTGTCCTTCCCTGCAGAACTTGTTAAGTTGATGGAAAGTTTTCCAGAAGCTTCCTTGTATCTTGTTGCATGCTTTCCCGTGGCTTCCTCTAGTGGATTGAGTTAAACCGAGCCAGCTTCTACAAACTCCCCCTTCTTGGTGCCTGCTGGGGTGGAGTGAAGAGAACGCATGGCCACCACAGGGCTCCCTGGTTGCTCAGTTTACTGGGTGTGTGATGTTAGTGCAGCCTGACCTCGACTGCGCTGGACATGCAGGATGCTTTTAGCCGAGCAGGTTGGCCTGCCTGGTGTGACCTCCCTCCTCTGCCCCTCTCTGTGCGTCCATTTTAAACCTGTTTTCTTGGTCAGAGAGGCCTTTGCTAGTTGCTCAGTCAGGGTCTCAGGACAGGCGAGGGCCAGTTTGTTCTAGAACTGAGGCCCACAGAATCCTGTAGGTTGGATGGGGATGGTGGTGAGGTGTTGTGTGGCCGCCGACCGGTTCTCTTTGTCTGGTGAGGCACTGAAGGAAGCAACCCTGCCTCCTGGAGGCTGACGGTGCTTCAAAACCCCCACGGTGGACGGTGTTGCCATAGAACCAGTCCTGAAGGCCTCGGACGAGCTGTGCGCCCAGGGGAAGAACAGGAAGGTGGCAGTGGCCGCAGGTCAGACCCTAGTGACATTTTATGAACTGCCCCACAAGGAAGCCTCTGAGGCCTCCCCCTCTGGTCCACAGAAAGCTCAGCAGTCTGGCTGCCCTTCAGGCATGTGGCTTCCTCGGTGGGATTAGGCAGGGCCTCCACCCTCGAGCCATATGCAATGAGGGACACTCCTGCAGACGCATTTCTGGGCACAGCAGGCTTGCACACAAAGAACAGTAGTATAGCTTTATTATTGCCATTTTTAATTATGCAAGTAAGACCAGGTTATAATGAGTTCAAACAACACAGATGTATGTAAAGTTAAAAAAAAATTCTCCTTTGTCTTCTCCAGTTCCATTTCCCTTGAAGGTAACTGCGGTTAACATGTGTGAGAGTCCCTTGGGAGACTTTATTTTAATAAGTGTAAATATATCCTTTTACAACATTTAGGTAAGGATTTATATAAGGATATATATATTATGTAAAATTTGTATAAGGATATGTTTATATCCTTATAGAAAATAAAATGTGTTCTCTTATGTTGCTAACTTAATATTATATGGTGGGCGTCTTTCCAAGTCAGCACAGGTAGGATTATCATTTCTTTAGTGGTTGCATGCTATTCCATTTGCTGGATGTCATGGATGTTTGCTGGAAGCCTTAATGTGTGTATTTACCTCTGTCCCCACCCTGATCACATTTAATTTGTTTCCAGTTCTTTGCTCTTTACGGAAATGCTGTCCTGAACATCCTTTTCATATACATATGTCTTTACATAGTCATCCTAGCATTTCTGCAGGGCAGATTCCTATAACTGGCATTTCTAAGTCATAGGCTGTTCAAGTTTGAGATGTACACAACAGGAAATTTTATGTCATCTTTAAGAATATCCAGATATTCTTCGTCGTAAGACTGGGAAACCCCTCCTTCGCCTGTGGCAGATAATTTGAATTTCAGGGACTTCTAGAGAAGAAGCTTCTAGAGGTGGTTATTACTGAATACTACATGATTTCTCTGAAAAGGGACCAGTCAGGATTACTTTATTTTATTATTAAATTTTCCTTTCAAAGGTATCTTATTTTATCCCAAGTATTTTTTTCTCAGGAAACTGTCTAGAATCACTTCTTTTAATTGTCCTTTATTTATTATTGAACCAAAACTGGGATATTCAATTTTTGATGGTGTTGAGAAGGGCCTTTATTAGAACAGCACTGGAGAAACATCGAAGGAAAGAATTTTTATTTTTTATCACCACATCTAACAGTTCTCAATAACTTTGAAATAACTCTAATATGTGCAACATAAAATTTTCAAAATCTGAAAAAAAAGAATGCTGTAAAGGTAAAAAGACATGAACATAATGAATGCCATGTATAACCAACTGTAGACCTTGAATGTAACCCTACAATACGTATTTCTTACTTCTTTCGGCTGAATTTTTCCATCTAAGTTCTACCATTTCGAAATAAATGGACCTCCTTCCTTCAGCTGATGGAGCACGTAATTAATTTCTACTTTTCAGAAATGAAATGCGTTTGGTAAATGTGCCAGAAAAAACTGATTCTCATCGAAAGGCAACTGCCATGTAGAGGTTACAAGCATGGAGTCTGGAACCAAAGAGACTGGATTTAATCCCAGCCCTGTAAACGCAGCAGTTCTACAGTTGAGGCAAATTACTTAAACTTTGTCTCAGTTTCCTCATCTTTAAAATGGGGATAATGGTATTCCCTCGCTCATTAAGTTAGTGGGGTGGTTTAATGTGTTAATAATGTCAAGTTCTTAGAACAGTGCCTGAGATGTAGGAAGTATGCAGGATACTATTAATGTTATTATTATTGGGACTTCCCTGGTGGCACAGTGGTTAAGAATCCGCCTGCCAACGCAGGGGACACGGGTTCGAGCACTGGTCTGGGAAGATCCCACATGCCGTGGAACTACAAAGCCCCTACGCCACAACTACTGAGCCCATGTGCCACAACTACTGAAGCCCGTGTGCCTAGAGCCCGTGATCCGCAACAAGAGAAGCCACCACAATGAGAAGCCCACGCACCGCAACGAAGAGTAGCCCCTGCTTGCTGCAACTAGAGAAAGCCCATGTGCAGCAATGAAAACCCAACGCAGCCAATAAATAAATAAAATTTAAAAGTATATTAGTATTACTCATTAATGTCAATGGGGAATTATGTTATTCATTAATCAATAGGGACATCATTTCCTAGAGTTACATTCATTATGTTTTTTTAAAAAATAAACTTACAAAGGGTCTAATCAGTTTTTTTTCTATTATTTAATTAATTTATTTCTGGCTGTGTTGGCTCTTCGTTTCTGTGCGAGGGCTTTGTCTAGTTGTGGCAAGCTGGGGCCACTCTTCATCACGGTGCGCATGCCTCTCACTTATCGTGGCGTCTCTTGTTGCGGAGCACAGGCTCCAGACGCACAGGCTCAGTAGTTGTGGCTCACGGGCCTAGTTGCTCCGCAGCATGTGGGATCTTCCCAGACCAGGGCTCGAGCCCGTGTCCCCTGCATTGGCAGGCAGATTCTCAACCACTGCGCCACCAGGGAAGCCCCCATTATGTTTTTAATGTTAAAACTTTCAAGGCATTTTCTTGCTCTCAGATTTCTTTCCAAAAGTGTATTCTGTCTGCTCTGATGGGTTTTGCTCCCTGAGCATATCACAGTGTGTACAAAAGGTGGTGTACATATGTGTTGTGTGTATCTGTGATTTGGATAGAAAATTCACGGGGGAAAACCCCCCACAATGACTGCAATTTTAAGGACATGAGAATAAAAAGGGCTGGGATGGAAAGCTAAGATTATAATTGTGGTGATTATTTCTGATGATACTACATCAGATTAGGGACTTGCTCAGGCCCAAGATGAAAATCCATTTTTTTTCTATGGGTTTTATGAGCTTATTTCGGATTGCTGGTTCTTAATACTAAGAGGCTAATTCAGGTATTTTCTCACATTTTTGAAAAGCCAAGTTTAGCCAAATTCCCTAACTTACTTTGTTTCCATTTTCAGAGCTCCTACGGATATGGTGACCTGTTCTCCGATACATGGAAAGCATTTACTGATTATGATGTTATACATTTGAAAACTTATGATTCCAAAAGGGTACTGGAAACTTTACTGAAATGTCTGTAAATAACTGTCATTACAGATGACTCACTCATCAGATATTTAATCTGAGTTTCTATGAGCTATTACCATTGATTTCTAACTCAGTTTCATTTGTAATAACTAGAATCATCATGGTTATTAACCACGTAGCTTTTAAAACCTTTTGTTCATAGCTTTTTCAGGAATATGAATTTCAGTTGAGTGAAATAATTGGCTATGCAAAGTATTTTGATGCAAAACAGAGATTAATTAAATTATTTTCTGTAATTATTCGTGCTGTTTTGGTGTGAAGGGTGCAAACTGTGTTCTCTTACCTTTTAAAATATCTTCATCCTTAGGTATGTTTTAAAGAAGCTATTTTTTCCTTACTCCCCCGGATGAGATACGGGCTGTTCTATAATACCCCTCTGGTAAGCATGTCATCTGTGGTTAACATTCCTATTCAGAGAATTTATTCTTCATGGATTTTAAGATAACACTTACATACAACTTGAGAACATCTTAAATAGTAATGCAGATATTATTCATTGTAATAGGAAATATTTTTTTATTTTAGATATCTGGCTGTCAAAATACCGGATTATTCCGGGCATTTTCTCAGCATGTACTACACAGACTGAACATCACACAAGAGGGTCCCAAGGTAATGACTACATTATGGGTTCTGAGGTGGTCTTGACTTTTCACCCCGAATAAAAATCAATACCAGCTTTGCAGAAAAAGGAGATCATCAGCAGACAGTGTTTTCTGGGTTGTTTTCTGACCTGGAGTGATTTGAAATCAGATGTCAACAACCGAGAAAATTTCGATAAACTAAAGATAGTGGAAGAATGTGTTTTTTTCTCTTTTTCTTTGCCTTTTCTTTTCCCTGTATCTCTCCATCCTTCCTCAAACCCCTACCCAGCCCACATAAACTCTGCCCCCAAATCCACCCAACCAACCAAAAAGAAGTAGTATGATGAACGGGTTTTGCCTTCTGTGGCTAAAGTGGATGCATTTTTATCCCCTGAGAGAACTGTGAAGAAATCAGGCTAAAAAAAAAAAAAAGTTTCATAAAGGTGTCCTTATTGAGTTTCATCTCTCGGTGAAAATCACATTTTAAGTTCATCTGTTCATTTATCTGTCCGGGCATACGCAGCATTATTTTGCCTTTTCCACAGGATGGAAAAATTCGAGTCACCATTCTCGCACGGAGCACAGAATACCGGAAAATTCTCAACCAAAATGAGGTTAGTTTTGGGGATGCATTTTTAATAGCGTCATATTGAATTTCACTTCCTATGACTGATGCGCTTTATTTTTTTCACATCATACTAAATGCTTTGATTTGAAATTATTAGCTTTTAGAAAAGTCTGATGGCTGTGCCCAGTTTATTTATTGGATTTCTACTGCAAGTCATCAAGCCATCCACTGCTGAATGAGCTTTGCCTCACTGTCGACGTTCATCGCACCACCTCAGTGTGGAAACAGAGACAAAACTGGCTGAGTCCTGCCTTTGCTACCATGGATTGCCAAATTTTTTGTCTCTGGGCAAACTAGCAGCAAAACAATGGGAGAGTCTCTTTGGGGAGATGGCTGATGGACTGTGGCAGGACTGTGGCATCCAGCAGCAGATTAAGTTGGAAAAGTCTCCATCCTTTTCATGGGTGTCTTAGAAATTGTTCACCTCTTAGCCTCCCTGACTCATTTCAACAACATCAATTCATAAATTATACTTAATCTTAAGGAGATCACCATGGAAGCCTCCCCACAACAGCATGGCTGGACGATGTCCTTGCAATAGTAAGGTTTGCTCGAATGTGGATGGCCTCTAGAAGCTGGAAAAGGCAAGGATTCTCCCCTAGAGACTCCAGAAGGGGTGCAGCTCTGCCTACACCTTGATTTCATCCCAGTGAGGTTTCTACCTCATTGTGTAGGACTTCTATCCTACAGAACCATAAGAGGATAAATTGTGTTGTTTTAAGATGATAAGTTTGTAGTAATTTGTCACAGCAGCAAATAGAAAATGAAGACACAGAGAGATGAAACTGACTTATTTATTTGTAAATGACTCTGGCTGCAAGAGTAGGAGTGGGGAGATTGATTAAGAGCCGTTACCCTGATAAGAGTTTAGATGAAGCGGGTGACAGTAGGGATGACAAAATAAGTGGTTTCAGGATGTATCTTGGAGATAAAGCCTATGATACTTGTGTGTGGGAATGTACAGTTACAGCCTCAGGTACGGCCGGGAGAGGTAGTGAGAATCAAGCGTGAACTCCTGGGCTTTTAGCTTAAGCAGTTCAGTGGACTTGAGATGGGAGGGAAATTGGGGGCAGGTTTTGATGGGGAAAATGTTTCACACAGATTAATTTGGGTGCCTAATCCAAATTATGTAGTTAGCATCTCTTGAGATGCATATGGATTATGGAGGACGTGAACGTATGGTGTAACGAGGCATTGATTGTGAGCTGTGTGGATGGAAGAAATGAACAGTGTACGTATGTGTGTTTTAAACACCTGGAAATAAAAGTATCACGTAATGCAGTGTTGGGGTAGACAGGTGAGAAGCCTCATTAGCAGGCAGATCAATAGTATGTATTGATAGAGGTAACGGGTGTTGGCTGCAATTATGTACCAAGTATATTGCTATGTGCTCCCCATTACCTGTACGGCAACTTCCCCAGCAAACCGAAAATACAGGTATTTTATTATTATTCTCTATTCTGGGCAAGGACACTGAGGCTTAGAGGTTAAAAAACATGCCCAAGGTCACCCAGCTAATGAGCAGAGTAATGAGGGGTGAGCCAGGTTGGTCAGGGTCTGAGCCTGCTTCTTCAGCAGAGCGCTCCACGGCCCTAACACAATTTGACCTTGGAGGAGACCGACCCACCTTGCCTCCCAGTCCATCGGGAAGGGGCAATCAGCTGCTGGAAAGAAGTCCAGTGGAAGGGTAGCATCAGTGGGTGCTACACTGCAGCCATCGATGTTTTCGGATCCAGCTCCGCAGATCGCCCGGATGCTCTTGCCCAAAGGTGGGATTTGGTAATTCAGCTCCAATACCAAGCCAAAGAGCTCCCAACTGGCTGCTTTTCTCCCAGGATTGGCGTCTCTTGGAGAAGCAGCTCCCAGGCAGAGGAGAAAGCACCTTTCTCTTTTCCTTGACTCGTGGATAGATAGCAAAACCCAGATGCTCTCATTAAATGATGGTTCATGCAATCCTGCCCTACTTCAAGATTAGAATTGTGAGGGACATAGAGAACCATGACGATGCATTCGATGATCAATTAATCGTGCTTAGTTGTTTTCTCTTCGCTAAAAGTATAGTTGTTTTCCTGCGTAGAGATGTTGAAAGTTTTTCTGCCCGGAATTTAGTATTTTTGGTGGATGAGGTTCCAAAGCACTAGGGGTTTGTCTGAAATGAGATGATGGGTAGGAAGAAAATTCTGGAACAAAGTAGGTACCCAACGAATATATGTTGAAAGTTGAGGGACTAACTATTGGAATAACAATAGCTAACACTTCGTGTGCGTCTGTGTCAAGCCCTTTGCTCTTAAGAATTGTCACCCCGCAGCCTCATAGCAGCTCAGAGCAGTGCAATTTTAGGGAGGTAGCGAATCCTCCCTAAAATGCAGGCGTGGAGCCTGCACTTGAACTCAGTTAAGGGTTAAACACAATAGACCTGAAGGATATTTAATACTTTAAAAATATTTTATATGAAAAATAAAAATTTGTGGACTCCAAGGTAAGTAAAACAGAAGAGAAGGAAGGAAAAGAAATTCTAAAGGTTTCTCTTATTTTCCCAGCTTGTAAATGCACTGAAAACGGTATCTACATTTGAGGTCCAGATTGTCGATTATAAGTATAAGTAAGTAATAACCTACTCTTGGGCAGACACTGTCGTCTTTGACTTTGATGAGTTAATGGGGGAGAGGAAGGACTTTGCGAATGGGAGTTGTTGGCGCATGTAGACCTGGAAGGGACAAGCGGACGCCATCGGTGAATGAAATGGGCAGGTGAGGACCCCGGGCTTAGGGGCCGGAAGCTCTTCAGCTGTGAGGGGCCTGATGCTGCCGCACCATCCCTTTTTTAAAGAGAAGTGATGAATCCTGATTTTCATTTGAAATTTCTGAATTTCTAAAAGTCGGCAACTAATTCCGAATTTTAAAAAAATGTTGTAGGCTTCACTTGCCGGCTAGCTGCTGGGTTTCAATTTCTGACCTACAATATGCGAATAATTAAGGGAATAATTTGAGGTTCATCAAATAATATGAGGCTTCTAAAAATCTTTCCAAATATTACATTTCTTTTAAAATTCTGATACAAGTAAACAGCTTGGAAAGACAGAGTCTGCCTATCATTTACTGTCTAGGTAACCCGTGTTGACATGAAAACAATAATACTCTAAAGATAATACATGTTCTTGGTAGAAAAGGTCAAGCAGTATAGAAAAGTTCCAAAGGAAAGTGAAAACTTTTCTCTCCCTCCTTGGCCCACCCACAATCATAGTCTTGTTGTCCCAACAGTTTTTTTCTATGTAAAAACAAAAAGATACATATACCAGCATAGGGTGCCCGACACAGCTAGGTTTAAATTTGTTGGTAAGTGCGGGAGTTTTGCACCTCATTCATTATACATTTGTTCATTTATACCACACATCTTTATCAGGTACCTACCATGGGCCGGTCACCAGGCTTTGCAGTAGGAATGCAGTTGTGGAGGAAGCATGGCTCTTGTCTTGAGGACCTCAGACACTGAATCTGAATAAATAGCAGTTGCAAGAACAGCTGTCATTTATTGAGACTTACTCTTATGCTTCCCTAGCTCTGTCTCATCTCCCTCTTCTGAGAGTCTTGTGAGGTTGGCGAAGCTATTCCTATTGGACGGGTGACACTTCACCACGGTGACTCCCCTCATTGCCACCTGAGGAAAAATGTGGAGGTAGAAGAGGGCCCGGGGTCAGGATGAAAGAACTGGGCGGGGGGGCACCTCTGAGGCTCTGTCGCTGACTGGCTTTGAAGAATACGTAGGGGTTTCCCCGATGAAGGAAGAGTGACAGTAAATTCAGACCTTGCCAATCTGAGGGACACAGTAGTAACCTAACGGCATCGAGGTTTGTGAGTCCTGACCTTTGGGCCTTTTCCAGAAATAATAACTCCACGGATATATTCCCCCGGACAAATGCCGCTCCTTGCCTCAGTATCGGTTGGCATTCCTGGGGAAACTGAGGCACATGTACCTCGTGTGAGACACACTTGGTGGCTTTGTCTCCCTTCCCTTGTGCGGAGTGTGGGGTTTCTGTTCTGCTGGGAGAGGAAGCTCTTTAAAGAGGTGAAGCTGATTAAGAGGAAATTTGCTTTCCCTTCTTAGATGCCAGCGGACCTGTTTATTTTTCTTCACTTTGAATGGGTGGGGCTGGGAGATCGGATTCCATTATGTTTATTCAGCGTGTTAGCCTCTGTCCAGCATTTCTTCCCAGCCTCACTGACTTTCGGTTCAGAGTTTGCACATCTTTTAGTGTCTTGAATTCAAAGACTACTTTTACAGTCCCAAGGTGCATAAAATTGTGGATTTATCCCTCATACATCCACAAAGACAGGAAAATGCCCTCATGGCATCCAAGACTGTCTTAGGAGTACCCAGATGGTAATCGAATGACTCAAATCACACAAGGAAGAATTTATTTTATTTTGTAAAAATTCCTATATGATTTTAAGGAAATAGTTTTCAGTCTGGTACGAATATATCATAACATCACTTTAATGCTTGCTAATTTCATTTTTCATAAAGAGGGAGCAAGCCTCAGGCTCAGAGCTCTGCCTTGCAGTGTTATCTACCTAGATTGGAATAATGCTTTTTACTTTCATTACATCTATTTTTACAGTTTTGTTCATGTCATGAGTTACTGGTTTTCCATTTAAGACAGGTATAAAAGTTTTCTTTTAAAATAAGAAAATGTAAGTTTAAAAAAAAGGGAGCTTAACTTAGAGAAAATGTTATTAAGTTGTTAATTTCTGGAGTAGATTTGAAATTGGCAAAAAAGTATCATGGCAGAACGTGCTTTAAATTGGGAAAGATACTCGTATAAATGCTGTTACCATGAATCATGAACTTACGTAACTTAATACTTTCCCTCTCCTCCCCTTTGTTCTTTTGTTGTTCTTTATGTTCACAGGGAACTTGGGTTTTTAGATCAGCTAAGGATCACGCATAACACGGACATATTTATTGGAATGCATGGAGCTGGTCTTACCCATTTACTTTTCCTTCCGGACTGGGCTGCTGTGTTTGAACTGTAAGTGTTTGGGGACAGTTTTACATTGAGGCAGCTGATAATGCTTTTTCTGCCAGCTGAGGCTTTCATTCAGAGCATCAAAAGGCTTCATATTTAATCATTACAAAGAAGTCACATCATCTAGGCATGTAAAAAGAAAAAAAGACCTAAAACTAAAAATGTGAAGTCTGCAGCCTGCCATTGCCCTTAGCAAGCAAATATCTCTTTCCTTCCCCATCTCAGCAGGATTCGGGAGATGTGAATCTGTGGTTTCCTTCCTCTGAGTGCATGTCTGTGTTCCTGTCAAACTGAAAGCATCTCCCTGCAATCAGTGTAATTTTTGTGTTAAAAGAGAACCTGGGGCTTCCCTGGTGGTGCAGTGGTTGAGAGTCCGCCTGCCGATGCAGGGGACACGGGTTCGTGCCCCGGTCCGGGAAGATCCCACATGCCGCGGAGCGGCTAGGCCCGTGAGCCATGGCCGCTGGGCCTGCGCGTCCGGAGCCTGTGCTCCGCAACGGGAGAGGCCACAACAGTGAGAGGCCCGCGTACCACAAAAAAAAAAAAAAAAAAAAGAGAACTTGTGTGTTGCCCACCCATGTTCATAGCCGCGTTTTTCCATTAGCCAAGAGGTGGAGGCAACTCAATTGTCCATTGACTGTTGAATGGATAAACAAAATGTGATACACACACATCCAATAGAATATTATTCAGCTTAAAAAAATAAAGAAATCCTATCTCATGCTATATGACAGGGATGAACCTTGAGGACATTATGGTAAGTGAAATACGTCACTCTCAAAAGCACAAATACCGTATGATTTCACTTATATGAGGTACATAGAGTAGTCAGATTCATAGAGACAGAAAGTAGAAGAGTGGTTGCCAGGAACTGGGGGGAGAGGTGAATGGGGACTTAGTGTTTAATGGGGACAGTTTCACTTTTGCAAAATGAAAGCATTCTGGAGGTTGGTCACATAACAATAAGGTATACTTACCCCTGAACTGTACACTTATAAATGGTTAAGATGGTAAATTTTATGTCATGTGTTTTCTACCACAATTAAGAAAAAGAGAGATAGAGAGTTTGAGTACCTGTATGCCTGGTGAAGAGCACAGCTCCAAAACACAAGCCCAGCACTTTGCCTAGTGCTCACTGATTCCATACACAGGGAGACTGAGGCCTCAAGGGGAAAGTAATTTTCCCAGAGTGTTCCGTTAACTCGGTGGTTGGTTATGGAGACATGGACTTCTCTCCTTTAATAATTCCACTCTGGATATCAATAGTGATTACTGTTACCTGATTTCCCCTCCTTGCATCTAAATATTTTGATTTTATGGTCACATTTTAAAAATGACTTGACTTGGCATTTAAATAGACTAATTAGAAAAAAGTTGTCATGAACTTCCAACACCCTGAAAAACATTTAAAAATATATATATGTTAGAGAAATAGCCAGATAATTGTAGATTCTATTTCAATTCATTTCTTCCAGAGAAAAAGGGAGGGAAGAAAGGAAGGAAGGAGGGAAGGAAAGAAATGTCATTAAGAAATCTCAGGCCTTGAAGATCAACAGACCTGGGATCAATTTCTGCTTTGGAGGCTATGTTACCTACCCCAAGGCCACGTTCATATGTACAAAGATGGGGGTATTAGGAGTTAATATCAAGTTCACAGTCCTATTGATAAAGGTCCCCTCCATTCTTTAATCCTATTCTGCTTTTGGAAAGTTAAGATAATTTAGTTATGGGAATATTTTAAAAATAATCTCTCCCACTCTTTTGTGTGTGTACGTTTCTATAAACAGTTTTATTGGGACATAATTTACACACCGTACAATTCACTCATTTAAATCGTATAATTCAATGGTTTTATTTATTTATTTATTTTTTAAACAAACACTGCACAATAATTGCCAATCGACATATGAAAAGACATTCACTGTTAGTCATGATAAAAGAGAATACAGATCAAAATAGTAAAAAGATGCTATTTTTCATTTCTCAGACTGGCAAATATTAGGAAGTTTTTTCTTTTCCAGGGTTGACTAGAGATTCAGAAAAGGGACACTTCCACATATGGTTAAAATGGAGAAGGGTGTGTGGGGGGTTGCTAGTGACTTGTCTGAACTACAGTTTAACTACATCTTTCGAGACTTTATTTTTTTTTCCTTCCCTTTTTTTTTTTTTACATCTTTACTGGAGTACAATTGCCCCACAATGGTGTGCCAGCCCCCACCCCACAACAAAGTGAATCAGCCACACATACACACACGTTCCCATATCTCTTCCCCCTTGCGTCTCCCAAAAAACTGCTTCTCCCTCCCCCCCACTCCCCCTACCCCACCCCTCCAGGCAGTCACAAAGCGCCAAGCTGATCTCCCCACGCCACACAGCCGCCTCCCACCAGCCATCCACCCCACACCTGGCAGTGTACACATGTCCATGCCTCTCCCTCGCCCTGCCACAGCCCACCTCCGCCCTCCCCACATCCCCAAGTCCACTCCCCAGTAGGTCTGCGTCCCCACTCCTGTCCCACCCCCAGGCTCCTCACGACATTCCCTTTTTTTAAATTCCATATATATGTTAGCATACAGTATTTATCTTGTTCTTTCTGACTTACTTCACTCTCTATGACAGACTCTAGGTCTATCCACCTCATTACAAATAGCTCAATTTCGTTTCTTTTTATGGCTGAGTAATATTCCATTGTATATATGTGCCACATCTTCTTTATCCATTCATCCGATGATGGACACTTAGGTTGTTTCCATCTCCGGACTATTGTAAATAGAGCTGCAATGAACATTTTGGTACATGACTCTTTTTGAATTATGGTTTTCTCAGGGTATATGCCCAGTAGTGGGATTGCTGGGTGGTATGGCAGTTCTATTTGTAGTTTTTTAAGGAACCTCCATACTGTTCTCCACAGTGGCTGTATCAATTTACATTCCCACCAACAGTGCAAGAGGGTTCCCTTTTCTCCACAGCCTCTCCAGCATTTATTGTTTCTAGATTTTTTGATGATGGCCATTCTGACTGGTGTGAGATGATATCTCATTGTAGTTTTGATTTGCATTTCTCTAATGATTAATGATGTTATTCTTTTTGTTGCAATGGTAAATGGGAGTGTTTTCTTAATTTCACTTTAAGATTTTTCATCATTCGTGTATAGGAATGCAAGAGATTTCTGTGCATTAATTTTGTATCCTGCTACTTTACCAAGTTCATTGATTAGCTCTAGTAGTTTTCTGGTAGCATCTTTGGGATTCTCTATGTATAGTATCATGTCATCTGCAAACAGTGACAGCTTTATTTCTTCTTTTCCGATTTGGATTCCTTTTATTTCTTTTTCTTCTCTGATTGCTGCCACCACCATAATTTTATAAAATTTTCATTATCCCCCCAAAGAAACTCAGTACTCTTCAGCAGTTACTCTCATTCCATCCTTCTCCTAGCCCCTGGAAACCACGAATCTACTTTCTGTCTCTATAGATTTGTCTATTATGGCCATTTCATGTAAGTGGAATCATACCATATGTGGGCTTTTGTGACTGGCTTCTTTCACTTAGCATCATGTTTTCAAGGTTCATCCATGTTGTAGCATGGATCTGTACTCATTCCTTTTTATTGTCAATAATTATTCCTTGTATGGATATACCACATTTTATTTATCCATTCATCAGTTGGTAGACATTCAGGTCATTTGCGCCTTTCAGCTATTGTGAACGCTGCTGCTATGAACACGAATCTCTCTCACTCTTGTTTACCGTTTATAAAACCTTTTGTAAGCACATATTTGGGAGGTGAATTTTTTCCCCAGAGAATTGCAAATTGGCCAGCAATCCCAGGCAAAAGCCCCATGTGTGGATGCCCTTGTGTCCTTAGATACAACTGTGGAGATGAACGCTGTTATTTGGACCTGGCCAGGCTGAGAGGCGTCCACTACATCACTTGGAGAAGGCAGAGCAAAGTCTTTCCTCAAGATAAGGTAAAGTTCAGGACAAAACTCATCCTGTTTTCTTTTTAATTGGTTTAAAGTGTCTAGTTAATGTGACAAACTATCTTTGAACTTCAATCCAAAGATAAAATGGTTCTTCTCTGGAATCGTGAGTTGTTGGGCTTTATATTTGCAAATTGGGGGAAAGGAGAAATTAATTACTCTCTCTCTTTATGTGGAAAAGAGAACTTCATGAAATTTGGGCCTAGAGAGATCTATTAAATTATTTAGAGACGGGATCAGGAAACTACAGACCAGTGGGCTAAATCTGGCCCTCCAGTTGTTTTTATAAATAAAGTTTTACCGGGACATGGTCCTGCTCCTCTGTTTATGTGTTGTCTGTCTATGGCTGCTTGAGCACTTCATTGGCAGGGCTGAATAATTGTGATGGAGCCTTTGTGGTCCATGGAGCTGAAAATATATGTTATCTGGCCTGTTACTGAAAAAATTTGCCAACCTCTGATGTAGAGCATAAACTAAAGTAGTTCCTTTGGCCAAAGTAAAATAACTTTCTTCTTGTTCAGAAAACCACATCCTCAACACCTTACAAATTTGTCTTTTGCTTCGTTTTTGCAGGGCCACCACCCAACTCTGGGGGAACATCCGAAGTTTACCAACTACTCTTTTGATGTAGAAGAATTTATGTACCTTGTCCTTCAGGCTGCAGACCACGTACTGCAACACCCGAAGTGGCCATTTAAGAAAAAACATGATGAGCTATAAATGTGTTGAGTCTTTTTGCCAAAAGGGAGTGTTTAAATGGTCCTCCGCCCAGACTCACCTCACAGTTAAATAGGTAAAACAGCCTGTTTTCTCCTAGCCCCAAAGTACCTTTTTTGAATACCAAAACATGCCTTCAGGGTATTACTTATGTGTTTTATAGTCTTTAACTGTTTCATGTGATTGTTGTGTCATTGCTATTTATCAAGATACTCTTTTTGCACTGAAAACTTTACTTTTTATAGTTCAGAAACTGGGCCTGGGCTCACTGCCGTAATTGAGCTTTTTTCTTAGGGATACCAAAGTTTGCAACTTTCTTAGCTTTAGAATTTGTAAATGTTTTTATGGAATACCATGAGCTCGTCATTCAAGAGGCTTCCAACTTGTTAATGATATATTTGAGCAAATTCACAACTCATTTATTTGCCATGATTTGTTCACAGCACTGTTTGTAGTAGGAAAGGAAAACATGCAAACACACACACACACAGTTGTGGTTCTCAGTACCAAGCTATAGGCCCGTGTTATAGATTAAACAGTATTATAAACAGATCTGTTTAACTGTATCAGAGTCTAAACTAACTCCTGCTGAATTCTCTGTTGTATCTTTTTAGTCATTGCCAGGTTATATTCATCAAGAACCTGAATTAACCATGCTGTTGCATTAGTTCATATTCACATTTCATATGCAAATCATGTTTTCCTTACATATAACAACCACATATGATAAAAACAAATGAGGACGTCCTTTAGGACTGTTTTGTGTACCTTCTAGCTGGTTTCCACTGGTTCCTTCTTAGCCGTGGAGAGCATTTATAAATCAAATAGTGGTTTTGCTGCACACGTGCTTGTAAGTGCATATACCTATGTGTATGCGTCTACCTCTTTTAGCATGGAAGTATTCTAGTCTTTGATTTTGCAAACTTTAAATTAGTCACAAGAGGAGATTTTTTTCCCTATGAAAAAAGTAAAGACACAAAAAAGGTAAAGACATGCATGAATTATCCAATTCAAAATGAATAAGAAGCCGTAAGAAAGTGCCATTGATTAAACAGCATATCTGAAATGCAGCCCCACTCTTTGAATGGGCTTCATTTCCTATTGTCTATGAACTTTCAATTTAGTGGTCAGAAACCATGGATTTATTTTACTGTAAAATGTGAAGTTTACATTTTATTAACACTTGAGCAGTCTAATTTAGAGACTAGCAGCTTCTATTTTTTTAAGTAGGGGATTAACAGAGTACAGCAGAGCTAAGCATTTTTTAAAAAAATATTTTAGAGTTGTAAAAAAAAAAAAGAATATGCAGCAGAGAAGCGACCTGAGAAATCTAAAATATTTATTATCTGGACCTTTACAGAACATGTTTGCTGACTCCTGCTTTAAAGGATTATGAACAGTTTTCTAGAGTTGAGGAATATTTATTAAAATATCTGTCAGGAAATTAGTGAATCACTGTAGCAATAGCTTTGATTTGAGATCTTAACATTGTTTTAAAAGACTTACAACATATGAATTTTGAAAGGAGTGGTGTTGTGGCCGTCCTTTGTCCAGTATGCCGAGTAACCACTGAGGTTGCTCACATAAAAGGAGCTGTCGAGACCACGTTGCACTTCTAGTCAGAGAGGTGTAAACATCTGAAAAAATGGCCTCAAAAAACGTTTCAACAGTTTACCTTCTTATGTCATTTTAAAAACTATGTGGCAATGCGATTCTGTAGATATCAAGAATTTCAGACGTTGAGAACAATTTCATAATAAAATGTTACATTTGCATATTTCACATTTAAAGAGACAATATGTTTTACAGAAACAAGAAAATACATTAGATACTTTATGGAACTCAGTTTTATCAGACTTTTTTGATGGGAGCAAAGGAAGGTCTTCAAATTGTTATAAAATGTAAAGACTGCTCTTTTTATTAAGTCTTTGAAGAGGTGCATGTCATTGTTTGTACATGTGGAGTATGGCCTTGGAATAAATCGTTTTACAATTTATTTGAATACTGGACTATTTTCAGGGTTTTCTGTGTCTGAATGTCAGATGCTTACTTTTTTTTCGGCAATCTGGCAGCTCTAGATTATACAAATTGAGTAGCTCACTGATGAAGAATTCAGCTTAAGGAAAAATTGTACCCTACAATTATTTAGCAGTTTATCATATGATGCTTTCACAAATGTTCTATTGCATAATCTTTTTAAAATGACATAAGAATTGTTCCCATTTCTATTTATTTATTTATTTGTTTATTTATTTAGTTATCTGGCTGCTCCAGGTCTTAGTTGCAGCACACGGGATCTTCATTGCTGGATCTAGTTCCCTGAACAGGGATTGAACCTGCGCCCCCTGCATTGGGAGCGTGGAGTCTTAACCACTGGACCACCAGGGAAGTCCCAGAATTGTTCCCATGTTTAACGTGAAAAGAGTCAGATGCTGTTTAAAGGACTTCTCTAAAGATCACAGGTCTTCTGATTCCATGTCCATAGTTCTCCATTTATTCACTCAATTATTTACTATTGATGGAGCAACTACTGGGTACCATCTCTACTCTAGGTTCTGGGGATACAGCAGTGAGCAGAACAGAAAAAAGTCCTTGCCTTCATGGACCTTGCGTTCCAGTGGAGGACACAGATATTAACATACATAAGGGAAATATATTGTGTGCTGGATGTTGATACATGGTATGGACAAAACTAAAACGGGGACGAGGGATGTGGCGCTCTGGGGTGGGGTGGAGTTGGGCACACTTAGGTAGAGGATAAGGAAATCCTCGCTGAGGTCACCTTTGAGTCAGGATTTAAAGCAGCTAAAGGAGGAGGAAAGTAGACAGCAGAGCTAAGAGCATCCCAGGAAGACCGGATGGTGCGTGCCAAGGTCTCGAGGCAGGAGGATGCCTGGTGTGTTTGAGGAACAGCAAGGAAGCCAGTGTAGCTGGAGTGATCGAGGGGCAGAGGAGTAGGAGCTGAGGTCAAAGAGGCAATGGGCTTGGGGTGCAGATGGCAAGGCTTTTGTCCTTTGATGCTTATGAGTTGGGAGTCATTGAAGGGATCTCAAACAGGAGGAATGACCCGACCTACTTTGAAGAGGCTTTGAAGAGGCTAACTCTAGCTGTTATGCTGGGAATAGACTGTGGAGGGATGTCTTAGGTCGTGTTCCCTGGGAAATAGACTCTGGGATGGAGATTCATACACAGGTGGTTCACTGGGGAAGAGGCTCATGATTAACACCTGTGAGGAAGGGGCCCAGTCTTGGGTGGAGGGAGGAATGGCGCTGCGATGCAGTAGCAGGAGAGGCCTCAGGGGGGCGCTGCGCGGGCTCCTTAGGCAGGGCAGGTCTCTTCAGCTGAGGGCAGTTCGGCCTTAATCCATTAGTAGCCAACATTCCCAGCAATAGGGAGACTGTGATGGGGGGACTTCCGAGACCCACTGCAGCAGCCACAACGGGGCCAGGGTGATGCCCTTCAGCTTGTTCCACTCACCCTTCTACTGCTTGCCAGCGGGCTTCTAACGCTTTATTCGATATCTTCCCGGACCGGGGCACGAACCCGCGTCCCCTGCATCAGCAGGCGGACTCTCAACCACTGCGCCACCACGGAAGCCCTCAGATTTTATTTGTTTTAAAGACTCCTTATAGATGATCCCGTGTACTTCATATGGTAGAAGGCGACACTGGGCCATATGAGTTCTCTGTCCCATATTACTATTCGTTGGTCCCCACCCCCAATCTTTTAAAAAATGTAAAAACCATTCTTTGGGATGTTTAACAGAAAGGTTAAGGAACTTGCCCAAAGCCACACAGCTAATAAGTAATAGATGGATTAGATACAGGGCTTCCTTTGTGAAGGAATTTAAACAGAGAGGTAATGTAGGAAGTAAAGGAAGGAAGGGAGGAAGAAAGGAAGGAAGGGAAGGAGGGAGAGAAGGAAAAAGAAGAGAGAAATTGGGTGGAAAAGAAAATAGAGAACGAAGTCCTGGAGTTAGGTTTTTTCTTGCAGTTATAGTATAGTTTTCTTTGAAACAGTCAATGGAGAGAGAATTAGAAAAATACTCGCTTTTTTGAAACTAGGAGCATATAAGCAAATTAACTCAGGTGTGGTTGCCTTGGAGAAACCAGTCATTCAAAATACCATATTCCCAACCAAGGGCTATTGCCAGACACTTTAATACTGTCCTCCTCCGTTAGCTTACTGGGGCATGGCAAAAGATGTCATAAGCCCTCGTGTCATGGAAGAAGTGGCTTAGAGCCAGGCACAGGTTATGTGGGCCCTCACTTTGAACGGTAATGCACATTTTGAACACAAGGTGGCAGTCAAGCCCTTCCAAATGGCCTCTGCGCCCAGAAGCCTGGGTGTAATAATCTCGTTGTAAATTCCAGACACCTGAGCGCCAGGAGTAGGGCCTTATTTCTGTGTGTGATGGATTTTTTTCATCCCTGTTTTGAGGGAAAGTGGGAAAATTATCCTGGACAGTTTTCAGGTTTAAGTGTGTAATTTCTTAGCTGCAGCCAATTCCTGAATCCTCTGTAATATCTCCTGATCATCTTGTGCAAAGAGCATTTGGTCCTGGGAAGATGATTTCTAGTGAGAGAAGCTGTTTAGTGGAATGCATTCTCTTTGATGCAAAGGAATTTTCTTGGGAGGAGAGCTCTACTGTAGGATCTCGAGATAGCCTGTTAGTTCCTCAATCCTTAGGAGCTAAATTCTTTCTTATATTGGCTTTATAGCTTATTGCATATGTAAGTGCTGTTATCATTTAGTTTGACAAGAACCAGACTATAAGTGGAGGAGTTCATTTAAGTCTAGATGCCAAAAAATGGTGGCATGTTAATTAAGGAGGGCTTTTCAGCACAAAGGGGTATTAATACCGAGTTTTTACATGGATCTGATCTAATGCAGTGCCCTAGGTATTTGCTATCATTTATTTTTCACAACCATGAGTTGCAGAATTTTGAGATGTTTTTGCTGAAAAGGAACTTGGAGATCCTTCATGGCATTGTTCATTCCACAACGGTTTGTTGACTGCCCACCATTAACAGGCACTTTCAGACCAAGAGAGAAGATTCCTGGGAGAGGCATGTTGTGTAGACCCAAGAATTCAGTTATGGAAATCAGAAGGCCCTGATTCCTCACCCTTGTAGCACAGAAGCTGTGCGACCATGGGTTTGTTGCTTAGCCTCAGGAAACTTCAATTTTCTCCTAAATTGGTGGCAATATCTATTAGATAGGGTTGATTTAAGGATAAAATAAAAAAATTAAGTCCCACTTGTTTAGGGCTTGGCACATAACATCTGTTCAGTAAATGCTTTTATTATACTATGACACGTAGGACTATTATCATTTAAAGCTGTAGTACCTGGGGAGCATTTAAATTCTGATCTCCAGACCTCTCCCCAAGCCAAGTTAATCAGAATCTCAAGGGTACCACTGGCTGACTCTGTTTGGTCAAATGTCCCCAGATGTTCTAATGCACAGGGGTTGGGAACTGCCGCTCTAGGAGACAGTGACAGCTGATGACACTAGACAGCTCATGAGGTCCAAGCCAGCACTCGGCAAAGTGTCTTCCACTGGGTATCCTTAAGATGTTACATAAAAAACGGTTTACTAGGGAAATGCTGCCTCAAGCCGAGTAGAGGTGTTTCTTGCAGGGTTTCTCCCTACTCTTGATACACTAATGTACACCGTGAATTTCTAAATAGGAAGAGGTAATATGCACCGTTTCTAAATTCATTTGACCACTGGATCTCTTTCTCAGGGAGCGTGAAGATTAGTGTTGCAAAAATCCCCCTCCAGGCAGGCTGCTGTAAGCAGTGGCCACGGCTGTATCTGCCTCCTGGGGAACGGGTACCAGGCCGTGCTTTTAGTGTGAAGTCACTCTGGCCGGTTGCGTCTTGTTTGTGAGTTAAATCAACGGTGCTACCAGATCACAGTTGATTGGACCAGGGATCGATAAGTGAGCTGCATTCTATCCATTCGGGCAGTTGTAAGATAAAGGGTAAAGAAATGACCCACGCAGATCCCTTCAGCAGGGACATTTAGATGTGAGACGTGAGGAAGATGCCGAGGTTTCTGGTACCAAGACACCAGATCTGAGCTACTGGCGATTCTTTTGTATCAAGTACAACTATGAGCTTACTCTCCAGGTATCCACGAGGCCACCCGTACATTCAGGTCATGCATGGGATGACCTCTTCCTTCCAGCCTGAAAGAACCCAACTAACGTAGCCATGCCAGACTCCAGGTGTGATTGTCCCCACACTACACCATGGCAGTGGAAGGACGTGGACTCAGGCCTTCGTATTCCAAGTTTAATGCCATCCAGCTACCCTAACACGTTCCTGACTCTCAAGTCAAGGGCATCAGCAGGACAAGTAGAGGGAAAATGTAATGGTAGTTAAAAAAAAAAAAAATCTGGAAAGTAAATCGCAAGGACGCAAATCTGTAGAAGTACCTATGGTCCTAGGGGGAAATAGGAGCTGGACACAGGGTTAAATAAAGGTGCCAGAGAAATCAGGCCAGTTTGCTGTGAGGTGATTGGATGAGGAATCAGCAAGGGGGTGAGTTAAAGGTCAAGGTTCCAAGTCCCAGAAGAAAACCCACCCTTAAGGTGGAATAGACAGTAAATAAAGCCGAGGACAAGAGTGAAATGACGGAAGTACCAGACACACTGAACAGGCCAAAGGAAAGCCAGGGAGGGGCCAGCATGAACGTTGGAAAGCTTGAGGAAAAGGAGGCAGAGGAAGACATTGCAAACGCTGAGGAAACCGGAAGTAACTTCTTCCTGCAGCAAACATCCTCCCGCGGCAAGTACTCCAGCCCCTAGGGCCGGCAGAAAATGGAGAGCAAAGCACGAAAGCACTGATCGACAGTGAGAGCGATTCTACACTGATAGAAAAATGTAAATCCTCCAGAGAAATATCTTTATCTACATAGCACTTTTCAAAAATGCAGGGAATATTCAGCAACGTTCAGCTAGAGAATTTACACAAGATGTTTTTCGAAGCGTTTATGGTTCACTTGGTGGAAATGGGACTGGGAGTTTTTCCTCCTCCGGTTCACAAGGATGTCAATGCATCCTCTTGCCTGTGAAATTAAAAGAAAGACGTGATGGTGGAGCATCTGTACTGCCGTCACCACACCGAGACACGAGACACGGAGCCCAGATGGGATTTTGGTTCTGCCCGGCAGGTATCTCTATGCAAATAAACCGCCTCTCAGAAATCGCTTGGTGATGCTATCATATTGACTTTGTACTGGATTATATGTTCTCCGATCGTCTTGCTTTTGCGATGCAAATAGCAGTCTGTTGAAAAGAGTTTTATGGTGACTGCTACTTGGTGCAGGCAATAAATCTGGGGGACAAGGAATAAAAGTAATGTGCAGAAAAAGGCACCCGTTCTTTTACGACTTTGCTTTGAGACTAGTGAGAAGCGCCAACAGCTGCGAAGGATCTTGTCGGCTTTTGTCTTTTTGCTTCTTCTTCCTTAGTTCTTTTTCCTCTTCCTCCCTGTCTTCTTCTCCACCCTTCTCCCAATATTAGCATTTAAAAGTCGGCTTTCTTGGTGGAAGTAAGGAACGCTGCAGAAAGGTCTGGACTAAAAACATCGTGGTCTGGGTGGTCACCCATGGCGGTAAGACCTTGTAGCAGATTTTGCACTTACTCTGTTGGGCTGTCCCTTGGGAGGAGGACCCATAATACACGTGGATAACGTCCACTTCCCCCATTCAGGCTTCCTGAGACCCTCCGAGGGTCTTCTGTAGGGTAATGATGTTGGGCAAGTGCAAACAGGTAAAGTCTTAGGGGAAATGAGAGAGGCTTTGCAGAGCCGCAATGACGAGGGGCTGGGTGGTGAACGTTACAGGTTCTGGCCTGCCCCTTACCGCCCGAGTGACCTCAGGCAAGCCACTGACACCCTCCAAAACCAGCCTCTGTAGGAAACTACAGTTTTCTCATCTGTAAATGCAGGCTATTAAGGGAACCATCCTGAAGGTTGTGTGAGGCTTTATTTGGCTCTCCTACCCGCAAGGCACTTTACCGAGCAAACAATTGTGAGGAATAGAGGAGGGTGATCTTAATCAGATAATCACGCAGGTGAAGGTATATAAGGATAAACTGAGGGGCTGCGGGGAAGGGAAGGAGCCTGTTGTAACGGAGGGAGATGCCGTGCGCTGGGGCTGGAGCTGGGGCGTAGAGGGGCCGGGGAAGGTCCCTCCCAAGCAAGTATAAGATAACACACCTAGTGTCTGGCACACAGAGAGGCCTCCTAAGCAGGGAGAGGAGCTGGGAGGCGGAAGAAGGAAGAAGACGAGGTGGCTGACAAGGAGGAAGAAGATGCAGACCCACAGGAAGCTAGAGTCCTAGGCCTGTGAGCACCAGAGAAACCTCCGCGTATGACAGCTTTAGCCTGAGATGCTCTGAGGACAGTGGCCATGGAGGTCTGCTCGACTCAGCGATGGGCTGACGGTCCAAGAGGTGGAAAACTTCACAGAGACCAGATGGGCCCCAGACAAAAGTGGCAGAGGCTCTAGGTCTGTAGGAGTCGAACTTTGCTTCCCACTGAGTGCGTTTGTCAACATCACCTGAGAATTTCACCAACCATGAAGGCCTGAGCGCCCGCCTGCCTTCTCCTCGCCCTCAGCGTTCTCGGCTGCTACATGAGGGGTACCCGCATCTCAACTTCGCTTCTGCTCCTTACGTCTGTGATGAAACGGCAAATGGTACGTGATCTGTGCAAATATATGCACATATGTAAACTCACGGGTCAGTTATGTAAGGTAGTTGCAAGGTGGCTCTGACGGGAAGGAGGTTCTTCTGGGCTTCACGCTTAAGTCTTTTTACAAAACGTGCGTTCTTAATCCTGGGGGGAGGGGGGATTCATTTATTTGCTAAAGTGTTTAAGGATGGGCTGAAACTTCAAGAAATCCTGGTATAGCCCAGAGTTTTCAATTATATGTAGGAAAATGACTACCAGGAAGGGGGGGAAACCAAAGCTGTGTTTATTTTCCTTTTTTAAAGAAATAAAGTGAATTGCTATTTGGTGGAGGGAGAGGGGAACTCTTGAGGCAGGTGTTATTAATGATTATTGCTTATTGCTTGGGGGCACGTGATTGAGAAGGGCTCTGCCTGGAATTTAGAGTTTGTCTCAATGATGCTCCAAGCCTGACACCACCCCTTTTATTAAAAAAATTGAGGTACAGTTGCTGTACAATGTTTCAGGTATACAACATAGCGATTCACAGTTTTAAAGGTTATGTTTCATTTACAGTTATTACAAAATGTTGGCTATATTCCCCATGTTGTACAATATATCCTTGCAGCTTGTTTATTTTATACATAGTAGTTTGTACCTCTTAACCCCCTACCCCTATCTTGCCCCCCCACTTCCCTCTCCCCATTGATAACTGCTCATTTGTTCTCTAATATCTGTGAGTCTGTTTCTTTTTTGTTATATTCATTAGTTCTATTCTTTAGATTCCACATGTAAGTGATAGCATACAGTATTTGTCTTTCTGTCTGACTTATTTTACTAAGCACAGTACTCTCTGAGTCCATCCATGTTGCTGCAAATGGAAAAATTTCTTTCTTTTTTATGACCGAGTGGTGTTCCGCTGTAAACCACATCTACTTTATGCATTCATCTGTTATTGGACACTCAGGTTACTTCCATGTCTTGGCTCTTGTAAATAATACTGCTATGAACACTGGGGTGCATATATCTTTTCGAATTAATATTTTCATTTTCTTCGGAAATACACCCAAGAGTGGAATTGCTTGGTTGTATGGTAGTTCGGGTTTTAGCTTTATGGAAAAATCTCCATACTGTTTTCCACTGTGGCTGCACCAGTTTATAGTCCCACCAATAGTGGATGAAGGTTCCCTCTTCTCCACCTTCTCGCCGACATTTGTTATTTGTGGACATTTTGATGACGGCCATGCTGACACGTGTTAGGTGATATCTCATTGTGGTTTTTTATTTTTTGTGGTATGCGGGCCTCTCACTGTTGTGGCCTCTCCCGTTGCGGAGCACAGGCTCCGGACGCCCAGGCTCAGCGGCCATGGCTCACGGGCCCAGCCGCTCTGCGGCATGTGGGATCTTCCCGGACCGGGGCACGAACCCATGTCTCCTGCATCGGCAGGCAGACTCTCAACCACTGCGCCACCAGGGAAGCCCTGTGTTTTTTTTTTTTTTTAATTTAATTTTTTTTAAATACAGCAGGTTCTTATTAGTTATCTGTTTTATACATATTAGTGTATATATGTCAATCCTAATCTCCCAGTTAATCCCACCATGCCCCCACCGTGCTTTCCCCGCTTGATGTCCATACATTTGTTCTCTACATCTGTGTCTCTATTTCTGCTCTGCAAACCGGCTCATCTGTACCATTTTTCTAGATTCCACATATATGCGTTAATATACGTTATTTGTTTTTCTCTTTCTGACTTACTTCACTCTGTATGACAGTCTCTAGGTCCATCCACATCTTTACAAATGACCCAATTTCGTTCCTTTTTATAGCCGAGTAATATTCCATTGTATATATGTACCACATCTTTACCCATTCGTCTGTAGATGGGCATTTAGGTTGCTTCCATGACCTGGCTATTGTAAATAGTGCTGCAATGAACATTGGGGTACCTGTGTCTTTTTGAATTATGGTTTTCTCTGAGTATCTGCCCTCATGGTGGTTTTGATTTGCATTTCCCTGACCATCAGTGATGTGGAGCATCTTTTCATGTACTTGTTGGCCATCTGTATGTCGTCTTGGGAAAAATGACTCTTAAGGTCTCCTGCCCATCTTTTAATCGGTTTTTTTTTTTTTTTTTGGTGTCGAGTTGTATGAGCTAGTGATAAGTTTGGATATTCACCCATTATCAGTCATATCATTTGCAAATATGATAGAGAAACTAGAGATTTGTCTCAGTGAATATCCAAGCCTGCCTTTGAAACACAGGGAAAAAAAGTTCTTTACGTGAATGGGAAGTGCCTAATGCATTACTGCCTATGTGGACGGAGACCTTTGTCAGTATTCAGCATTTTGTCCATCTGCCCCTTTACATCACCAAGGGCTCCTGACGTGTCTGCTCCGTGGGTCTTCAGGCTTTCAGAAGGTGTTCCCTTGGCTAGAAGGGTTTAGATTTGGCCTACTCTAGAGATACAGGGATGGATGATGATACCTCAGGAGCAGGGTATATCTTGGGAATACGTACAGGAGCTGTGCTGAGGGTAATGCTCGAATGGTTTTGGTCTGGGTGCCTTCTTTTGACTTGCTCGACTCTGAGTCAGAGGAATTGAGTTTCTGAATGGAGTGCAGTAGCAGCAAATAGATTGCAAGTCAGAAAAAAAAAGGAGAAAAAAAAAAAAACCTTTCCAAGCAAGAAAGCAGAATACTACTTGGAAGGGGCTATTTTGCTGCAATCCTGTAGAAATATGGACTTGTGTATATTTTTAATTGAGAAGTGTGGAACATGTACCACCATCACGGCTGACATTTATCATGTCCCTGGTCCTCTCCCCACTCTTCCCTCCATCCCTAAACCCCCATCCCCTCCTTCGGCAAGTCCCTGTACCTGACCTCACCTTCTCAGTTTGATCCACCACGGAAACACTGTCAGTGTTATTCATCAACCTGAAAAATGCTACACCGAGTCCAAGGGTTGTGTGCCATGGTCACGTCAGTGGGAACAATTAATTATTCCATCAAGCACTTGACGTGTCAGTCAATGAAAAAATAGGTGCTTTAGACCTGACCGCTCAAAATATCTTTTCAGACACTGGCATGCCAAGATCTTGATAGTATAATGAATTATTCTTTAAACGTATCATTTCAGGCCATCAATTTGGCCATATAGACTTTTCTTTTTGGGGGGGAAGGGCTAAATTACAGATGTTATCTAAAATAGCAAGCAAAATAACTTTGCAGCCTGGGAAGCAAAGACTGGAGCTCTGAGAAGTAGAATTAGAAAAATGTTCCTTGGGGAAGATAGTGAGGTAAACACAATTACAACTCACAAAAGTATAAGAAAAGTTCCCTGGTGTTCTATGAATCTTGGGCATGAAAAATAGTTCATTCTCATTGACCACTGGAATTTCATCCTCATTTTCCATAATAAGGCACTGGGAACCTATGAGATCTTTTATTATTCTGTTTGCGTCGTGGTACAAGCTTGCTGAGCAATATGGTTCCTGATTATTTAGGACGTGTGGGTGTTGATGGCAGTCTTGGATTGAATTTTGAGTTCACTTGGAAGGTCACTTTTTCCCGGTTAATCTGTATATGTAGATTCCTTTTCCCACACTTGATGTATGGTTTCTCTTATACTCCTGTGGCTAATTAATTCCATTCATTTGCAAGTCTGAGCTCTTCAAAGATCTGCACCCATCTCCTCTCTGAGTATTTTGCAACCAGGGCTGAGAAATTGCACAGGCTGCTGGCTTTATGGGGAATGTTTAAGACCTTGGCATGTATTTTGGGTGACTTCTGAACATGGCACAAAGCACGTCGAGGTTTCAGCTGGTCAAATTGCTTTCATCCTAAAATGTCAGCTTTTTTTCTAGGAGCACCAGCTGCCACAGACATTTTTTTCCCCTCAGATATCTCCACTGAATTGCTGGATGTCAGTGGTTATTTTTCTGTCCTGTTAAATAATGCCCTGTTGCTCCAGCAATGGTCATTTTAATACTGTCACAGAATAACAGCAATGTCAATTTGTTTTCAGGATTGGGTCTTAACTGTTCACCATTGTTTGAAAATAGAGAACAGCCTCATTAATTCACTGCAGAATATTAAGCATTTCATTAAAGTATTGCCTGGAAAGGAGGGTTACTTCAAATCCCCTTTACATGTCCTTCATGGCCAGCAAAATGATCTATGCTGCATTCTTCACTCTCAACCTGGAGAAAAATTGGGGCATCCATGACCTTTTAATTTGCGCTTCAAAGAAAACATGTCTTAATGTTATGTAATAAATCAATCATCACTTGCTTAATAATCTTAATGCATATCTTTGAAGTCAGCAACCGACCAGAGAGGCTGGGATTTTTAAAAATTGACAACTCTCTGGTCATTTGATGTAAACTGTGTTTTATTGATCAGCTGTGGACAGTACTTGATAATCAGCTGCAAGTAAAGGCATGTGATCATGGGGAACAATGAAAAATGAAGACTATTTTATTTATGTATATGTATTGATACACACGCATTTTTATATATAGTCTCTGAAGTACACGGGAAATAAGATTTTTAAATATTTTAGTATTTGAAATGTGTCAGATAATACTAACTCCCCTTAAGTCTATCCTACCTTTGTACATGAACATCCTAACATACACAGTATTTGTATATTTCATGGTTTCTATAATCTTGAAGTGACAGTTTTTACCACCATATTTTTATGTATTCTAGAGAGCCGTTGTTTAAAATGCAAATCTACCCGTGTTCCTTCAGTCCTCTTTTGTCTATTTGCCTTCATTGCTTTTGTTATCTGAAGAATTTTTCAGTTCAGACATTTTCAATTTAGAAATCACATCCTCGTTACTTCTTATTAATGCTCTGTTTATCATGCCAAAATACCCCCCAAAAAAAACCAACCCTGGATTTTTGTTTCATTTTGTAGATGAGCTTCAGATAACAGTTGCAGATCCGCTGCTACTTTAATGACTCACTGCTGAATTATAGGTTTCCTGATTTGAAGTGCATTTAGAAAAAGCAACAAAATGCAATTAATCTGATAGTAATAGGAACAGAAGTTAATATTGGCCAGAAGCTAGACTGCTCATTGTAAACATCTAGCCTGAATAATTGACAGTCACAAAGGCTCACTTCTGGTTCCTAAAACGGTCCTCTCATTACTGCCTGCACAACTCAGCTTGACCCCGTTCCTCTTCAGAGAATTCTACCCAGACGTTACCAAGGTCCTATCTTGGTCACTAACACAACAGTGATCATGCCTCTCTCTGAGCTTTCCTGGTTCTCTCTTCTGTCTGTCCTGCAGATCCCCTGAAGGGTAGTGTAAAGGGAATACGTGGGTTCATAACCTCAGCTCAAGGCTCCCAGCTCTATGACCTTGGACAAGGCATTGGACCCTCGGGGCTACCCTTTAGGAATGCCTACCTTCAGGGGTTGCTGTAAGGATCAGCAAATCATGCCCGGCTTACTATGGGAGCTCCAAAGAGCTCTGACATGCCCCCACAGCTCCCAGCCTTGAGTTGGGCTATTGTTACCAGTTGCAAGGTACAATCTTCGCTTTTCTCTCTGCTTCCTTCCACATTACCTTTTCCATCATTTCTATTCAATAATTAACACTGAAATGTTTTCTTTATTGAAGCAGTGCTCCCAGAAGGTTTTTTACATCTTCTCTGGGTTATTTCATTTTCCTTTTATCTGAACTCTTGAAAGACCTTGTCTGTTATTTTTGTTTCTTTTCTGTTTTTTATGTAGCTGCTAATGTTGATTGTAGAAATATATGAAAATACAGATAGGGGAAATATCACTTAAAGGAAATCATAGTATTTATCAATCTAGACCTAGGCTGTACGCACGCCGCCAACACTCCCTCAAACACATACACACAAATTGTACACACACAGGTATATAGATATAACTTTCTTCATGCTAAATTATAAATACATACATATTCATGCTATGTGTATTTCTGGATAACCTATTGTTTACTAACAGGATTTAAAGGACGGCTCCCCATTACCATAAGAATATTTACATCAACATTTTTAATGTCTGCAGGTAATTTCATGATGCCAATCTTCATATTGTTGAGCAGTGAAACTCTTTCTAGCTGCTTAATATTATTAAGGAAAAAAATCGCCATGCCTTGAATATCCTTATACATCTTTATGCATCTGTCCAACTCTTAGGATAAATTCCTAGACACAGCACTGCTGAATGTCAGGACATACTCATTTTTAGACATATGATAACATACTGATAACTTTCCATCCAGAAACGTGGCACTTTTCATCTAACCCTTCAGCAGATAATCTGAATGTGCAACTACCCCACATATTCCCAACGCTGGATGAGTTGGCAGAAGGGTTATTAAGCAGAGTTGCAGAATAGCTTTTACACAAAAAACACCGAGAGACGAGAACATATTGGATCAATCTTTGTTTCATATATTGAAACAATTCTGAGCGCTCTGGTTAGGAAGGCAGGTTACAGTCCTGATGTTGTGAGAAGGACCATGGCTGAATAGAAAGTGTCTCCAGTTTTGGAGAGCCGGACCACGCACCAGGAACTATTGTTTTGATCGAATAGACCCGATAAAGGAGCAGTGGCGAACATTATTTAGACAGCCTAGGTGGCTGTCACTTCTCCAAGTAGGTTAAGTAAAAGAAAGGCTACACAGGTTAATTAAAAGGTAACACCATGCAGTTGGACACAGCATTAGGTAATTGTTTCTTCCACTTGGACAGCTATGCAATGCATATTACAGGGGTCTAGGAAAAAAATAAACTTGTGTGACAAGGATGAGACACTTGTATCTACAGCTGGAGTGCTCTTCTGTTATCCCCACATTAAGGTATTTATAAGCCTGGATGCGTAATGGAACATTTTGAAATTACCTACAAACACTGAATGGCTATCCTGGTAGGCTTGGGTTGTTTTAATTGTATGAAAAAGATGACATTTACAAAACCCTTTTTATTTGATAAGTTTCAAATATACACAGGAGTAGAACAGTGAATGGTCACATACCCGTGACCCATTTACAATGATCATCAGCCACTCTTGTTTCATTGAAATCCTACCTACTTCAGCACCGAATTATATTGAAGCCAGTCTTTGACATCATATCATTGTACTTGTAAATATTTCAGTGTATAAAAAGGTGATTTGGGGTGATGGGTCCTAATCAATTAAATTTTCTGATTTAGCATTATCAGAATATCTTCGTAAAATCCTCAACCTCAGCAAAATGACTGCTCTGAGCTACAGATTCCTGTTCTGTAAAAGGGATACTAATAAGACGTGGACACGGTAGTGGTACTGGGAGGATTACTGAAGATAGTTCAAGATAACATAACATCAAAAACTGAAAAACTGTTAACTAATCGTCATCGCCATTGTCATCACTGGAATTCCGGTTGTACAAGCAAATGACGTGGGAGCTTTGGAAAGCTGAGCGATGAGATATAGGGGCTTAAGAGGCTGCTGGGAAAGGAGATGATGGAAAATGTGACAAGTATGTCAGAAAAAAAGAAAAGCAGGAGATCATTGAAGAGGGAACATAATCAGGAACAGCCAGTAGCCCAGGCATGTGTGACAGTGAGGGCGTGGGTCTTCTGATCACTGTGGCCACATGTCTGTGTTCCATTTTTTGGCACCAGGATAGAAACTGGGAGAAGTGAAACAGCAGTGGAAGGTGGACAAGGACGAGACAGAGAACTTGTGTTTTTAAAATGTTAAATTCTCTTAAAGGTCACGTCAGACCATAGTAATAAACACTATGACAATGTAGAAGTTGAGCTCTATATGGAAATAATTTTTAAGTCTTGCCGGATGGGTCCCTAATTTCCAGAAATGATTGATACTGCAAATTTTTATGTGAACAACATATGTAAGTCATCCCATGGAATTTAGTTTTGGGGGATTTGATTGACTTTCTAGCTATGCCAGTCTTATTAAGTGAAAATGGTTGGGTGATTCCCCACGTGATTTTGAAATTTTGGGTCAAAGGTGGCTATCTCCACTGTTCCATTCACCAAACACTTACTTTTTTTTTTTTTTTTTTTTTTGGGTATGCGGGCCTCTCACTGCTGTGGCCTCTCCCGTCACAGAGCACAGGCTCCGGACATGCAGGCTCAGCGGCCATGGCTCACGGGCCCAGCCGCTCCGTGGCATGTGGGATCTTCCCAGACCGGGGCACAAACCCGCGTCCCCTGCATCGGCAGGCGGACTCTCAACCACTGCGCCACCAGGGAAGCTCAAGCACTTACTTTTTGACTAATATTGATCACTAATTTCTTCATCCAAAAAATGGCATACAGGATAATTTCACAATACAGCATCTCTCCAGATGCTTGATTTTTAAAAATGTACATCAATAAGTTATTTTAATTGTTATGCATTAGAAATGACTCCAGGCAAACGTTGACAACGCTAGCTTTTTCCAGAACTTACCTCTCCTGTGACCCATTCCCAAAGAATTGAATAGCCACAGAGATACTTTGATGAGTGAACCCCAATGGAGGAGTGAATGGCTGATATGATGTTAATTGGGGCCCCTCCTCTTAGATACCATTTGCGATTAACAGACACTCCAGATGCCTTGACTAGAAGGAATGGATGTTTGGGACCTTTTACTGGCAATGCCAGAGAGAGAAATATTTGGGAGCAGGATGGCATTTGGTGTCTTCAAATTGCATCACAGAAAATTTGTAAATCACATTACAGGGTTTGGATTTTATCCTTAACCGTATGTCTCCCAACTAAAATGGGAAGTGACATAATCGTCTTTGTATTTTAGAAAGGTCAATCTGGATTGTATGGAAGCAAGACGGGGATGGGAGCAGGGGAAATAGGAGACAAGTATAGATAGGATACTATTTATAGTGACAGCGTGGATGGAGGGAAGTGCGTCCATATTAGACATTAGAATCCATGGAGCTTGATTATCAATTTAATGAAGAAACTGAGGGTGAAGTGGTCAAGGATGTTACTAAGGATGCCGATTTGGAAAACAGGCTGGATGATTGTGTCACTTACTGCATCAGCGAAGCAGGGAGAGAGGCTGGTTTTGGAGGAAAGATGATGAGTTCCATTTTGGTTGTGCTGAGTTTGAGGTGCCTGTGAGGTAGCGGTATCCTGTGGGTATAGGAGTCTTACAGCTTGGCAGAATAGATGCTCCCAGCATAGAAATGGTGGTTGAAGCCTTGGGAATAAATGGGATCAAAGACAGCCGGCAGTCCGCAGAGAATACAAACAAGCACACAGGTGCTGAGCCCCGCTTGCATCCGCCCTCTCAGGTTGGTGAGTGAAGCTGCCTTGGATCCTGCAACCCAGCCAACAGCTGAATATCACAGAGCGACACTTGGGAGCCCAGTGAGTACCACACAGAGCAGAATTGCTCAGCCAAGCTCCCCCCGGAGTCCTATCCCACTACATTGTGAGGTGCAGTGCAATGTTTACTGCGTTAAGTCACCGAGTCTGGGGTTGTTTATTTGGCAGTAGAATGCCACACTTTTGGCAGTGTCTATGCCACACTCCCTCCTAATCCAACTTTGAAACATGCAATCAGTTCAGTATTCTCTTAAGTCAAAGGGACCTATACATTGGTCTAAAACCTGTGTTTTCACCTGTAAATCAAGGATGATAATATCTGCAATCCCTTTTGCTCAGAATTATTTTAGGGCTCAAGTGAAATTATATACGTGAATGCACTTCATAAATTAGAAAGCACTCTGCAAATATAGACGAATTTAAATAGAACTGTAAAGCACTCTATCAATACAGTTTAACTAGATTTTTATGGTGAAAAGAAAGTTCTAAACTGATATTACAAAAATTAAAAATGGTATTAAATATTCAATGTTATTGAGTGTACTTATAATTTGAAGTTACATTAGGATCATCAGAATTACTTTGACTTTTCCATAAATTGACCTGGAAGCTTTGTAACAGTTCTCCTTGTCTATTTAGTATTTTGGTTCTTTGTAAAAGGGTGGGAGTTGATTTTCAGCTCTCCTTTCATCTTGTGTTGGTCTAAAAGGGCTTTATTTACTTAAGGAAATTGAGCAGATTCATTTTGGTGTAGAACAAGGAGTAAGATTGGATCCAAATTGATACCCAGAAGGAAGAGGCTTCCTTGGATGGCTTGATACTAGGTACAGCTGACTAGCTTTTAAACTTTGTCAATTACCTCTTTAGTAAATTGAATTACCAAATTAGCACCAGTTGCTCAGCAATCTGGTGATCTGGTACCAGTTTTCTTCAGGGTAATTGAATTAATTTGTGCAATTGAAATGAACACCAATCTTGCAATTTTTCCATCATGATGCCTTTGAGAAAGTGGGTGGATGGAGAGTTCACATTGAATTGTGGTCCTTAATAGAAACACACGGAGGGATGCTTTCCTGGGTTTATGTTTAGTTATTTGACATATGCCTGTAATAGCCAATTCAAAGTAAAAGCAAAATAAAATGGGATGTGAGGTGGGGGTCAGCTGGGGTGATTCCTGTAGACCAGAGTTTCTTAATATTGGCACTACTGACCATCTGGGGGTCAGATAATTCTTTGTGTGTGTGTGGTGGGGGGCAGGGTGGGCTATGCTGTGCCTTGCAGGATGTTTAAGAGCATCCCTGGCTGCTACCCATTAGATGCTGTAGCCATTCCCTCCCCTCATCGCAGTCACGGCAACCAAAAGAGTCTACAGATATTGCCAAAGGACCCAGTTGCCCCCTTTGAGAACCAGTGCCGTAGACGATAGAGTGTGTTTCTCATAGTAGGAATCAAAAATATTTTGCCCCGTACTCCTCCCTACGTCTCATCCCCAGCTCCCCAGCCCCAACTGACAGCTTTGTGCATCACATACATTTCTGTTTAATCGGCCCATCTCCGGGGGTGCTTTTCAGGGTAGCGATCTCATGTTTATCTCCTTGATGTTTGACAATGGACTGCTCTTCGTCAGACCTGCCTGTAAACTGACATCCAGGTCTGAAGGTGATTTTTTAAAGAAGCCATCCTTTAAAAGGTCATAAAACACTTGGCATTAGGTTCTTAGAATGTGTGATGAATATTTTAATAGTTAAAACGTAGGCAGGCAGCAAGGAAATGATTTAATGTTGTAAATAAATCTCTTTGTGGGATTTAATGTGCAAAAATGGACAGCAATGGCTTTAAAGAATCACTCCCCAAATGATGGGATCTATACAATGGCGCACTCTGTATACTGGATCCATATCTGGAGACAGTGTTCATTACATCTTTCTTAGATATGGGAGGAAGACACTAAGATCATTTTCTCTCTTAGGACCTCTATTTCTTTTTCTCAAAAGGAGAAGCCCATAAGGTCAACTTTCTGGGAAATAGTAGTGATATCAGACCCTGGAGAATGTACTCTCCATTGCACTAATCACATTCTAATAGATAATAATCACAGATCGTAACACGGAAGTAGTGATAATGATGTGCTAGGCACTGATGTAAGAGCTGTATATGTGTTAATAGTCTAACAACGCTGTGAGCTAATTCCGGAGTTGGTCAACTATGGCCGCCTTGGCCACATTTGCCTGCTGCCTCTTTTTGTACAGCCTGTGAACTAAGAATATCATTTACATTTTTAAGTGGTTGAAACAAGAAAATCAAAGGAAGAAGAATATTTCTTCACCCCTTAAAATGATATGAGATTCAAATTTCAGTGTCCATAAATAAAGTTTTATTGGGACAGCCACATCCGTCCATTTGCATACGGTCTGGGATTAATTGTGACAGAGACCATGGTACCCACAAAGCCTAAAGGACTTAGTATCCAGCCTTGGATGGAAAAAGTTCGCTGACCCCTGAGGTGGGTGCCATTACTGCCCTCATTTTACAGAGGTGGAGATGGAAGTACAGAGAAGTAAGTCATTTGTTCAAAGTTACGTATCATATATGTGAGAGTCAGAACTTGAACTTGGATACTCTGGTACCGCAGTGCAGTGACAGTAAAACTTGCCAGGACAGAACTCCTCTCTTTTTTTTTTTTTAATTTTTATTTCATATTGGACTATAGTTGACTTACAATGTTTTGTTAGTTTCATATGTACAGCAAAGTGATTGTTATACATATACATGTAACTATTCTTTTTCAAATTCTTTTCCCATTTAGGTTATTACAGAATATTAAGCAGAGTTCCCTGTGCTATACAATAGGTCCTTGTTGGTTACCTATTTTAAATTTTTTTAAAAATTTTATTTATTTATTTTTGGCTGTGTCAGGTCTTCGTTGCTGCGTGCGGGCTTTCTCTAGTTGCGGCGAGTGGGTGCTACTCTTTGTCGCGGTACGTGGGCTTCTCATTGCGGTGGCTTCTCTTGTTGTGGAGCACAGGCTTTAGACACGTGGGCTCAGTAGTTGTGGCTCGTGGGCTCTGGAGCACAGGCTCAGTAGTTGTGGTGCCCGGGCTTAGGTGCTCTGCGGCATGTGGGATCTTCCTGGACTGGGCCTCGAGCCCGTGTCCTCTGCACTGGCAGGCAGATTCTTAACCACTGTACCACCAGGGAAGTCCCTCTATTTTAAATATAGTAGTGTGTATATTGTCAATCCCAAACTCCCAATTTATCCTTCCCCCCAAACTTTCCCCTTTGGTAACCCAGAACTCCTCGTTTTAAACAAACTAGCAGAAACAACTTCCCAGAATTCAGCTCTTTTTTTGTTATACTTTACAGTCTGTTCATACTTTATTTTTGTATGTAAGTCCCCAAGCAGCAATTCCTGAATGAACTGAAGAGCGTTTTGCGCTCCTTAGGCTGTACCTATACAATATTCCCTTCAAACTTTCTAAGGATAGCTGTTTATACTTTTATGCAACAAGATTCCTGTCATACAAGGAAGCGCCCCTGAGAGCAGGGTGCTGAGGTCTGGGGATCTAGGTGGGTAACTGATTTCCTGCTACACAGGAACTTGTGTGGAAGGAGGAAATGTCAAGGTCAGGAGGACAGTTTCTAGGTCTGCAGTAATTGAAGTTTTAATGTCTATGTAGAACAGTTAGGAACTTAAAAAAAAAAGAAGCTCATCCAACAGTCTGGCCCAGAATTGGCCTTGCTTCATTCGATTTCTGCATTTCAGAAGGTGAAAGGCTGCATCGTCTGCCAGGATTTAGCGTCCGGTCCCAGGGAATCGTTGTGTTTCTAATCTGATGTTTGGGCCATGATGCCATCCCCTCTGCCTGCTAGTCAAGATCAGTTCCCGTTTTTTTGTTATATTGTTAAAAGGCCCTGGACATGGACCCGTTTCAAACAGCTTTTGGCTCCATAGGGAACCAGCTCACAGGTCTTTGGTTTTATTTTATCCCTTTTGGATTTCAGAGTGGAGTTCATTCCTAGTAGCAGAGGGCTGTAATCATCCTCATTTTAAAAACACAGCCCCACACAAAAATTAAGTGTGGGGCATGTTCTAAATCTTGATTGGAGTGATGGTTCTATGAGTGTATACCTTTATCAAAGCGATCCAACTGTATACTGAAGATCTGAGCATTTTAACCTCAACCAAAAGGGCATTAGAGGGAAAAAAAAGTGTGGAAACCAGATTTTTTAAAAAGTGAGAATAGTTAATTATAGCACCTGTGTAAGGCTGGGTAAACCCGGAATTACTCTCTAGTAATCACTTCTAATTCTTCAGATTTCTTGAATCCCAGGTCAAGGTATGTCCTTGTGGGAGGCTTAAATTCATTCCCTCTAATTTGTGTGCTGCATTCCTTTGAAGGCAGTCATTCTAAGGCCACATAAGGATAACTGACATTTATCCCTATAAACAGTCAGTGTCAGAAAGGTAATCTTTATCTTAGAATTTCTTTATTATGCCACATTGGATTTACAATTAAATAAAGATAGGAAATCTACCTGGGATAGGGGGCAGTGAGTGTATTTAGTGCTTATTTCCTCCAGCTTGTGAGGAAAGTGAAATGTAAAGATAAATACGACTTTAAAATAAAAACGTCTTTGGGTGGAATCATTCATCATGCCTCCGATACAGATTTCCAGCCTTAGATATCAATATTTCAGGATCAAGATGCTTTCATCTTTCTCTGCCTTGCAAGAAGGGAAGATTGGAAACAATCTTCCTTAAAGTAAGCAGCTTTAATCGTTGTTTCTAAATCAACTGAACTGTGTTGGAAAAAAAGAAGCTGTAAGAATCCTTTAATCCCTGGTTTAGTTGTAATGAAATTGTCCAGGCTGAGAAGGGAACAGATGGATTTTGATTAATTTCTACTAAGAACCAGCAAGTATCAACCTCAATATTCTTTATAAACTTGTCAGGGTAAATGTTATATAGGCCTAAGAGGATGAAGGGAAAGAAGATATAAAATATACATGAACTTATAACTGGGTTATGAATAGTTAAGGGGCATATGCTTAAAAACACCGTCTTCAGCAACACATCAAAATTGAGATTCATTGAATCAGGGCAGTTTTTTCAGAGACCTTTTCATATTTAATTCCTTAAAAATAAAAGAGTTTGGTTTTTTTATTTGTCTTTTTAATGTTTTCCAAGAGAGGATTCATGGCCCTAAGTATTCAGCAAAGTGAGCAATTGCATATCATGGGCGTAAGAGTAAGAAGAATGCAAACAAGATTCAGAGAGCTGAGAAGCTGTACCTCAGATTCGACATTTATGATTCCAGGATGATAAGTGAAAACAAAAATGAACTTTACCAAGACATAATTTGGAATGAACTTGGACAATTCAGTTGCCACAGTTCATTAGTTTTATGGTTGATATTTAGGGTGCTGAGGGGCAAATTTTCAGCTTCCCCTGTCCTCTTCGGGACCTTCTCACGCCTCCAATCTGTCAAAGAACTGACTGGCAAAGGGATGCAGAGAGATCCAGAGGCTTAGAGGCTTAAATTTGGCATTCACTTGAAATTAGAAATGAAGGTTAAAAAGAGGCGAAGTGAATCTGAGGTGGCATTGGTCCCACATTCGAGTAGGGTATGAAGAGTTTACCTCCAACAGAAAATCAATAACTTGGTCTTAGATTTAAAAATCCTTCTGCTGGGACTTCCCTGGTGGCACAGTGGTTGAGAGTCTGCCTGCAAATGCAGGGGACATGGGTTCGAGCCCTGGTCCGGAAAGATCCCACATGCTATGGAGCAAGTAAGCCCCTGCGCCACAACCACTGAGCTCGTGTGCCTAGAACCCGTGCTCCGCAACAAAAGAAGCCACCGCGATGAGAAGCCTGCTCACCGCAACTAGAGAAAAGCCCGCCCGCAGCAACAAAGACCCAACGTAGCCAAAAATAAATAAATTAATTAATTAAAAAAAAATCCTTCTGCTGTCTAGCTTTGTCTTCCCAGCATCATTTTACATGGTCCATTTCTCCCCCCTGGGCTGGCCACAGACTGAGAGCCGGCTAAGCAAATAGAATCCTAACTATAACCTTCAGTATCGTCAATACTTAACCAATGACCAATGACAGGCGATTTGCACCATCCAAAAACTCTCAGTTCTCAATTAAAGAGAAAACAAGCTCGAACCTTGCTCTTCAGTACTTGGAGCAAAACAATGGGATCTTTCTGAGAACATATAGAAAAAGTTCTCTCCTTTACAACTGTCAAGTGATAGATTTACATATGGGAATGTGAGGTTTATTGATAAAGTCTCTGATTGTTGTGTCATCAGGCACTGGAATGTGGTGAGTAATAAATGAATTAGGAATTAATTCAACACTAGATATTCCATTTCTTTCTGTTATTATCATGTCATCATAGCTGCGACTTGGAAATAGGATCTGCTTAGGGACGAGGGTGCTGGGTTTACTGTAACAGAAACAGGCTGTTTGGGAAACTTGACCCAAGGATCATTATTTTAACTTGATAGATAGTAGCCTATCTACTTGGGAGCTTCTGTCCATTTTCTGCCTGTTAGGTCTGTAGGTAGAAGAGACTGCAGAAAACAACGAGGGCCAACTTTGCCATTAAACACAGCAAGCTCAGTGTCTGGGGCCCATGATACTTTTAGAAGCCCATGAAAATGTTTTAATTTCTTTTACAACCAGAAGAAAAAAAGTGGCTGTAATCCAGCCTGGATTATATTCATCTTTATATCAATGCAGTTATAAAATAAAAATTTTTAATAGTTTTTTATGGAGGAAGGAATTCACAAAGGTGGAAATGCCAAGGTCCATAAAATTCATTGTGTGGACCTGGAAACTGATGGCAGGCTCAAAGAGTTTTCACTGAAGAGAATGAGGTGAAGGGGCTCTTTGCAAAGGTGTGGTTTGGGTTAAGAAAACCAACAAGGGGGAGCAAAGCACACAAGGACTAGTTACCGTGGTAACCATCGCCACCTGTGGGCCTGAACTGACACGGGCATGTGACCACTGGCCAAACCCAACGGGAAGCCAGAAGAAAAAGTAACCCAAAGGTCAGTCCACATAGCTCAGCCTCGTAGGGCACAGAGTAGGACAGGCGAGAGCAGAAAATAGATTGGGGATGGGAGATGGGCTTGTCAACAAAGAATAACCAATACTAGGACTCATATTCCAACCACTTGCTGTCTCGAGAATTTTTAAGCGGGTGTAACTCTTGCTTTTGTGTAGCAGTGACAGGATCCACGCGTGAATTATAGAAAAAGGGACTTATTTTGTGCTTCAAAAATACACAGATTTGAAAGGCTAGTATCCTGTCAAGTGGCGAGTGACCCAAACTTTCTTGCTTATTTGCTTTAACTAGAAGCACCTGTCTTTAGGGTTCCCATCCCTTTGCAGTCAGGGCTCAACCTCCTTTTCCAGCCCAATGAGGGGGCAGTTTGGAGAAGTGGTCAAGAAAAGACTTTTGAATCAGACTGCCTGGCCCAGTTTAGTGATTGAGTAGCTATCTGACCTCTCTGTGCCTCAGTTTCTTTATATACAAAAGTAGGATACTAGTGGTCCATGTTTCAGAGGGTGGTAGGAAGAGTAAATGAAATGATAGTAACAAATATTTATATTATGAGCCAAACAGTATTCTAAGTGCTTTATGTATGTTAATTCACTCAACCACACAGAGAAATGCAGAGATTAAAACATAAAGAGAGACACATTTGTGATGGTATTATTTGGGTCTCAGAATACAGCGGTGCTTGAAATTCAGCTGTCACTGGACTTTTCATATATGTGAATCAACAAACAGTCTCTAAATGTCTGGAAGCGTTCTAAGCCGGTGAAATTGAATTTATGTCACTTGCAACAAAGACCGTTCCAACAAAGTAGATGCTGTATAGATATGTACGTGTATATATATCTATGTATAGCCTATGTGTTTATGTATACATAAATATATTTTTGTTGGCTAAATAAATCAATGAAGAAAAATGGTAGAATTCATAGTCATTGTCTTTAAACTTTGGGAGCTGTTGCTATAGAGAAACGTCCATTAGGAGAACTGATGAAAATGACCTCAAATTTATTCAATACCTATGGTGCCAGGTGATTTTGTGTATCTTATTTGAAATAGTTTTCACAACCACCCTACAAGGGCATTGTTAAAACTATGCCCATTTTATAGAGGAAAATACAAAGCACCAGAGAGCTGGAGTAACTTTCTCAAAGTCAGTTAGCTGATGGGTTGATTTAGCTAGAATTCAAACCTAAAGCCATGCTCTTTTCTCATCATAGGCTGCCTCCCTGCTTTGCATTCAGAATGCAGGGAGGGATGGACCATGGGTTTGAGCCAGTGTGGTTTCTGCCATCTTCTTTTGTTCCAGCAGAGAAGGCTGGGATACCGCAAGCGCAAGGCAAAGGATGATGGGGTGAGAATTGTGGTGAGGAACAGAGTTCGTAATGATAAACACCATGCATCAGCTTTGAAAAGGCAACTATCTCTCCTACACAATAACTGAACCATGGAGGTTTTCCTCTACCTGTTGCCCACGCTGTGTGTGCACTACTTGCAAAGCTCTCTGTGTTTACTTCTGCGGCAAACCATCTTACTGTGTTACGTGCTTTGGCAACAGTAGAAGAGTCTGAAGTGGTACCCGCTGGCCCAAATCCAGAAGCTAATTCCTTCCTAATTATTTCTATTTGTTAATAATCTTCCTGCCCTTATTGAAACAAAAAGCCGGTCCTAATGGTGGGTGGAGCTGAGTGGGTATCTGGGGATAGTGAATGGTATTTCCCCAGGCCCGGAGGCTATAGCCCCTTGGTTCCCCCCAGAGTGGGCCTGGGGTAGGGGTCAGGGGGCTGTTGAGTCTTGTGGCCCACTCTAGCAGGCTCCAGACTCTGAAGGAGTCAATCTTTCTCATGTCCTGCAAATCAGGAATGAAAAATGGAGAAACATGCTCAGAATTCTGCAAGCCCAAGATTCCCATCTCTTGGGATTAACACCAAGGATTGCCCGTCAAACTCTCTGATTTTCCTTAGCCCCAACTCTTTTCTCCTTCCTCTGTACTTCCATAGCTTTAAGAGAGCACTCATATTTTTCTCTATTATTTTTTCATTAAAAATTCTTTCCCTCTCTATATAATATAAAAAGTCATTATATGCTAGACCCCTAAAAAAAGAAAATACTCATAATTCCATCATCTGAAAAGAATCATTTTTAACATTTGTACTCTCTTCCTTTATTTAAAAAAATATGTTATTTTCTAGTCAAAAGCTTGTGACTCCACGAGGGCAGAGCTCTCTTTATTTTTTAGGTGGGTAGCACATAGTAGGTGCTAGGCGGTGTTTGCTGAATCTAGCTGGTTGAGATGAACACAGATCCAGTATTGATTTTATCTTGTTTTTTAAAAAAATTTCCAATTAGTTATGTCCAAGTTGCCTGGAAACCTCATCAGTCAACTTAAACCAATGAGGAAAGAAGCGTCTCTTAGTGACCGAGGTTCCTGCACCTCTCACCCCTCTAGGTCTTTCTTCTGACTCCTTTCTGTCTGCCTGTTTTTTGTTTTGTTTTTTGGGGTTTTTGTTGTTTTTTTAAAAGGTTTGTTGAGATAGAATTCATATACCATAAAATTCACCTGTTTAAACTATACAGTTCAGTGGTTTTAGTATATTGACAGAGTTATGCAACCATCACCACCACTTATTTGTAGAATATTTTCATCACCTAAAAGGAAACCCTCTATCTATTTAGCAGTCACTTCCAGTCTCCCCTTCCCCCAGCCCCTGGGTACTGATCTACTTTCTCTTTTTATGGATTTGCCTATTCTGAACGCTTCAGATACATAGAATCATACAGACTTTTGTAACTGGCTGGTTTCATTTAATAATAAAATCAAACAGTGTTCTCAGTGTTCATCTGTGTTGTAGCATGTATCAGTACTTCATTCCTTTTTATTTTTGCTCTCCCTGCATTTTCCTGTCTGTTGATTCTTCACTTGTTTTGACAGCTCCCTCCCTAACGGTATATGCTATTTGATATTTGCCTTTTTTACCCAGGCAGTGTCACATCTAATGTATCGCTTTGTTCCAGACTCCAAGGATCAAGTAAAAACTGTCTTAGAGTTTGCCAGACTGTAAGAAACTCTGTTTATTTCAGGTTTGTGTAATGTAAATACATTACATTATGTTAGACACAATTAGATCTCTAACTATTAGAAATCAAGTATGTTTGAAGGTAACAATCTTACACACACACACACACAGACAGACAGGCACATACAGAACAGTCCCTAGGACTAGATAGGTGACCAGGAAAAGTAAAATAAAATTTATAGATGAATCTGTTGAATACTCTGTGAAAAAAGAAATAAAAATACAAAGTTGCAAAAGAGTTTTAATTAGCTGGAGGGAGGATTGGCGTCAACCAGGTTTTAGAAAATAGCAAAGTTACATGACGTTCCAAATTGTGCTCATTTTCTAGGTATTATTAGAACCGAGGGAAATTGGTTCAAGGTTTATCTGGAGCTTTAAAGTCGAGCTCTCAAATCAGTGAGTGTCAATTACCTCCCCGTATGCTGCCAAAATCACTTATTATTAATGGTAGTGAAATGGATCACTGGGATGGTAGGGTAATTCTTTCTTAGGAGTTCTGTCTCTGAGTACAGTTGAGTTGTTATCATATTTCCGAGGTCTCAGATATTTCTGTATCTAGAATCATCGGTTTTTTTCCTCTGCATATTATTAAGGCATTCATTAGCCTTCAATGGCACTGCAGAAGTTGGCTTTGGTTTAAAATTGTACCCATGGTAGAAGGAATGTTTCTACAAACCACTTAAAACATTATTAAGCTGTACTCTTTTCCCCCTCAGAATCTCATTAAACCTAAAAAATGGCTAGGCAGCGGGTAGCATTTTCTTTTTTCTTTTTTGTGAATCAAAGCATGGAAAAGAATGCAAGCATTAAGAGGTAATGAACACTGGATGCACTCTGTATTCTAACTGTTCATAGTAAAAGCAATATAAAATACTTAGATATCATTATCTCAAATACTTATAATGGGGTTGTTTCTCCTCTATAAGAAATTAATTGGTAATAAATCTGTGTTAGAGTATAACTGGAAGGAAAAACAGACTGTACCAACATAATTTGGCTTCAGGGATAAAAAGGAAGCAGATGTTGGAATTAGCATCTTTAAATATTATCCCTCTAAGTCAGCACTGGGAGATGAGATGGGTTGTGGAATTTTGCATGGGAAGTGGTAGATTCACTCATCCAAGACTTCATAGCCTTGACTATGTTTTGGGACCTCTGGAATCTACACAAAATTGTACTTAGAGACAGAACTCATAACCAAGAATTATTCTAACATCCTAGTGTTCACAAAATTGCACATCATCTGTGAACGGGGGACATTCTGATCTCCTCTGGATTATTTCAATTCTGGTGGTATACGTTTTACCAATGTGAGCAGTAACGAAAACCCAGGGCTCAGGTGAGATGGTGTTGCTAAATAATGGTGTTGCTGTGGGCAATTGATTTAACTTCCATGGACACCAGTTTTCATATCAGTAAAAAGGGGCAATTGGTAGCTGCCTTGCATACTTGGTAAAGTGGAAAGCACAGTGGAAAGGTAAAAGCACTAGAAGAATAAAAGGTATATTTTAAATCAGTCAATTATAACTTAAACCAGCAAAATAGTAAATATTATAGATACAACCCCCAAGTATCAGTTTTCTCTGTTAAGAACATTCCTTAGGAATTTATCTTAAGAAAACAAAGGAAGATATGAAGATGTTCATCAGAGAATTACCAATGATGGTGAAATACTAGGAGTAACCTAAATGTCTGGAAATAGGGGATTGGCTAATTAGATTATGTTATGAGTATGTTAAGGCATGCTATACCTCTAAGAAAGTTCATGATCTCTTGTTAAGTAAAAGAAGTGCCGATTATAAGACATATGTTTATATGGACCCACTTTGGGTTATGTGGAAATATATATATGTATATGAAAAATTGTGTGTAGACAAAACATGAACAATAATGGCTTCTCAGTGGGTAGAGTATAGATAATATTGGGGGGGGTGATTTTTTTGTGTGTTCTTACAGCTTTCCGTATAAAGAATATACAACTTTTTTTTTATTAGGAAGATACATGTGTGTATGTATGTGGAACCTCTCTCTCTTTCTCTATCTCATTGGTTTTCACCCAGGAGCAATTTTTCTCCACTCCCCCAGGAGAGTTTTGGCAATGTCTGGAGTTATTTTTGGCAGTCGAAACTTGGAGGTAATACCAGCATCTAGCAGGTAGAGGCCAAGGATCCTGCTAAACATCCTACAGTGCTCAGGGCAGCCCCCCCCAGCAAAGAATCTTCCAGCCAAAATGCCAATAGCAACATGGTTGAGGAGCCCTGTGCATTTCCATTCTAGATCAGACTTCTGGTTGACCTCACACAACTCAGGGGCAGCTGTCCACAGCGGTCTCTCTCGGTAACGCTCACCCTCAACTGACTTTCTTCTTTGCGAACTATCTTCTCTTCTATCCAGAAGCTAGAGGGGAGGCTATTTTTTCTCCAGTCTATTGTTCACGGTATGTTGTGGCTTTCTGATATTCAGAAACCTGGCTTCTGAGGCTCAGAAACCCTTTCACAACTATTATCTCTGGCATGGGTTTCAGCGGCCTGTTTTGAAACTCACAAGCCATGGCTTTGTCTCTTTGTTCTCCGAGTTTGGCTTTGGCATATTTTCCCCTAGGGTGGTAAGCATATTGTCTAGTTGCTCAAATTTGTTCTGGGCGAGGATGGAGGTTCATAGAGTAAAAGGAAGCAAAGGGAATATTTTAAAAATCATCTCAGAACATTTATTTATTCCTTAAAATGTATGTCACTGTGTGCTAATAACCTTACAAAATAAAGTGCTGACATGATGAATCATACTTTATTTTGTGTTGCTTTAAAAAAATCTTATTAAAATGCTAGAATATCCTCAATTCACCAGGGGCAAAATCGGCTCAATGTGGAACCTTGTTTGTTAAGATTGGGTGGAAGTGTTGCCTTGGGGGGGGGTTCTCCATATTCAACCCGACACCCACTTCTTGAAGTTCCACCTCCTTCTCTGCCTTCCGGCCCTTTAGGCCTGTGCTCATTTGCAAGGCTTGCTTAGAAATTCATGTGTAAAAGGGAGATTCTCTTGAATTTTTCAGACTGGGCACATTCTGAGGATGAAACCACATAAGCATGGCAGAAAAATGACCAAGCCCTCAAAAACAAACTATTAGAAGTCCCTTTCATGTTATGGCACCTAGAAGCATGATCACTGTTATCTCCCCCAATTCTGCCCCAATCTCTCTCTTTCTGGTAGAGCGCACAACATGCGGAACCTCCGTCAGTAAGCCGAGTCAGCCACTCCCTGAACCTGTCATTCACAAGTGATGTGGTCTCAGAGTCAACGCTTCTCTCTGCTCTGATCTCCAGTTTCTGTAGGCTGGCTTCTTCATAGCTTTAGTTGCACATCGCCTATAATTGTCTGTCATGTCATTTAGTTCAACTGCCCCATCTAAATGTTCAGTCTCTCGGGCTCCCATTTTCAAATTCCAGGGGAAAAGCCTGATTAGCCCATGCCACTTTTCTAGCCAGGCCGCACAAGTCAGAAGTATTGGATGGATGGACAGTTCTTGGTTTAGGAGCCCAAACTAATCTAATCAGCTGTTGTTGTGTGGGTTGGTCCATCAGGGCAGCAGGTAAGGAAGATTCCTGCCTGGACGTTAGTTTTTATTGTCCAGCACTCTCTCTTTTGGAGGAATTTATAATATGATTAGGGTGGGACTGCCATCTCCTCTGCCCAAACTGGGCATGTAGATGGGCTTAGGAAACAAGCTGGGCCAGATTTCTTTAACCTGAAGCTAAAGAAGAATTCTTGTTGCATTTAGGGTCATTTGGATGGAAAAATATGGCACAGAGCTGTTGAAGGACTTCTTCCCTGCCTTTGGGAAGAAGCCTCCTCTTGGTTGGGAAGGATGAGGCCCATCCATGCAGAAACAAAAACAAAAAACAGAAAAGCAAAGCCAAGAGATGGAGAAGATGTGCCCTCCCTTGATTACTAGTATCCAATAACACTTCTGGAGCATCTCAGTTATGTAAACAGACAGTTACCCCTTTCAGCCTATGTCAGTTTGTGTTGAGTTTCTGTCACTGGCAATCAAGAGTTCTGGTTAGTATGCTTTCTCATAAGGGGATGTTTGGCAGGCAGGCAAATGTCTAGTCCTTCACTGTCTTTAAATCCATGGGATTTGAGGTCTATTGATAGATTTGGCTTCCATGGTGGGTAAGTCCCTGATCAAGGGTGTTCCAAATGTCAGATGTCCAAGTGAAGCCTTTTAAATCCTACTTTAACATTCATGACCTTTTACTAAATAGGTAGAGGCAAAAAAATTCAAGTCCAAAAATAAAAGTCAACTGGTGTGTGGGGGTTTTTTTTTTTTTTTTTTGCATGTATTAAAATAGGGCAGGTGAAAAGAAAGTTGGAATAAAACCCAATACTTAGTTTTCTGCTTTGCCCAAAACTTTGCACTAGACGTCTAGGAGAGTAAATAAGACAGGTAAGGATGGAAATGGGATTGTTGTTTCTACCGTTAGTTTGCTACAGTATCAATTTGCATGATACAAACTCAGCATGCTGAGAACCCAAGCACCAAAGATATTTGACCATCTTCCATTCTTCACCACCATCCTCCTCTGGATTGTGTCTTTTCAGAAGAAGATGAGCTGGTGAATGGGGAAGGAAGAGAGTCATAGTACATGTCATCATCACTCAGTGTGATGTGGGGTGGCTGCCTCTAAGAGCTGCAGAGTTAGAAAGGAAGGAGAACATGAACATTGGAGCCAGGCTAGGCCTGTGGTGGGATATAAAGGTGACTATAAAACCTGTATTTACCCAGAATATCATTCTCATCAGCCTATCACTGGTCAAGCATTTCTGCCAATAGAGTCACTCCTATTTTTACAAATGTCAGCTCTCTTCCTGATTTTGTTGGGTCTCACCTTCCTGATTTTGCCATATGCCTAAATTATTATTATCATAACACTTGTCTTCATTGGAATCACCTTTTAATTTAGCCTCATAACAGTTTTCAGGAAATCACAGATTTGATATTATCATTTAACTTTTTTTCCTAATATACATTAAAATAAGTTACAACTGTTAAAATAATTCTTCTGTGTTTTAGCTAAAATCATTTTGCAAACCATCTTTGGGATGCAAGCCACATTTGGAAAAAACTGGATTAATATATTGTTTCTAATGTTACCGCAGGTATATGTTACAAATATTGAAGAGATGACAGTTAGAAGCTTTATACTTGGGTATCACTAGTAGACTTCATAAGGTCATTCGTGAAAGAGTCTAAATGAGAATCAGTAAATTTTGATGGAGCAGAGGAGTTAGAGAAACATTAATTTCTTGTTTATTATTTTTCTCTCCTGCTAGATTGGCAGCCCTGTGAGGACTGCGTTTGTGTCTGTCTTGTTCACCAATGTATCTGAGCAGGTAACAGAGAGCCTATCACATAGTAGAAACTCAATAAATATTCATTGGAGGGAGAAAGTATGAACTGAGTAAGGGATTCCATCAGGTCATCATGGTATTCTTTTGTTAAGTTTTTTGAGGTCAGGGGTTATGAATTTCTTTTACAACTGCATCTAGATTGGTACAATGTCTAGCCCACACACACAAAGATTAAAAAAAATTTCTTTGTTTACATGAAAGTGTGTTTAGTCTAAGTCTGGTAAGTTGTGATACAAATTGAATCACATCTGACATTTTAGCTTGAAAATTTTTCCATTTTAGGTTGATTTAGAAGAATTTTCACTAGGTTTGAAAATATTTTAAAATTGTGGTAAAATACACATAAAATTTACTCACAACCATTTTTTTTTTTTGCGGTACGCGGGCCTCTCACTGTTGTGGCCTCTCCCGCTGGGGAGCACAGGCTCTGGACGCGCAGGCCCAGCGGCCATGGCTCCCGGGTCCAGCCGCTCCACGGCACATGGGATTCCCCCGGACCGGGGCACAAACCCGCGTCCCCTGCATCGGCAGGCAGACCCCCAACCACTGTGCCACCAGGGAAGCCCACTCACAACCATTTTTTAAGGGTATAGTTCAGTGACAAAGGACATTCACATTGGTTGCCACCATCATCACCATCCATCTCCTGAACACTTTTCATCTTGCAAAACTGAAACTCTGTACCCCTTAAACAGTAACTCTCCCCACCACCTCTCCACTCCATTCTACTTTATGTTTCTATACATTTGGCTGCTCTGGGTCCTCATACAGAAGGCATTATGCAGTATTTGTGTTTTTGTGACTGGTTTATTTCACTTAGCATAATGCCCTCAAGGTTCATCCTTGTAGCATGTGTAAGAATTTCCTTCCATTTAAACGTTGGATGATACTACATTGTATGTCTATATCGCATTTTGTTTATGCATTTATGGACACTTGGATTGCTTCTACCTTTTGGCTATTGTGGGTAATGCTACTATGAACATGGATGTACACATATGTCTTTGACAAACAAAAATTTTATATGAATTAATAAAAGAATCGATGAAAGAATGAATTAATGAATGACAGAAGCAGTCTTCTGCGTAGCTTGGGGGAGTATGACCACATTGGGAGATGCTGGGTCGAAGGGCTGGGAAGAAGAAAGGGTATCAAAAGGAGCATTATTTCTTTGTCGATTCTACCTGAGGCTGGTCCTGCCTGGAACTAGCTCATAATGCTCCATGCACCAGCTCTTGTTCGATGTCTAAAAATGCCTTCCCACTGTGGTTTCATAAATCCTTCTTATGCTAATTTACCCTGAAGTGCTGTGCTTTTCCAAGGCATAAATTATTGAAGGAGTTGTGGCTAGCAAAGGGGAGGATAGTGAAACCCACCCGAGCCTTCCAAAGTGAACAGCCAGATACCTTGTCCGAGTTCCGGAAGTTTAGAGCAAGCCTGACCAAGGCATCCCAGGCAGGAAGTCCTTGAACTGAGAAAATGGCTGCCTACTCTCTGAGCGAGGCAGGGGAATCCGGGATCCAGCAAGAGATACCTCACATCTTTTCAGCACTGCAGGTTCCCCAGGCTTTCTCACTGACCAGGACTGTGGGGAAGCCACGAGAACAGAAAACGATTCGCAAAGGCCAGCTGAAGCCATTTTTAGATGTTCACTCTCAGCCAGGAGGATCTATTAGTATCTGTTTAAAGAGGGCGAGAGCTGGCATCATGCATTGTGCACAGCATTTGGTCTGGCAGGGGGCACGATTTTCTCTATGAGTTGAGCGAGAGGAGGGAACCTCTTGGTGACGGGGAGCTGTCAGTGTATGAGATACGGATGTCTGTCAAAGTAGGCTGACCTCCAAGAAGCTTGACTCACGTTTCCTCAGAGGATGCTGAAAAACAGGCTGAAAACAAAAAGTGTATCTGTCGTTTCATTTATCAAAGTTCTTGCAGTTCCCGGTTTGAAGCAAGAGAAAGCAAAGCAAATATCTGGCTAGAAAAGTGAACTTGAAAGCTAGAGGGCTGGCATGTAAAAAAAATAAAAAAGAAGTTAGAAAACAGTGCTTTGAACATTTCAAAGACAAATGCAAAAGAATAGACAAATGCTTTTTGCTTTCAGTTCATCCACACTAGTGCAAGCCTCACAATGAAAGAGACCAGCTCGAGGCCTAAGTCTGCAATTCCATAGTGGTTTTAACCCTGGGCCTATTACTTTACCTTTTTTGATCCCCAGTTTTCCCATCTGTGAAACGGATGTTATAAAAAGAATTTCCCTTGTAGGGTGACGGAGATAACAATCCATGGGAAGCACTTAGCAGAGTGAGCCACATTCAAGCCCCCGATTAATGTTGTTATTTTTATTAGTCTCTTAAGTAAAAACTACCTTCAGAGTACATGAGCATTGCAAAAATTTAGAACTGAAGCTTCACTTGATAATAAGAGCATTTTAAAAATAGGCCTGGGAGATTCGGAATGTTCTTTCGGAGGCATAGTCACTCATCAGCATATTGATTAATCATGCCTGGTCGTATGCTAGATGTTATACAAATGAGGAAAATAAACACAATGTTCAACTCACGTGATGTCACTACCTGTAAGCACAGAGGCACATCACGGGATGTTTTGTGAGAGTGTGTGTGCAAAACCCTGTTGGTACGACCTTCACGGGTTCTTACGTAAGAAGATAAATACTTTGACCCCATTTTTATCAAAAAGACATTGACTGATTTTGTACAACCTCAAAGGATGCAAAATGGGTAGCAAAGAGAGAAAGGAAGAGTGGTACAGAGTAAATGGCTTGGACGTTTTCTTAGAAGAGGAATTATTATTTCTGAATGGAACAATTTTTGTCAGATCTTTGCTTGGATGGCCTTTGTCACGGAGGTCTTTGCTCAAAACTCACTCCCTTCATAGGAACCTTCCCTGGGCAGCCAGTCAAAATTAAACCCATCCCCTTGTTCTTTTAATTCTCTAGCCTTCTTTTCTTTTCTTTTAAGCCCTTATTCTGCTCTGGAATTAGCGTGTTTATGTTTGTTGATTTGTTTACCGTCCAACTCTCACCATAATGATATACAGAAGTCACGAGAGCAGGGACCACGTCCACCTTGTTTGTCACCATATCTCAGAGCCTGGCAGACAGCAGGCACTGGATAGTCGATGAAGAAATAATTGAATAATTGGGGCTCCTTTGGCTTTTAAAAAAATAATAATTTGCCTTTTCTTGTGGTGGTTTGGTTGGTAAATCTCAACTCAGATCATTCTGGCTTCTTGTTAATACACGGAAGCCATAAAGGTCATTGGAAATTTGTAGATGAGTCACAAGAGTATCATCTTACCTTAGAAACATACTTTTATCAGTTTGTTAGGCTGCTGTAACCAAGTGCCACAAACTGGGTGGCCTAAGCAACAGAATTTTATTATCTCACAGTTCTGGAAGTAGTCATTTGAGATCAAGAAGTTGGTAAGGTTGGTTCCCTCCGAGGGCTGAATTTGTCTGTCTCCAAATCTCCCCTTTTGATAACGACGCTAATCACATTGGATTAGGGCCCACCCATATCACCTCATTTTAACTTGATTACCTCTGTAAAGACCCCATCTCCAAGTAAGGTCACATTGCAAGGCACTGGGGGTTAGTATGTTAACATATGAATTTGGGGGACAGAAACCCCTAACAATCCTAAACGTCCAGGATGGGAAAATATGATAGTAGGTTGAGCCACACAAAATCGCTTGCATATTTTTCCCCACCAGGACAAGAAAACTTCAGTCTGGGGAAACTTAGACCTATGAAATACAGCAGGACTTAAGAAAACACTCAGACCCATGCCAGAACCATGCTTGACACACAGTCCTCAGTCAATCAATGTTCGGTGACTGAATGGCTGTAGAGTTCTTCCAAATGAGCTGTGCTCTCAGCTCTTCCAAGTCTTTGTTCCCATGTTATCTTCTCACTGAGAACTAGCCTGACCTCTGTATTTAAAATCACAACCTCCTTGAGCTCATTTCCCTTTCTGCACTTTATTTCTCTCTGTGACACACCTTCTACCATACTCTGTACTTCACTTATGTATGGTTTTTATTGTCTGTCTTCCCTCACTAGAAGGTAAGCTCCATGGGAGGAGGAATTTTTACTGTTTCATTTACTTCTGTTACTTCCGTATATACCAGCACCTGTTACAGTGCCTGATACAGAGTATGCCTTCAGTTTCATTAGGTGAGTGAATGAATGCTGTCAGGAGAGACCTCTGGCATCTCCTGGCATGTAATTTCAAGCTTTCCTTGGATTTGCCCTGTCCTTCGTAGAATCTCAGTGTTGAGGGACTCCTCAAAGATCAAGCCCTGCCTCTGATGCTTGAATTCCCTCTCAGACTGGTGACGTCTTGGTAATATGACGCTCTTTGGCTGCAGAGCCCCAACTCTGAGACTAAAAGAGCAAACGACTGAAAAGGTTAAACGATACATAAAATCATATGGCACAACGTGTGTGTTGTAGAACAAAGGCATGGGGAACAGAGGCAGGAAGCCTGCAGTAGTTCAAGCAGTAGGCTCAGCGAAGGGCAAATATATTTTGGAGTACAACTGGGGCAAGATGATGCATAATGGTATGTCAATGCAGAGTAAGAGGACCAGAAGGTAAGGCAAACCAATGACAGTGAACCCCACAGTGATAGAGAGCAATGCTGCTCAAACTTTATGCAGATAATCACCTAGGGATCTTGTTAAAATGAAGATTCTGATTCTGGGTGGGGTCTGAAAGTCTTCATTCTTAACAAGTTCTCAGGGGATGCCTCTTCTGGATTACACTTTGAATATCAAAGAACATGGATTCTACAACCAGACTTCCAGAGTTCAAATTACAGTTACCACTGATTAACTGTGTGATCTTCAGTAAGTAACTGAATGTGTCTGTGCCTCAGTTGTCTTGTCTATAAAATGGAGATCAGATGAGGTGTTCTCTGTAAGATGAATACTATTTAAGTGTCGCGGATTATTGCTGTTACTTGGGGAAGGGAGAGGGAAGAGGATTTGGTATGGGGTGTGAGGCAAAGAAGTCTTAGCTATACTTTCCTTTTTTCTTTAAATTTTATTTATTTTATTTTTGGCTGCGATTGGGTCTTCATTGCTGCACGCAGGCTTTCTCTAGTTGCCGGGAGGGGGGGCTACTCTGTTGCGGTGCGCGGGCTTCTCATTGCGGTGGCTTCTCTTGTTGTGGAGCACGGGCTCTAGGCGCGCGGGCTTCAGTAGTTGTGGCGCACAGGCTTAGTTGCTCCACGGCATGTGGGATCTTCCCGGACCAGGGCTCGAACCCGTGTCCCCTGCATTGGCAGGCAGATTCTTAACCACTGCGCCACCAGGGAAGCCCTTAGCCGTACTTTCATAATTTTTAAAATAAGAAAGTATTTAGGTAATAACTGTGTAGGTTTCCCTCCTTTTCCTTGCAAGTAAGTTACATAAGAAGCTGGATTAGTTATGCATGTGCTACGCACAGGGCTGCGAAGGAAGCCTGTCTGCAAACTGCTTTGGGTCCTCCGATGGGGGCACCGTGTGTGGGGACTGTTTTCGATTGGGAGCCGAACCCTAAATTCCTCTTGCTGAAGCAGGGCTCAGCGAGGCTCTCAGTTACTCAGAAAGAAGAGCTTTCCCCAGCACGCAGTGAGTGGTGGCCACAGCGAGGCGCTCGGGAGAGGCACCGGGAGTCCAGCACCCTGACAGATCAGGGGTACGGGGCGGGGAGAGGGCCAGCCGACGTGGACTACCAGGCAGGGCGGGGGGCGTGGGTAGCCAACCAGTCTGGCCAATCAGCGCAGCCCGCGGCGGCCCGGCCCCTCCCCGCGGGGGCGCTCGCCAGGCTCTGCTCGGCACTGCTGGCTGCTCGCCATCCTGGACGGGGCGCACGGGTTGGTGCGGTGCTGTCACCAGACCAGACGAGTGGAGTCGAAGCCGCTGCTTCAGCAGACGTTGGTTTTCCAGATGCAGTTTCGGGCTTGTCTTCAGAGAGACTTGGGAGCTTCCTTTCACAGCGAGCCCGCGGAGATGATGGGCAACTCCCGGGATATCTGCTAGGAGGCGGCATGGTGAGCGTCCTGCGGATCCGGTGCGGAGATTGGTGCCTCGCCCTGGGCGCGCAGTTCCGACTTGGCTGCCGGCTTTAGTCGAATAAGGAAGGTTGAAAGGGAAAGGAGGGGGTGGGAAGATGGAGTTGGGGTGGCTTTGGACCCCATGCTCAGGGTACGTCTCCTGGGCAGCAGCTGCCTCTCGGGCTGATACCTGCTTGACTCTGCTCGCCCGCTCATCCTGGCGCTCTGGAGTGCGGTAGTTGCCGTGCACTCCGAAGTTGGAAGCAGCGCTGCGAAGTGGGGATTTGTGGCACGCTTCCAACTTCGGGGTTTGTGTCTGCTATTCAGAGATCCTGGGGGTGCTCCATGGATGCGGGGAGAGATCACTTGATGGATAGATATGAGGAGGGGGAGGGCAAGCTCTTGTTTTGGAGAAGCCAGCCTTGGGGTTTCATCCCTTAGGTCTGAGCCGGTATCCGTATAAGGGCCTGCAGGAGGGAGCAGGTTAGCCTATACCTGAACCCCTGGTTGCTGGGCTGTTGCTGGAAGGACGCTCCATGAGCCCGGGGCACGTCTTCCAGCTGCGAGCGCAAAGCTTCCGCGCAAGTGGTGAACAGGAGCGGGTCTGGAAGTTCCGTCTCTTCCTACCTTAGGTACCTCGGATTTGTCCACCAAGCCGGCGTGTTTCAATTTCTTTCCCTCTTTTTCAATTTCGTCCGCTGTTGTTTTATTTGCCCTGTCAGTCCGTTCCTGGAAGGGAGGGCGTCTTTAACCCTAAGCTATGAGCTCATCCTCGGGGAGGATGGAGTGGAAAGTCTGATATACCGCACCTACGGAGGCAGCCCCAGCCAGACACGGTGCCCCTGGTGCGTTTTTCTCCTGAATCAGTATCACGTAACGCTTGGGGGCTCCACGGACCCCTGTGAGAGCCTTACCCAAGCTATGAATCAACTTTTCAGCAAGATGTATATGCATAAGTTCATGGTTACTCGCTGAAACCTACCCATGTGCCCATCCCCCCACAGGATTTAAGGACCCCCTTGGCGAAGTGTCTGTATCCCTGTACTCGGTTCCCCTTTAACTTTTCAATGGCTGTCCCTCCGAGACGGGCAAGGTTGATATGATGTGACAGGCGATCCCGGTGTGTGGGAATGACATGTTCGAAGCCTCGGTCTGATTCTTTCTGTAATATCCGTGGTCTGGGGATTGTCCACAACAACCCGAAGCCCCTACCTGTAGACCCAGATGCCCAAACTTGTGCGCGTTGATGGCTTAGTTTTCTGATCACAGTGGCCCCCTCCAGGCCACTTGCTGAGGGGCAGTGAGGCGAGGGCAATTTGTCTGTGTGTCTGAGCCCAGTTCAGGCAGGGCCTGGATTTAAAAACAAACAAAAGTCTAAAATAACTGAAGAATGTCCATTTCCCAATATAACCTGCATTTTCCCCTCAGTCATTTGAGGACAGATGTGTGACTTGAAGAATTCTTCAACAGATCGTTGTGGGTTTTACACTGAGGAGCATTTCTGCTAAGTTTGCAGTCGTAAATCGGTGTGGAAGCCCAACACTTCCTTTTGACTGGAAATACGGATCTTAATAAGGCGGTGTGAGAGCAGTTTTCAGAATCATTATGGCTAATGATGACTTATGTCCTCCCAAACTGACCGTGTGAGTTGGCATTGCTCATTTGTGCAAAAAGCTTTCTTTATCTGTGTAGATCAGTATTCTCATCACCAAAAGCTGGATTTCAAGGTTTTCTTCCTCAGTTCTTCTAATTTTTCAGCTTTGGATGACTTTGCTCTCTTTCCTCTATACCATCTTAACCTTTGAAATTTATTGTAAGGTTTTAAGTCACGATTTGATGTGGCCAGTTTTCCCTGTTAAAATATAAGAAAATTGCTCTTCCCAGAAAAGCAGTGGCTGCCAATTCATTTATTTTTGAAGGACTCATTCTTTTACTTCTCCCCCAAACACACACACACAAACTCTACAAATCATCTTGATTATTGAATATTTTTCGTTGGCGGCAACCTTTCCATATTTCTAGTACTAGAATGTTCTAGGTCACTTGAATTTCACTCTTCTTTTTTGGCTCTTTTTAGAGAAATGTTTTGTTTGATGACCTAGTTCCATTTAGTCACACACACACACACACACACACACACACACACACACACATGCACACACAAAGATTCTTTGCTTTGTCTCCCTACCTACTTTTCAGTGGCACGTAGCCTTTCTCTAATAGCTGCTTTTATCTGAACAGCTCATTTGTTGGTACACTTAATAAAATACTTCGTTATGTAAATGATGTGTTGGTGCATATGATATTAAAACTGCATTCACTGGAGATTAACCCATGGGTATGACATCATCACCAGCCAATCCTCTATCTGATTTGAACATGCATTGACAAAATCACATTCTCATATTCAGCAAGGGTTTCTATATTGCCTGTGATGAATCAGAAAAAGAGGGGAGTCCTTGGGCTCTTCCTAACTCTCAATTAATTGCCCAGTTGGAGAGTTTTGGGGATTTCTATACTAAGAAGCTTAACTTAATAATAAAATTCTCGGATTCCAGTTTTATAGATCTCTGCAGTATTGGCATAAGTACATTTCCCCTTATGCTTTCTTCCTCTTTGGGAGTTTTTCATCCTGCATTTTGGCTCTGTTTCTTTATAGATATGGAGAGACATCATAATAAATGGACTAACCTTTTGTTTTGTTTTTTTTTGTCCTCGAGATAGATGGAACATCTAGGTGATGGACTTATTTGTTTGTGTACATGTGTGCATTTCATCAGGCGCTGGATATAAATCTGCTAAGGATTAACAACATAACTACAAGTCCTGAAGCCAATCATAAATGACTGGGAGATCGTAGTGTACTTTATCCTAATTTGTCGAGAAGATACAGGGTTGAGGGCAGGGGGACAGGCAATAGGAAACAGGTATCCACAAATGGGTTGGTGCAGTGATCTTGGCTGCTGTAATGACTTCATAATTATTTGTTTTGAAAACATTATTAGAGAAAGCTCATGTCCTTCCTAGGCAGCCCTTACTTACAGACGTAGGCTTGAATGGGTGTGTGGAGTTGGGCTTTGTAATAACAGCTCACTCACTTTGTGAACTCCAGCAACCCACCTCTCACAAGGTAAAATTAACTTTGGCTTTCCATGTATTTAGTATCTATTGGAAAAATAAAAACAACTCTTCTTGTTTTGCAGTGGCCATTCAAGTTAAACCCATTTTCCTCCATAAAGTCAGTTAAGAGGGCTTGTGTGTGTGTGTGTGTGTGTGTGTGTGTGTGTGTGTGTGTGTTTAACATTAAATTTAACTGTGCAATGTGGTTTAAGGAAAGATTCAAAGGCTCATAGAATTTTAAATCTGGAAAGTACCTCAGAGTTCAGCTTTCCAGAAGACCAAGGGTAGGAGGTGTTGTGACTTGCATCCACTGTGGGCTTAGAATCCCAGGGTCCTTACTCCTAGCCCACTGCTTTTTCCAACGAAGACCTACAGGGAATGGCTATTGTGATGTGCTAGGACCCCGCATTTCAGCTGGTCCTTCCATGGAGGAGGACCACACCACTTCTTACATTATCAAGGCTCAGTTAGTTAGAACATTATGCTAGTTGAACCCAGCTCAGGATTTGGTAACTGTATGCACAGGTTAGTTTCGGTCACTCCCTTGTAGCTGTCTTATAGTATCTGCAGTTATAAAAGAGACATTGAGCTGGGAGGTGATGGTGGATGAGGATTGGGTAGAGTGACTAAATTTGGACCTGTTTGAGCGCAGGAAAAGACACAGATGATAAAATGAGACATCATTTAAGGTCTGAGAACTCAAGACATTCATTTATTGTGTGATAGATTCTTCTTTCATACTTTGTACTTTCTAGTTGTTGTAAAACCGAACCAGTGATTTGGAATAGAACTCTTTTCTAGCATGGTTGTGAATATTGATAATGGTATCTTACCTCTGCTGAACACTTAGTGTGTGCCAGGTATAGGATTAATAACTGGCTTATATAGATAAACTACTGAATTTGAAAGATTCATGCATTTAAAACCAGGTTGGATCTTTTTTTGGCATTCTTTTTAATCCAAAAGATGTCAGGATCTTACAGTAGCAAGTCATTAGCATGAGCATAAATAATTTTAATCCAGAGATATGGTAGTGTCAGGTATTAGGAAGCTCTTGTTAATAAAACGCCAAATAAAAGGAAGATGGCGTATTTAGAAAGATAATAAAGATGGGGATAATTTGTCTCCTTTTATAGGGTTGTTTTTAGTACTGTTAGTGCAGAAGAGTAAAATATCCCTTTCAGAAAGATAGGAAGATGTCTTTGTATTTTTATAAAGTAAAGAGAGAACAGCAGGATTTTTTAAAAAATAAAAATACAGCACTGCAGGGAAAATAACCTGTGTTGGCTTTGTTAGTGCTGTAAGTTCATTCCAAACTAGAAGGCAGTTGAATGTTTCTGCAGCATTTCACTTGTCTTAACTCTAAAGGTGGAACTGTCAAAAACTAGAGTTACTATTATTATTAGTTTTGTAACAAGCACTGTGTCTGCTTGAATTCTCTTAGTTTTACATCTGTGCCATGTGTCGGAAAGTTTTCTCTGAAAATTCATGTTTTTTATTTCTTTATTCATTTTCATATCATCCTGTGCTTAATGAATCATTAAAATATGGATGTGTCCTTGTTATAACAAAGGTACTTCCTTGTACCTCACTGAGCCTAAAACTTCAGACTTTAGACACAGCTCCTAAAATAATCAAGGAAGGTTTTCAGCAAGGAAGAAACCTAAAGATCATCTAGGGCAGTGGTTCTCAACTGGGGGCAGTTTTGCTCTTCCGGGGACATTTGTCCGTGTCTGGAGTCATTTTTGGTGTTACAAGTTGGGGTGGGGTTAGGTGGGTCTCTAGTAAGTAGAGGCCAGGGATGCTGCTGAACATCCTATAATGCACAGGACGGCCCCTGCAGCAAAGAATACTCTAGCCCAAAATGTCAATAGTGTTCAGGTTGAGAAATGCTGCTGAAGTGCAACTTTTTGGGCCCAGAGTCATGAAATGGCTTATCCAGTGTCCCCAGCACCTTATTTCCGGCAGGGAACCCAGGTCTGTAAATACATAAGCCAGAATTCTTTTAATCACTCTAGGCTTCTGTTTTGTAGAGTTCTCTGTCTCTCTCTGTCTTTTTAATAAATTTATAAAGGTAATACATGTTTGGGGTAGCAAATTTAAACACTATAGAAGGATATAAAATGGGAAGAAAAATGAACCCAACCCTGACATTGAGACAATTCCTTTTTATATTTCAGTAAATTTATTTCCAATTCCCTCCTTCTGCTTTTACCCACATACAGACCTTTAGACCAAATCATTTAGATAAATGGGGTCATACATCATATAATCTGTGTCCTGCTTTGTTTACTTGGCAAAGGGCTACTGGAGGGCCCTTAGTGAACCCACAGCTGGGAAAGGAGGCTGACGTCCACGTGGTCAGGTGACATCCACACTGTCAGGCAAAATCCCCTTGACTGTGGAGACCTCCTGTGCAGTGGTGACCATTTTACATGCATTCGTATGAGACTCAGATATGCTCTGGGGCCATTCTAGGAAGGATGATGAATCAGTGAAAAGAGCTAAATGCCATTCTTTTTCTTTTTGAAAAATATTTATTTGTTTGGTTGTGTAGGGTCTTAGTTGTGGCACGCGGGCTCCTTAGTTGCAGCATGCACGTGGATCTAGTTCCTTGGCCAGGGATCGAACCCAGGTCCCCTGCACTGGGAGCCCGGAGTCTTCATGACTGTATGTTATGCTATTTAAAAATTCATCTTAATGCATTCCCCTTTGCCAAAGACAGCAAGTTTCATGATGTTAGTGTTGGAACGAGTCCTTGAGTTCTCCTTTTTTTTTTTTTTTTTTTTTTGGTGTCCAGTTTAAGATTTAAAGTACCTTGAAGGACAAAATAATTTATACAAAGAGGTGTTTAATTGAGACCATCCAAAGAAAATATTATTGGGGTGAATTCTCTGCACGTATCAGTGGGGCAACAAATCACAGGGGCCCCTCGATCTTGCCATCTTCCTTATTATTTAAATCATTTGGCAGCTCTTCCAGAAGCAGCCAGATGATGATGTAAACATCTGTTACCTTTTCTCTGCTTTCAGAACTGATTATGCAAGCGGGCTTCACATCGGAGACGCACGGCTTTCTTCATCTGTATTTTTGGATTAATTCCTTCTCTCTCTCTCACACACACATCCACACACACACACACACACATCACAGGCACAAATCAAAAGAGCCATAAAATTGGTGAGCATGAGCCCAGTCCTCCCAGGATAAAACTCCCATCTTTCTTGCGCTCCGTCCTGCTCTTTGCAGACCGTCGGGTCAGCTCAGGAGCACGGAGCTCCAGTAAGCAAGCTGGGGCATGGCTGTGAGTCTGTCCCTTGGTACCGGTCTCATTCTCTACGTGTGCTGCATTTCCACCACCTCAAAGCCTAGGGCCTTGATGATCAACTGAGGAGATTTGGGAAACTGGTTAACATTTAAACATCCCCAAGAAGGGCATGTAGGGGTAGGGGTGAGTGGGGTGGGCAAGGAGACATTTAATGGAGTTGGACATTGATAGCCAATGTCTCTTTCACTAGAGTTTTCTGCTGGTATTTGCCATCTTTACATTAGGGAATGTTTGTTAAATATTTGCTTTGTTGACCTTTCAAAAAAGTATGGTAGTAACAATGGCTATCATTTGTTGAATAAGGATGTTGCTGGCTACTGCACTAAACATTTACAAAAATTGTGGTAAAATAGAAATAACATAAAATTTACCTACCTAAACATTTTAAAGTGTACAGTTCAGTGGTATTAAGTCCATTCACATTGTTGGGCAACCATCACCACCATCTATCCACCGAAATCTTTTCATCTTGGAAAACTGAAACTCTGTACCCACTAAAGGGCAACTCCCCATTTCCCCTCCCTGCAGCCCCTGGCAGTTACGATTCTGTTTCGTATCTCCATGAATTGAGCTGCTCTGGTATCATACATTAGTTATCCTTTTGTGACTGGCTCATTTCACTTAGCATGATGTCTTCAAGGTTCATCCATGTTGTAGTGTGTGTCAGAATGTCTTTCCTTTTTAAGATTGGATCTTTTCCACTGTGCGTATACACCACATTTTGTTTATCCATTTATCTGTCCATGGACACTTGGGTTAACTTCCACCTTTTGGCTCTTGCAAATAATGGCGCTATGCACCCGGGTGAACAAATATCTGTTGGAGTCTCTGCTTTCTTCTTTTGGGTAAATACTCAGAAGTGGAATGGCTAGGTCGTGCGGTAATTCTATTTTGAATTTTTGGAAACCATCCTGTTTTCCATAGAGGCTGTATTTTGTGCACTGTCTGATTTAATCCTCCTTCAAGCCCTACAAGGTAGCTACGGTCATCATCTCTATCCTGTGCATGAGAGAAGTGAGGCACATTGGCATGTAGGCACACAGGTAGCTTGTGAAAAGAGCCGTGAGTTGAACCCAGGCAGTGCGGTAGAGCCAAAGCTCTCAGTAGAGTATCCATTCTTCCATTTCAGGAAAGATTGACTGCATTCCTCCTGTGTATGGCCCAGGAAAATGGGGGATAAGAGCTAAGTAAAAAACATGTTGATTCCAAAGAGAAGCTCTAGAAGTCCTCATCCTGCCACACTGAAGAGTTTGAGTGAGACATGGGTCAAATACTCATTGAGAAATTGATCTTTGATCAAAATAATAAGAAGCCAGTAAATAACACTGTGGTTCTTTTGGCTGTTGATATTAGTGAGTGCTGTCTCAAGTCCTCTGGCAACTACTAACCACACAGCCTAAGTTTTTATAAAACACCATGCGGATTTTGTTACTCGTTGCAGGTGGTGGGTAGTGGTGGGTTGAGACAGTACAAGGAAATAATCGAGATCAGGATAAGCCTTAGGTCAGATCTGAGTGATTGAGTTTTTACTTTACAGAGACAGTGAGCAGAAGACATGGGCATTTTTTTCCCCCACCAAAAGCACAGCTTAATGGAGTTACTGCAAAAGAAGGCACATATAGTCACTTTAGAGAATTAACAATTGATCAGTTTTGTGGTGCCCGGGTCCTTTATAAACACCCCATGTTTATTCATTATTGTGATTACATAGCGGAAGCAGCTCGATGTGAAGACATTTAAGTGTACTTGAAATTAACGTCTGCACCAATCCGTATCTGACGGGATGTTCTAATTTGATTCTAAAAGCCTAGAAATAAGGCTCTGTTAAGGTGCGGGGGTGGCCCTCCTGGAATCCTCAGTCAGATGTGTGGAGGTCATCTGCAGGGTTTCTGTGTTGTTTGAAAGGAAACTGGTAATGTTGGAACACATCAGCTCCACGTTTTTCATGGGGGAGTCAGGGGAGCAGAGAGTAGAGTAAGCTTTGCCATTGAAACTGGTCTACCATACGGGGTTACCCTTTTATGATGGGGCAGCAGGCTCTAGTGTTCTTGATAGCAGAGCGGGGGCAGCTAGTCCTGACATATACACCACCAAAGTTCACTAATCCTCCTACAGAAGTATTAATCAGGAAAGGAAAATGCTCTTCCAGTTTGAAAGTTAAGGTCACCCTGAGGAAAAGGACTGGCAAGATTCCTGGAAGACTCGTTTCTTCAAGACATTTTGATTCCGAATTGACTCTCTTCACATTTACAGAAGACTTGGGATCCCAGGTGTAAACTCAGCTTCTGGTTTCATGTGCAAATATTTCTGAACCATAACATAAATAGACATGAAGTTAAAAGCAGTTGACTACGTCTGTATATGAGTTTCAGTGCCTTCATTTACTTAGAGGTAAATGATGAGGGGAGATGGATATCAGGTTCCTGTTGATTGCAGGTTTGTTTTCATCCTCTGCAAATTTTGGATTTTTAAGCGTTTCATATTATCAATCTTGCTTGGTATGCTTGTCCCCCAGTTCCGGTATTATTGCAATTCTTAATATTATCGCTTAGAACAGTGCATAAGAACGACGTGGAGGGCTTTATTAAAATACAGATTCCCAGGCTCACCCCCCAGAGCTGCTGGTTCGGCAAGTTTGGCATGGAGCCTGAGAATCTGCATTTCTGACACGTTCCCACACAGCTCTGATGCTACCAAGCCTCAGACCACACTTGGCTTAACACCTCTTTTTACAGTTCATTTTCCAGAGTTAGCATTTTTAATACAAAGATTTTCAGAAAACAAGGCTATGTTGATTAGGTGGTGGGTTTCACGTTGTGTAATACATTGATAAGCTTGTCTAAATAGAATGATTCTGAAGATTGACTTGAGTTCCTGAGCCCAATATACACACTGGATGTTGGTTGAATCAGTGTTATGGATGAGAAACTGAGGTTGATTATGTCACTAAATTTCTTTTAGAGCATAAGATGCGTTTTCTGTAATCGAGGACTTTTAAACTAAGAATTGGTTAGTTCTTTAAGTGGATGTTGAGGAAGGTTTGCTGAACGGAGCACGTAACTAGCATGTTGCCTACTTCTGTCATCTGGCTGATGTCTGTATTGACTAGGGAAAAAATCTGGTTTCTAATTCCATATACTTTTGAGTCTGACTTAAACTGTAATCCTGTCGGCAGGTGACATACAGGAATTCGTTTTTGTTCCCGCATAGTTAAGATTCAGCAGATGTTAAAAGCTGATGTGGATTTAAGGTTTCATGCATTCTGGGAATAATTGAAGATTTAGTCAGGACCAGAAGTTGGAGTTGTAGATAGAGTTATAGGACTTCAGGGGGTATGGAAAGTTGTTGCACAGATGCCTTGCTTCTTGTGTTCTCCTGCCACTTGGAGGAAGTAATTGTCTTCTGTGTTTGCTTAAATGAAAAGCTTTTGGTGGATTTGACTTTGTCTTGCACTAGTTAAAAACATGTGAAGTTTGCAAACTGAAGTCTCTTCTGAATAAAAGACAAATGAGAGGGGCTTGATTTTTAAAAAAAATCTTTAGTCATTTTTAAAAACTGGGGTTTTGTGAGACTTTTTAGAGATAGCCTGGCTTACAGAAATGTGTGGGTGTTGGTAGGAAGGGAACTGGCAACCACCAAGAGGAGTGGATGGGCTGGGTCAAAGGCACTTAACCTCCTCCGTCTCCAGAGCTGTGTTTTGATTACATAGCTGGTTTGTGGAGGTGTGGTGCTTTCTCTAAGGCTGTGGCATGTTGCATATGACTAGATTTGTACTAACATTTTCTTGGGACCCATCAGTCAGTGTTGTCCCTTCGACAGGTTTTTACTTTGGTCATCTCTGCCTAACTGTCAAGACGCTACGGCTCTCCTCCTCAGCTGCCTGCCACTTTGCCCTTTGTCCGCCTCAGCCCTCAACTGCAGACAGTTAGAAGATGAGGTTTCCAAGCTGAGTGGCAGATGAGGGCACAGTGGAACATAGCTTACATGGAAGACGAAACCGCAGAAGTCTCCAAACTACAAAATTGCCCGATTTTTTTTTTTTTAAGAACAAATATCCACTTAGGAAAAACACATGGCATTTGATTTACTGTAGAGCCTGATGCGTGTAGAGTGTGTCCTCTGCTGGCTGGGAATGGCTGGTCAGTGTTATTACAGCTGCTAGCATTGAATCACACGGACAAGGATGCCACCGGTCGTCATACAGGATCATAGTGACTTTGTGGAAGCCCCGCTGGTAATACACAAGTTCTAAAACAGTAAAAGTAAACTTAGAGTAAGATGAAAAGTACAGATCACCTTTAAGAATCTCTCTAACACCTTTCTATTCTTCACTCCCGGAATTCTATTAAGAGTTTGGCTTATATTTTTCTGCATATATTTAAAATAGTTAATATGCATTATCCAAATGTGAAGAGAAAATGTACTGAGGACGTCCTAGTAGACTCTCTCTAACCATTTGAAGTTGATTTGTCAATGCTCACTGATCAACAGAAGTAGGAAGCATATCTGGCATTTAACGTTATTTAAAATTTATAATGTGGAAACATCAAAATATATTAACCTGCTCTACTTATGTTATTTAAATTATGCATGTTTATGAAAGATATAATGCTGTGTGTGAAATTTTTTGCTTAAATAGTAACACACGGTTCACCTGGTTCAATAATTTGCAATGTTCACTTGTCATTGTCTTTGAGGTCTATCCATGTTGATACATACATTGTGCTTGTCCATTTCTCTAACTGCCATTAATGTTCCATTATGAATGTACTACATTTTAATTAGCTCTTCTCCTGCAGGTGGGCATTCATATTTTTTCCCCATTTTTTCTGTTACGGAGAGTATCATGAGAACATTCTTGAACAAATTCGTACTTGACATTAACTGAGACCCAGTGTTTACTGTTTAAAGCCCTCTCATAGTTACACATCTCTTTGTAGCCATGTGCATGTGTTTTTCTGGAGTAGAAGTGGAACTGCCAGGTCAGGGGGTATGTTTTAGAGCATCACGTTGCTTAAGGATGAATCTCGAAAATGTGAGGATGCAGAAAGCCTGTTTCATCATTATGTTCTTTTGTAATTAAGATGTACAAACTCCTATTTGTAGTGAGGTGGATGGACCTAGAGTCTGTCATACAGAGTGAAGTAAGTCAGAAAGAGGAAAACAAATACCGTATGCTAACACATTTATATGGAATCTGGGAAAAAAAAAAAAAGGTTCTGAATAACCTAGGGGAAGGACAGGAATAAAGACGCAGACATAGAGAAAGAGGTGGATGGACCTAGAGTCTGTCATACAGAGTGAAGTAAGTCAGAAAGAGGAAAACAAATACCGTATGCTAACACATATATATGGAATCTGGGAAAAAAAAAAAAGGTTCTGAATAATCTAGGGGAAGGACAGGAATAAAGACGGCAGACATAGAGAATGGAGTTGAGGACACGGGGAGCGGGGAGGGAAGCTGGGATGAAGTGAGAGAGCGGCATGGATATATATACACTTCCAAATGTAAAATAGATAGCTAGTGGGAGACCACTGCATAGCACAGGGAGATCAGCTCGGTGCTTTGTGACCACCTAGAGGGGTGGGATAGGAAGGGTGGGAGGGAGACACAAGAGGGAGGGGATATGGGGATATGTGTATATGTATAGCTGATTCACTTTGTTATACAGCAGAAACTAACACACCATTGTAAAGCAATTATACTCCAATAAAGATGTTAAAAAATAATAAAAGAGAAAGAAAAAGATGTACAAACTCCAGAACAGATCAGGTCCTGGGCTTCATAGATGAACAATTTTAGAATTTCCAGTAGAACTTTCTGTGATGAGGGAAGTGTTCTAAAATCCATGCTGTCAGCTATCATAGCCACTAAGTGACTGATGAGCACGTGAAATGTGGCTTTTGTGAGCAAGAATCTGAATTTTAAATTTTATTTAATTTTAATTAATTTAACTTTAAATTGAAATGGCCACGTGTGTTTAGTGGCTCTCATTTTGGACAGTACAAGCGGGAGGGAATCACCACCCTAGAAGTACAGCTACTGTTTTATTTCTGTCCCAAAATGTTTCAGAGGGTGACTCATGCAGAGATGGACGGGTAGTCTGCTTTGTTCAATAAGAAGCTTAAGACCTTTTAACTGAAAATAAAGAGATGAATAATCTAATGAAAACAAGGTGCTGCCATTAAGATTTATCAGGCATTTTCTTCCCTCGTTTAGAGACTGTTGTCTGCTCTGCCTGGTTAGGCGGCCTGGTGGGAGCTGCACAGTTCTACTGGGGCAGTTCGTAAAGTGAATTGATGGCTATGTAAATACAGCCATTAACCTTAAGCACCTCGGACAGCTCCTTGGGCGCTGCAGTTCTCTTGCCCTTGAAAATGTCAGTTGATGGATGCCAAGATATTTTTAAAAATGTTTTTTCTTTTCCTCTAAACTGGTTGAAGCAGTGGGCCTTGCAAGTCACAGCCGAAGGAACCAGTGAAATTGAGGGCCTACTAGGTGTAAATACTATGGCAGGGGTTGGGAATTCTGTTCTTGCAGAAGGATATTTTGAAGGTTTACTATTGATACATAAGAAGTAGGACTGTGTATTTGTATGTACATCTTAATTTTAAAAATACACAAATTGAGGTTAAAGGAAGTTTATGGAAAACCTGCTATTAAGCAAATGGTGTCTTCTACTTCTGGAATTTTCTATGGATTTTAACAGTCTGATGTCATCTGAGACCTCCCCGCCTTGTTTACTTTCCTGTAATGACACTGGCCATCCATCTTTTCCCCTAGAATGCACTAAACTTATTCCTTCTTCAGTGGCTGTGTACTTACCTTGGCATGTGCATCTCCTATTTTTTTTTCCTTTTCTTTTCTGGTCAGCTCCTTCTCATCTTTTAAGTCTCAAATGTTACTTCGAGTACTTAGGTCTTTTACCTACTTGGAGCGACAGCAGTCTGCCCTCTATAAAGCATTGGTGGGTGTTTCCAGTTGCTATTATGTGGAAATCCTTGGAAAACTGCAGCTCAGTGTTTCAGGAGGCATTGCCAATATTCCTGAAGTTCTGCCAGAAGCCATGTTCCTTCTGCCAAGTTGTAGTGATCTGCCATAAGGCTGGGCATTGGAGTGAAAACTCAGAGGTGTTGAATTCAGAGTCTGGGTTTCTGCCTTCTCATCCCATCTTACGTAAATGCCATTGTTTCTCTGAACTCTTAGTCTTTTCCACATTGACACACAGGGGTGTGTCAGGGGCAGAAGTCTTTAATTCTGTTCTTGGGTTCAGTGAGATAGAAACACCTATGGTTTTATCAATAAATATCACCGAAGACAAAACCTAAAAATTTAAACCACAGAACACCTTAGTCTCATGGTAAGTACAGTCGTGGTACTATTTACATCTGAAATCTTTTATTATGTTAACATGATAAGGCAATATGCAATACTGAGCAATCTGAGAAGAAATGTCCAAACTGAGAAGAAATACATATAGTGGTGAATGCTGCCTTTCAGGGTGGTGGAATGCAGTCTTCCAGCAGGTTTCCCAAGGTGATGAAAGGCACCATGTTGGAGAATCTACATGTCTTTCATTTATTTAATGGTTGATGGTCATACGTACACGATGGACGTATACAATACAGGCTTGTGGAAGAGATGCTACTTGCCTATATCTTTCCCCCTTCCTTCATCATGGAACCCTGATTTCTAGCCAAGCACGTGCTTCATGGAGTCAGGACTGTGTTTTACAGCCTCTTCACCGTGTGAGATAAACGTAGAAGTATTGGGTGCTATTTCTGGGGCGTCTTCGTAAAATTGCGAGGGGAGCCCTTCCTGGATCTCTTAAATCCTGGAATGTGATGTAGTAATTGGTATTGCAGCAGCCATCTTGGACGATGAGGTGACCTCAAGAATGAAAGGCACATGGCTAAAGAGGAAAATGGAAGTAGCCTGAGGCCCTGATGTGTGGAGCTGAGGTACCCGCCTTGGCCTGCTTACCATTTGACTTAATTTTTATAAAAGAGCAAGCCTTTATTTTTTATGTCATTGTTACATGCAGTGACACGAAATGATACAGGTGCAATGCAGTGACAAGTAAGGTTAGAACTACCCTTAATGAGTTCCTAATGCAGTAGAGGGATTTATAGTCTGTCAGTCCAGAACACCCTTTCAAGTTACGTATAGACGTAGCTTTGGTTCTGGAAAATCTGATTGATGGGAAGGCTACCCTATACAACAGATTTGGAAAAGGAGGAATGAATACTACACAGATAGATCGTGAGAGCCATTTCTGGGGAGAGTCACTCAGAGATACTCTGTGGTTTAAAGGTAAGAAGTGAAGAAAACAGCCAAGGCTATTAAAAGCCATCAGAGACTTCTCCAAATTGCCAACATTGAAGTTAGTTACAACTCATTCTCAAATAAACTGAAGCCTTGTCCGTTTGACGTGTTTTGGCAGGAAATATATATTTACTGCCTCGAATGATTCCAATTGCTGAGTTCCGCACCACAGTATTTCATAAATGCTTAACGTTAGACAGAGCCGGTAGGAACCTCACACATTTTCTTAAACAGCATTCCACAAGAAAGAATTTCTCAAGAAATTCACAATCACAAGGTATTTCCCCTGTTTCCAAAAGTACACATTCACGCTGGTAGATTTTGAACCTGTCAAAAATAGCTCTTGCTTTTGCAAATGGAGAAGTAGTCACTTAAAATCTAAGGAGATGAGCAGATAAATTCAGCATATCTTGATCAATTCAGTATTTATTGAATGAGGATCGGACTTTGTCTTCTAAGTTTCTTCTTTTCTCTGTGTATTTCTCCAATGCTTATTTTGCATAAGGTGGTGGGCTGGGTATGATTTTGGATTCTAATATGGATTTCATGCTCAGCGAGCTTTCAGTGTAGTAGGGGAGATTTAGCTACAGTGGAGCTAGAAGGAAGGATATTCCATGTGGAGGAAATAAACCTATTGAAGTTTCAGAGATGGGAAAATTCATCTTCCCTCACCCTTAGACAGTTAAACTTTCTTATCAGCCAATTAGCACCTCAATTATTTTCTATTGGTGCCTTTCCAACAACAGCCTTAAATGTTTACACTATGAAGATACACTAATGACTTGAAAACAAAAAAAAGGACTCTATAGTTGGTTGGGTTTTAAGCAAGAACTAACTTGAGGGCAGTAAACCTTCCAGGAAAGAAAATGGACAGTTTTACAATGAAACTGAAGAAACGAACTCTTAATATTTGCCCATGGTAGTTTGAGATTGCATTGTCTTTTGTGGCTAAGATCTTCTCATAACGCTCTAGTTGTCATTGGGTCAGAAATCAGAGTTTAGACACATGCTGTGGCTTTATAAAGTCAGAATTTGGAGCCAAGGAGCTCTTTATGGTGGGTATTTGAGGACAGCATCTAAGTGAGGAAAGATTAGGAGAGTAGGTAACTTTATGGGCGGCATCAGTGGTGAAGATGGAAATTAGCTAGTAGAGCCAGGATCAGCAAACTTTTTCTGTACATGGCCATGTAGTAAATATTTTAGCCTTTATGGGCCACATGGTCTCTGTTACAACTATTCAGCTCTGCCGTTGCAGCCGGAGCAGAGCCAGAGACGATATGTAAATGAGTAACCAAGGCTATGTTCCAATAACATTCTATTTATGAACACTGAAATTTGAATTTCATTTAATTTTCATGTGTCAAGAAATATTATCCTTTTGATTTCCCTCAACCATTTAAAGATGTAAAAACCATTTTTAGTTTCCATGTTTTAAAAAACAGACAGTGGGCTGGCCTTGGTCCTTGGGTGTAGTTTTTTTCAGTCTGGGATAGAATAAAGGCCCCTTTGACTTCCCTCCATAGCCAAGGTGTGTGCTGTTCACAGTCTAGTGATTTCCAAATTTCAGTCTTTGCACACTGCCTTTGAGAGATTTTGTTTTTTTTACCATATTTTTCCATATTTTTATTGAAATGGCCTTACATTCAGTCTCATCTTGAACAATTATATATTAATGAAATAAGGCTAAAGGAACCACTGCTTAAATATTAATTAAATGTTAATTACTAAAATGGAACATAAAATCACGTCACATACCATACTGACTCAGTACCTTTCGTTAATTTTTAAAAATTGAGGTGTAACTTCTAATAAAGTACCCAAATCTTAACCATTAGAGCTTAGTGAATTTGCACATATGTACTGTTGGGTGGCACCCCGCAGGCCTGCAAGACTTGTAGTTGCCCAGCCTTGAGACTGAAGAAAGAGCCCCGAGACAGTGACAGAGACATCAACGGACATCCCATTATTGGACAAGGGTTCTTAAGCAAAATGTTCAGGAGCAATACGCCACCACTTATAGCAGACAGTAGGCAGGACACGGCAGCAATCTTCTCTACTCAAGAGAGAAAGAGGCTACCATTTATAGAGGGAATTGATGTCAGATTGGCTCATCAGTTACCAGGGAAACCAGCATCTGGGGCAGGGGGCCCACATGTAGGCGGTTACAGATTAAGCTGTATAATTCAGAGGACTGGATAGTCATGTGAATGAAGCAGGGCCTGGTTGAGCAGGGGAGGTACAGAGAGCAGCCAACCTGAATGGCATGACCGTACACATACACCCTCATGAAACCACTACCCCGACAGACTGCAAAATTTCAGCTCCCAGATGGGTCCCTTGTACCTCCTCCTAGCCATACCCACCCCCCCTTAGGTGACCTCTAGTTCACCTCTGCCAGCAGAGTTTACTTTTCCCCCTTCTATAGCTTCGTATAAATGGAAACAAACAGCATGTATTCCTTCCTGTCTGAGTTTTTGGGTCTGCCTTATGTCTGCTGTTGCACGTAGTGGTAGTTCCTCTTCACTGTGTAGTGGTCATTGTATTAACAGCCCACTCCAAGGGACTTCCCTGGTGGCGCAGTGCTTAAGAATCCGTCTGCCGATGGAGGGGACACGGGCTCAATGCCTGGTCTGGGAAGCTCCCACATGCCGCGGACCAACTAAACCCGTGCACCACAACTACTGAGCCTGCGCTCTAGAGCCCGCGAGCCACACCTACTGAGCCCATGTGCCGCAACTACTGAAGCACGCACGGCCTAGAGCCCGTGCTCCGCAACAAGAGAAGCCACCTCAATGAGAAGCCTGCGCACCACAACGAAGAGCAGCCCCCGCTCACCACAACTAGAGAAAGCCCGCGTGCAGCAACAAACACCCAAAGCAGCCAAAAAAAACAAAACCCATTCTACTCATCCATTCTAGTGTTGAACATTTGGGTTTTTTCTAGCCTATGCATTAGACTGCTGTGAACGCTCGCATCATGTTTTTGGTTGACATACACCTTCGTTTCTGTAGCGTATCCTCATGTTTTTCAGGCTGGGTGTTTGAGCCAGAGCTATTTTTTTGCCAGAATTCTTACAAAAATAAAACACAGTTAACACTGAAGTAGCGCTTATCCCGTGCAAAACGCTGTTTTGAATCCTTTGGATCTATCAGCCTTTCTTAATGGGGTGAGTAGGAGTATTGTCTACGTTTTACAGATGAGGAAACTGAGTGATGGAGCATTTGGCCAGGGTCACCAGCTAGTAACTTAAAGAGCTTGAATTTCTTTCCGTCTCTCTCTGTCTTTCCATCTCTCTCTGTCTCTCACTGAGAATGCCTTTCAAGCATCGATCAGATTAATTACGTTGATTTCTCCAAATGAGTATCATTGTGTAGGACCCCGTGCCAGAGAGAGGGCGAGTAAGGAACATCACTGTAGGTTGATCTCTAGCAGCTCTTGATTTGAGCTGGAATATGAACCCAGGAGGTATGGCTCCAAAGGCTCTACTCTTAATTATTCTGCATAAATAGAACAAGCTTCATCTTGGTCAGCTTTTCCTTGTCCCTTCCAGCAAACCTTTCCCGCCTCTTCCTGGGCTCTTTGTCACCCCAGGTGGCAGCGCTGCCCCTCCCCCCGACGATGCCCTCTGTTCTCTTCCTGGTTGGCAAGCTTTGTTTGGCGATGCCACCCAGCCACCACGTGTAAAGAGGCAGAACTGGGTGGCCTTTAGAAAACTGGCCTCTGGCATCACTTGCCTGGACCTTGCCTGAACCTTGGCTTCAGTCCTAACTATCTGTGCAACCCTTTCAGGTGTCCTCATCCATAAAACGGAGAAAATCTCAGGTGAGCATTAGACGGGAAATGTGTATACAGCGCACAGCGTGGTGTTTGACACACAGGAAGTTTTCATTGGTAGAATCAGCCGCTGTGTTTATTATTGGTTGGCCAAGAAGTTTGTTCTGGTTTCTTCCAGAAGCTGTTGCGAAAAACCCAAAGGAAATTTTTGGCCAACCCAATGTTTATTTTAATTGTTATTCAAAGTGAGTGTCATCAGGGCCGTTTCAATGAATGACTGGACAGCTGAAAGTCTTCCCATGTGAATTCCTCCAGGACAGACAATTCCTTAATAACCCCAAGAGCTGATCTTTAACCTGCCTGGGGAAATATTGGGGGGCTGGGTTCCCTCTCCTGCTGCCTTCAGTCACGCCTTTCCCAGCAGCTAGCCTGCATTAAGAACTTGGGTGAATACCTTGAACCCACAAAGTGAGATCCACAAGTGGTTTAACATCCACCCAGAGGAAGATATCTGAGAACCCAGAGTCTTTTCCTTCGACTTTGTTAATCTCCAGTGGTTTCCTGAAGCCGAGAGAGGGTATTCGTAGGGCTTTCCAATTTTCAGGCTCTAACAGAAGAACAAGTGAGTTTGAGCTCTTGGGGCTTAAACGAACAGCCATGAATCCGAGAGCACTTGAATGGGAGCCAGCAGCACCTTGGTCCCCTGGTTTTTAGCTCAGCCCATTATTGATTCTCTCAGAATGCAGGGGCACACACAGGTGAGTAAGGGTTGATTAACGGCGTCGTGCTCGCTCGCTCACCTGGTCCCAAACACTTTGAAAATACAGCGGGATGGGGGTGGGGGAAACCAGGGCTGTTCGTTGCGCAGGAAAAAGGAAAACCGAATAAATACAGTGTTGCTTGTCCCATTTCGCATTGTCGCTACTGTCTTGCATTGAATTAGCGGTCAGTAGTTAAGTCAGGCATGTTATGTTTTTTGGTTGTGTCCTTGAGCTGCTGCAGTCTTTTAATCATCCCCCCACCCCTTTCTTTTGATCTACTACTCTGCAGGCAAATAAAAAGACCCAGATTTGATTCGATGGGACCGGCAAAAGTGGAAGGGGGATTTGAGTTTGCAGGTCTTTTCTGATGTTTCATGATTAAAGGGGCCTTGTCAGGTGAAGGAAAGCAAATTGGCTTGTATACCCTTTAGGAGAGGGCTTCTCTTTAATGTCTTGGGAAGTGGAAAACAGACGGTGGGGAAAATAATAGAATGGCAATAATGGAATCAAGGTTCAGGAAATATTCTGCGAGCCTGGACCAAAAGAATGAAGGAGAAGGATCAGTGATTCGCTCAAATGTAGCGGATGAAACATTGATCCAAGGGAGCTTACGGGAGGAGAGTGATGCCTTGGAGATGAGGTGTGGAGAATTGAAATGATTTCACAGCTCTTGGGCTGATAAGCTGGGTGCTAGAGCCCTCGGCGTGGGTAACAAACACATCACTATTAATAAGGGTTTTGAGCCAAGGCAGCCGCATCTGCTGACACATACATCCTGACATACAGACACCCTCTGCAGGAAGGTTTGTGGCATTCTATTTTTCTGTTTAACCTTGTCTGACATAGTGGTAGAAATTAAGCCATCTTCCTTCCCTATCCCCCATCTGCTACCCCAAGAGTACAGATGAACTTGTATTTCTGGGTCTCCCCTGTTGATTGGTTCTCTGGTTTATTTACAAGCCATGCAGCAGTTGGGGTTGTCCAGCACATAGAAGACTTTCAAATATTTGTTGAACAGATGATTCGTTTTGCGGATTCTCCTGTGCTGGAGACATGCTCTATATTAGGGGATCCTCTTCTGAGGGTCTAGCTTCCAGCTGCAGTTTGGTGTGTGTGTGTGGCTGTGGACAAACCATGGGACCTTTCTCACAGCTTCTGTTTCTTCAGCTGTGAAACGGAATTGCTCGTACCCTTCACCTAGGGTGGATGTGAGGTACAAATGACCTAGCACGGGGCCCTCGTCCAGCACAGTGTCTGACACATAATGCCTCTGTTATTGTCCCCTTTCTTTTTACTCTCTCAGTCCAAAATCCACAGGGAATGTTAATCTTAAAAAAAAAAAAAAAAAAGCATTTGGTTCTAATTGGACAGCACCTCTTAATTGTTGATGTTTTGTCTTTGTCTTATGAGAAGATGATGGAGGCGTGGGCAAAAGCAGCAAGAAATCTCCTAGCCAACGCTTTAAGCCAGAGAAATACTTAAGAATTCTCAACCCATCACCCATCTATAGAACTTTGATAGTTATAAGCAGAATTCATTCAACATTCATTTATTCAATAAATTTGAATGCCCAGACTTCCCCATGGAGACATTTGTTTTATTCCTTCCTATGGACTAGCTCAGTGAATTCTCAAACTTTAGGGCTAAGGACTCTTCTACAGGGTTGTACACAAAAATATTTTATGGGATTTTTCAGAGAGTATATCTGACTATATGTGAGTTTTCTTTTACACACTTAAACACCAAATCCCACGTACAATCAGATTCCATTGTCCCAACCTCATGGGTTTGTCCTAATAAAACATCATTAAAAGGGTAACTTAATGCTTGGTACCTAATCGTTTGATGAACATCAACTCTTACCTCCCCTTAAATTACTAAGCATGTAAAAAAGATCTGATGACAGTTTTAGCCTGAAATGTTTGCTCAGTTTAATTTCACATTCCCCAAAAGAGGGTTTCCTTCTGGTCTAACTCAGTATAAGCGAACTGTATCCCTTCTCTGGTTGTAAGTCATATACATTTGTTAATGAAACATAAGATCAAAGTAACAATTTTAGCAGCCATGTTGTATTCCTCATTTTAAATTGAAAGTCCATAAGACATGTATAAGCAATCTTTACCCGGGTGATACAAGAGAGCAGTGTTTCTTATTTCCTGTAGTTGTCTACTTCTATTTTTAGACCCAAGCTTCATATTAATATTTTGCATTTACCTCTAGAGAATTTAATTCTGTTAGCATTTAACGGAGTGGGTACTGTATTGGAATTTTTTCAACTTTGCTTCCAACATTTCAGAATCATTGCTATCCTTCCAAGCTTCAGTTCATCCTCAGATTTGAGTGGGATGCTGGCAACCCTGGCATCCAAGTTATTGATAAGAAGACAAACAGGACAGTGCTCTGGATGGAGCCCGGTGGCATGCCGTTAGAGACTGCATTCTAAATCGACACAGATACAATTAAGCAGAAGCAAACTTCTAGTGAGTTATTCAGCCTACTTATTTTCATTATGTCTAGCCTATATTTCTTTATATGTTTGCACTGGAATTTTATGAAAAACCTAGTCAGAGTATCTTGCTGCATTCTCGATTTTATGACCATAACAGGCTCTTTTTCTTGTTATAATTTTTTTAAAAAATGGAAGTATAGTTGATTCACGATGCCGTGTTAGTTTCAGGAATACAGCAAAGTGATTCAGTTATACATATATGTATATATTCTTTATCAGATTCTTCTCCGTTGTAGGTTATTACAAGATAAGGAATATAGTTCCCCGTGCTGAATAGTAGGTCCTTATTATCTTCATTTTTTGGCCACGCGGCATGCAGGATCTTAGCTCCCCGACCAGGGATCAAACCGGTGCCCCTGTGGTGGAAGCGCGGAGCCCTAACCTCTGGACTGCCAGGAAATTCCAGTGTTTGTCTGTTTTATGTGTAGTAGTGTTAGTCCCAAACTCCTGATTTATCCCTCCCTTCCCTACTTTCCCCTTCGGTCACCATAAGTTTTGTAACAGTCCTTTGATTGTCAATGTCAGTGAGTATGGAGAAAGGGAGTGAGCATTGCCTGGTATGAATTATTCTTAGTGAATCCACGCGTATTGCGTGTAATCATTGCTGCTGTCTGTCCCCACCCCCCATGTTAATAATGGCATTTGAAGAATTTTTGGGGTGAGGTTAGCAATTGCTTACTGATTTATAATTGTCAGAACCTCTGTTTTCCTTCCTTTTCATTTGTTGGTGTGTCTCCTATTCTCCAATATGCTTCGGAGTTTGCCAACGATGTTTTTGCTACCTCCCACCTCATGCCACCAGTAGCATGGAGTTTAATTCAGCAGGGCCAGGAGCCTCAGACACGTTCAGAGAGAGCAGGCACTCTGACAATCGCAGCGCCTGGTTTGGACCTCAGTTCCCTCTCATCAGTGCCCCCTGTTCTCTTTATGGGAAGCATCTCACCCCTCCTGACAGAACACGCATGCAGACCAGAGGCTGGGTAACTGCCTGCTGTCACCTATGAGCGTCACACCACCCTCTCCGAGCAGGAGACCAATGTCTTGTTGTTGTTCTCCTTGCCCTGAGAGTAACAAAAATAGCCCTTTTGTAGTCCTGCGTGTTTTCTGCTGGGCTCAGCTCATTCCAGCCTTTTGCCTTCCCGACAGTCATATCAGAAGCTGGAAGATTTTTCATTTAAGGATCAAGACATTCTCCAAAGCAGATGACTTTAAAGGAGCCAGCAAGATAGAAAGCTATTATACTGAGAATGACAGCTGGTGCATATCTATGCCTCCACCTTCGGTTCAGACAATGAGCATTCATTTCTTGGACTACTTTGGGTATTAGCGGAGGATCAATTTCTCTAAACCTTCTCTCCCTTGCCTTTTTGTTAAAAAAAACCAACTCCCTCTCTTGGTTAAAACCACTTTACTGAGACCCTTTCATGATGGGTGCAGTATACTGTAGGAAGTGGTTTTCAGATGAGACGCAGGGTTTTCTCTATAGGCAGGCTTCCAGCACCTTCGAAATGCCTTCACCAAAAAAAAAAAAAAAAAAAAAAAGGCCATCACCACGGAAGGTCAGCTGTGCTGTTCCCACGGACTTAACAAAGCCCTAGAGCTTGTGGTTGGGAGAGGGACTCTGGAGTCATACCCTGGCTGGCTCAAATCCCAGCTTCCCTGCTTATCAACTGTATGACCTTGGTCCAGTGATTAACTTTGCCGAATTTGAATTTCTTCTGAGGAGGTCCCAACCTCAGAAAGCTGTTGTTAAGACTCGCATGAGTTAACGTATGGAACAAGTTTTCACCATCGTATTTGGCGCATAGTTAATCCTAAATAAAAGCTCTCTAATGGCAGCAGTTAGGATTTGCCTACCGAGTCTCTCAAGGCTAAAAGGCCCCGAATAATGGAAATTAAAGGGCAGTCCTGTGGCGAGATCTTCAATTCTAATGCCCAGCGAGGGACACGTGAAATCAATACCTGATTTTCTGTTAACGCCAGTCAAGGTATCATCACTCAGGATGTGAGAAAGGGATGGAGATGCAGAGTTGGCTTGGCCACTTTGAGGAAGGACACTCGATCCTTTGAGATGCCTCAAGCCCACATCCTGCTTCCTTATCTGGCCAGCTGTGTACACGGAACGTTATTTTGGTCTATGGGTACTGATCCCCATTTGCTCCTTCTCGTCTCTTCCTCAGACGTGAAAGTACTTTATGATTTCCTTTTGTTCTCTTCTTTCCCAAATGCCCTGGGACTACAGGCAGTTGGGGATTTTCCCTTTGGTTCAAGCATGGTTAACACTGTGAAACTCCAAGTTCAGTGATCCGTGGGTGAAAATGTGGTGAGAAAAAAAATAAAAAGGAAAAAAGAAAGGAAACACTTCGGTTTGCTTGGAGGTCTGCCTAAAGAGAGGACCCTGTGTATTGTCTAGAGCTCGTGACCATCTGAAAACAGATTTCCACAGTGCTTGCTCTCTGACAGAGGAGAACTCATGATGGTAATAAATGCTCCCCTCACCCACCCTGTGGGAAATTGCACTGACTGGTGCTCTAACTGGCTTCTTTGCACCTCAGGGTCTTTGCTTGTGCTGTGTTCTTCCTTTGCATGTCCCAGGGCTGATTCCTTATCTTTCAGGCTCCAAATCAAAATGGCATTTCCTAGCTACCCTTGCTAAGTTATCCTCTCTGCCCTCTCTCCTTTTCTCATCCTTCTTTTCCTTATCATCTCTTTCTGTCGGTATCTGGAATACTCATTTTTCAGATGGCTGCTCTCGGAATACAAGGTGTATGAGGACACAGACCTCATCTGTCCTGTCCCTGCCATGTCCTAGCACTTAGAGGCAGTGCCTAGCGCATAGTTGGGGCTCACAGATATTTGGCGAGTGAATGAATTTTAAAATTCCTTGCGGACATTGGTGAGGGAGATTAAGAGGTACAAACTTTCAGTTACAAAGTAAATGAGTCACAGGTAGGAAAGGTACAGCATGGGGGGTACAGTCAATAACTGTGTAATATCCTTGATGACATATTGTAACTAGACTTACCGTGGTGATCATTTTGAAATGTATAGAAGTATTGAATTACTATGTGGTATACCAGGAACTAACATAGTGTTATAGGACAATTATAGGTCAGAAATAAACAAAGTCATAGAAAAAGAGGTCAGATTTGTAGCTACCAGAGGCAGGTATTAGGGAGGAGGGGGAATTGGAGGAAGGCGGTCAAAAGGTACAAACTTCCAGTTAAAAGATAAATGAGTACTAGGGATGTAATGTACATATATGTACATATATACGATAAAAATAATTAACACTGCTGTACATTTTATATGAAAGTTAAGAGAGTAAGTTTTAACAGTTTCCATCACAAGAAAATGTATCCATTTTTTCTTTCTCTAATGTTGTATCTCTATGAGATGATACGTGTTCACTAAACTTATTGTGGGCATCATTTCATGATGCATGTAAGTCAAATCATTACGCTGTAAACTCTAAACGTATATGGTGTTGTCTGTCAATTATATCTCGAGAAAACGCAAAGAAAAAAAAGGTAACGCAGGGGAGGCTACTCTAGGAAAGAAAAGCTTACATTCCACCTTTGCTGTGGGTAGCACGTAGCTCTGATACCTCGTGTCCAAGCCCTCAGCTCCCCACAGCTTCAAAGGACCGTCCTGAACAGGTTCAGAGGTGGCTCTGTGGGGAGCTGAGGACATGAGGTACCAGATAGGATGAGCAGCTCATGTTCTGTCCCTAGTATTCGCCAATCGTCTTTCCACCTTTGTCAACGGGGCCTTCTCTGTTGCCATGGCGTATAAGCAGAGGCAGTGCAGAAGAATCGGGGAGTTAATGCCTCTGATGGAAAACTGATGTGTCAATGCCTCCACCTCGTGTCTTTAGGTGGATGATTCTCTACGCTTCTTGGGGGGGCCTAGGGGAATCCAGTTGCCATTACTCACATCAGCAACCTCATTCACATGCTCTTATCTTACATCCTTGTCTCAGGCTCTGCTTTGGGGAGAACCCACCCTAAGACCCCATTCACACGGATAATTTCACTTTGTCGTTGCCTGTCCTTTGTCACAGCCTGCATAGACATTTACAGTATAAATTGGGAAACCTTTTATGAATGTCTTTATGAGCGTTTGCCTGCTTATGTGTTTTACATCTTTCAGGCTGACAAGGGTCTCTTGGACTTCTGAGACCTGTTATTCTAAAGATCTAAAAACTTCGCCTCATTTTTCTTATAGCTGTTCACTGAGCAATCCACCGGCCCCCAGCTCTCCTAGTTTCTTTTTTTTTTTGCGGTACGCGGGCCTCTCACTGGCGTGGCCTCTCCCGTTGCGGAGCATAGGCTCCGGAAGCACAGGCTCAGCGGCCATAGGCCCACGGGCCCAGCCGCTCCGCGGCACGTGGGATCTTCCCGGACCGGGGCACGAACCCGCGTCCCCTGCATCGGCAGGCGGACTCTCAACCACTGCGCCACCAGGGGAGCCCTATCTGGTACTTTTGTGACTGATTTATGCCCTGCACAGAAGTCATTACATCATCCGTCAGTTTTCTTTCAAACTTCTGTGTCAGTACCGGCAGAACTGATGGGTGAAAGTTTCAGCTTATGTAGGGTGGGTGTTGGGGGAGAAGGGAGAAGGCAGCTGTGGTATTGCACATCGAAGATAGGGTTTTGCCATCTCCTAGGGTGTAGATCCTTTAACCTCTTCTTTGCTGTGGGTTCCCTGGGAGGCTCGGTGAAGCCAGTGGATCCCGTCTCAAAATAATGTTGTAAAACACATAAAACAAAGTTTGTAGGATTACAAAAGAAGCCACGTCTACAGAAGTGCGGTCATCAAAACGTTAACCTTGTTCGTGATACAGGACATGCATACTTCTGCATGGATGCATTAAACAACACGACTTACAGGCAGATCCATTAACTCTCTAATTATGAGGTTGTGATGGGCACATGTTTTGAGGTATCTGCAACAGACTGTCACGTGACTTGAAAATACCTGAGGTTTCTGTTTGTGGTCAAGTCCTAGAAACCGCTAACTGCCCCTCTGGTTTGTTGCTGACGTTTACAGTCGAAGGGAATGGTGTTTTAAATAGGAGTTAGTGAAAATGAAGACGTCATTTTTTTCCCCCCTCATCCCAGTTCATGAACCCCCTGAATTCTATCCAAGGACTCTGGTGAACATTAATAATGAGAGTGGTGATGCTGGGTTGTTATCTCTCAGGATTCCTGTCTCTGCTGTTTTTTTTGGTTCCTTTCATCTATAATAGAAATGGCCATTGATTGGGAGAACCAATGGTGTCTGAAATTAGTTATTAGATTGAAAATACTTTGCAGAGTGATTTTACTAACTTGGTTTGTCAGGTTTTCTCAGGCGGGATCTGTTTGCTGGTTACTGCTCTGCAGAATGGTGTAGAGTGAACAAGCCTGCTTTTGGTTTTGACATCAAGTGTTTTTGTGTCCTTAGTAAGCTTCTCATACCCATATACAAAATCTATATCTATATCTGTGCACGAGGGAAAAATATTGGAAGAGACAAGATTATAACTGGAGTGCACATACACAAAGTGAACTATTTAGGTATCAGCTGGAAAAAATGGTGGTGGGGTAAAAGGGAGGGAGGGGTGAATGCCCATTTTTAGATATTGGAAAGGCAGTGTACCCAGTAGTTGAGAAGGCAGCCTCTGGAACCTGGGCTCAGATCCCAGCTCTGCCGCTTGGTACTTGGTAGCTGACCCTGGGTAAATCCCAGGGTAAATCACTTCCCTGCATCCAAATTTCCTCCTCTGTGAATGGGGATAATGATAGCAAATACCTCCAAGCACGTAGAGAAGATGAAGAGAGTTAATGCCTAGAAAACTCTTAGAGCAGAGCCAGGCATTAATACAGGCTCTGGAAGTGGTCGTAAGCTGCTGCTTTACTCATTAGAACAACTCATATTAGTACAGGTGCAGTCCACGGAGCCCTTCCCTGTACCATACCTCATTTGAATCCCACAGTAACCCTGGTAGCTATTTTAATATCCATATCCGAGATGAAGAACTTGAGGTACAGAGAGGTTCAATGATTTGTCCACTGAAAGGCTATGAAGCGGTGCAGACAAGAGCCTAAGCTTTGGGATGGTGAGACATATATCCAGGTTCCAGTGGGTCCCACTGCATTTGGCAGAGTGGCTGAAATGAGCCTTTGCAGTTCGTTTCAGATTTTACAAATGAAGAGGTTTGTTCCTTCAGGGATCCAGCGCCACCTCATCAAACTTTCTGCAGTGGTGGAGATGTTCTGTAGCTGTGCTGTTCACGACGACAGTAGTGACCGCATGGAGCTGCTGAGCACTTGAACTGTGACTAAGGCCACCGATGAACTCAATTGTAAATTTGACTTTATTTAAGTTCATTGAAATTTCAATGACCACATGTAACTAGTAGCTACCAGTTGGACAGTGCAGACAGAGTGGCTCTTGTGTTACAAAGCTTGGGTGGAAAGCCCAGCTCTACTACCGATTAGCTTTGCCACCTGGGGAAGATAACTCCTGAGGGCTCAGTTTCCCTATCTGTGGAATGGGACAATTAAAAATTCAGTCTAGCGAGACCAAACAAAAATGACAATTAAAAATTCACTCTAGCGAGGCCAAACAAAAATGTTATTATTTTTTGAAAAGTTATAGCCATTTCTGTGGAATCCAAGGGAAGGAATAAAAGCGGGCCAAGGAAAGGCTAAAAATAGAACGATCTTCAGGGTCATGATCAAGCTCTTCTGGGTCGTTTCTGCTCTTGGCACATCTGTGCTGATCTTGTCTCTGTGAAGACAGGCTTTCTTTGTTCCCCCCGCATGTGATGAGACAAGGATGGCCACCCCACAACCCCCAAATGTGTATCTCCCTCCTTCAGCAGCTTATTCCAGAATGATTTGCTGTGTCTTAGGCTCCATTCTAAATTCTAGAAGAGGAAACTTCACTTGGTTCATGTGAGAGTTTTATTGTTTCTGCTCCCCTGGCCCCAGTTACCAAAAATACTTTGGCATTGACTATGATTGATGGGTTTTCAGGGGACTCTGTCATTTTAATTAAAAGGTGAAGGTCCTATAGGTCACAAAGATAAATCTGCATTTTGTACATTTTTATGTTACACAGCAGATTATGGTAATCTGTGTTTTCACATGCATTTCTCCCTTCTGGGGATGAAGAGTGCATTTGTTACCTGGAAGGTATAGACTGGTCCCTGGAAAGAGAGGTCATTCTTGCTGGCCTCCTGTGTTTTTCTGCTTTAAAAGTCTCCTAGGGGGCTTCCCTGGTGGCGCAGTGGTTGAGAGTCCACCTGCCGATGCAGGGGACATGGGTTCGTGCCCCGGTCCGGAAAGATCCCACATGCCGTGGAGCGGCTGGGCCCGTGAGCCATGGCCGCTGAGCCTGCGCGTCCGGAGCCTGTGCTCCGCAACGGGAGAGGCCACAACAGTGAGGGGCCCGCGTACTGCAAAAAAAAAAAAAAAAAAAACGTCTCCTAGGGCTTCCCTGGTGGAGCAGTGGTTAAGAATCCGCCTACCAATGCAGGGGACACGGGTTCGAGCCCTGGTCCGGGAAGATCGCACATGCCACGGAGCAGCTAAGCCTGTGTGCCACAACTACTGAGCCCACATGCCACAACTACTGAAGCCTGCACACCTAGAGCCGGTGCTCTGCCACAAGAGAAGCCACTGCAATGAGAAGCCCGCGCACTGCAACGAAGAGTAGACCCCGCTCGCTGCAACTAGAGAAAGCCTGTGCGCAGCAGCGAAGACCCAATGCAGGCAAAAATTTAAAAAATAAATAAATAAAAAATTTAAAAAATACTTTAAAAAAAGAAATGAAAGCCTAAAGTGTGGTGCGTCTCTTGTGTACTGGGATTATAGGATCATGACCTAATATTTGATTATATGGGCGTACTTGCTGCCAGAATGTTTCCCTGATGCCTGAATGAAGTGTGATTAGTGAACTCTTGTGTGGAACTGTGAACGAGACGTAGAAATTTCTTAGAACTCAGGTTCTGACTGTATTGCATTATAAATGTGAGCTGTGTCTTATTTAGAGCCTGAATAAGAGGAGTGGCCTCATAGGCCTTTACATGAGTCAGTGATGTCAAACCATGGGAGGAATTGAAGACAACTGCTGTGAAAGCCAAGAGATTTTCCCAAATGAAGAAACAAATCATCCGGAGTGTACTGTTGTCTATACATAACAACTTGTGGTGATACCCATAAGCCTGAGTTTTGTTTTAACTTTCATAATGTATTTTTTTAATCTGCTATATCTATAATACTGTCATTTCAACAAGTAATGACAGTATTAATTTTAAAACTTTAAATTATTAAAACTTTATAAAAACAATATTAAAACTTGAATGAGGGAGTTCTTTTTTGGTTCTAAGTCTTTATGATCCTATGTGTTTTTTTAATACTTAGGGCGCATCTTAACTCAGATGGTAAATTTTCATTGGAAATGTTTGATAGGCGTTTCATTTATTTTGTAATGTTTACATCAGAAAAAGTGGATATGTGACTGAAATTGTATGATGTATTCCTTCCTCAAATATGGCCAGTTGTTTGGGGGACTCCATCTTTTTTAACAACTCCATTTTTGAACTGGGAGACGTTCTGAGTTGGATTTTCTGTACTGTGCAAATTCCAGTCTTGAAACAGCCTCGGCTGACTACTTTACACCTCCAGCCCGCTCTCTGGTTTTCCCAGACTTTTTTCCTTTTTTACCCTCCCTTTTCCTCCCAGCGTGGGGAATATCCCAGCCTAGTTTGCAATCCTGGGTCCACTAACTACTTACTCGTTTTGTGCTCCTGGGTAAGTGGAATTACTTATATTCTCCCAAGTTAGAGATTTAAAACAGAATAAAGTAAAACTGTCCTATGGGTTGTTCTGAGGGTTCCATGAGATGGGAAGTGATAGTGTCTGATCTCATGCTTCGCTCAGAGTATCCAGCTGCTAGATTATTATCATGATGTTAGATTCCTTGATTCTCTTCTCTAAACTAAGGTACAGAACAGTCAGATATGGCTTTCTAGTGTTTCCTGTGTCCCGTGAACACTTTTCTGGATTCTTAGATTATATATAATGTGATCTTAATATCAGAGGGGGCGATTGGTTATGAATCACCGCTGGCCGGGACTGATCTTTTTTAAACGTGTGTCCTCGGGTCCCTTTCCATCCCATCCTGTTTTCCCCTTGTCTTCCTCTGCGTCCCCTGACTGTGCTCACTTCCCTGTACTGCAGGCATTAGAGCTTGTTCCTCACATTCTTACTCACCTTAAACCAAACGTTACCAAGTCCTTTGTCCCATTCATTCACATCCCGCAGTCTACCGAGAAATCCATCGATGAATCCCAAAGTGATTCATCGCTCGTTAGTTTCTAGGCTGTGTAGTCTAGATAATGTTTTTCATTTTAGTATTTGGAAGTAATGCTTTTCCCTGTGGTAACCATGTCAAAGTGGGAGTTTTGAGTTTTGGTCTGGTAAGTAGAATGGGTAGAAAAAGGGAAGAGGATGAAGAGACAGGACAAGTTGGGCCTTTTAAGGCATACGGTGTCTTGTTTACATATTCATGTATGTGTACCTGTTCCCATCAAAGCAGACTTGAGAAAACTTTAAAAAATCTTTTATGAAATTGGAGATAAAGAGAAAATAAGGACAACTAAGCAGAAGGTTATTATATGATATGCTTGGTGAAAGGTCCTCTTCACTTATTGAAGGTGGACTCTAAGTTTGGCTCTGAGCTTCCTAGCTGCCAAAGTGAAGAGTAAAAAACAATTGAGTATAAGATTTACAGTTCCATAAGATAAAAACTAGTATTCTTGGTACCAGTACCTGACATTTGAACCTTGCAAGTTAGTTCAGTAATTTGACTCCAGGTGGAGGGTCTAGGATACCCAGCGGTGTATGTTAAAAGATCTCTTGCTAAGAGGCCTGACTTCCTTAGTGCTGTGCTCTTCAGACATCTGGCCAGATTCATTCTCTTGTACTTCTGGGCTGAGACCTTAGTCTGACCCAAGCAAGCAGACGATAAAATGTTTTGCCGGTTTTTCTTTTCTTGAGGGCCTAGATAAGGCAGTAATTTTGTTGCACTTACATGTCAGACAGACTCCAGCCCTAGAGAGAATTAATGAGGGACAAATGGGAGATTGCAAAATGGGAGTTTGTTCCCTTGCTCATTTAAGCACTCACTCATTCATTCACAAATATTTATTAAAACCTGTTGTATGCTAGGCTCTATTTTAGGCATAGGAACATTAATTTTTTTTTTTTTTCCGCTGCCCCACGCCGCTTGCGGGATCTTAGTTCCCCAACCAGGGATCAAACCCAGGCCCTGGCAGTGAAAACGCTGAGTCCTAACCACTGGACAGCCAGGGAACTCCCCACATCAAGTTTTCTTGGTTTCTTTTGTCCCCATCCTGCTTCAAGCCATCACCATCCGTTGCTTGGACGACTGCAGTAATCTCTCATTTTCTACTCTTTCTCCCCAGAGGGCCGTCTCCACCCAGCAGCTGGAGGGCTCTTGTGCAAACATAAACCATCTCCTATTTCTCTCCTGCTGACAACTCTCACATCACATTGGGAACCAAATCCCAGCTCCGCACCGTGGTCTGCAAACTCCTGCGTGATCTGCTCTCAGAACCCCCCCAACATCACCCCCCTGCCTCTTTGCCTCACTCACTTTCCTCGAGCCCCTCTGACTGCCTCTCTGCACCTGACCACATCCAGCTTGTTTTGGCATTAGGCTCCTACAGGGCCACGCTGTTTCTCTATCTGGGACCCTCTTCCCCCGGAAGTCACATCGTATTATCCGTCATCATGTCAAGAGTCACCTTCTCAAAGAGGTTCCTTCCCGGAACACCCCATCCGTGCAGCCTCTCTTCCTCCAAACCCAGACAGTTTCTGTCACACTATTTTATTTTTATTTTTTTTAATGTGCACGGGCTTAGTTGCTCCGCAGAATGTGGGGTCTTCCTGGACCAGGGATCAAACCCATGTCCCCTGCGTTGGCAGGCAGGTTCTTTTTTTTTAAAGCATCTTTATTAGAGTATAATTGCTTTAGAATGGTGTGTCAGTTTGTGCTTTATAACAAAGTGAATCAGTTATACATACACATATGTCCCCATATCTTTTCTCTCTTGCATCTACCTCCCTCACACCTTCCCTATCCCACCCGTCTATGTGGTCACAAAGCACCGAGCTGATCTCTCTGTCTGTCACACTATTCACTTTTTTTTCTCTGTCACACCTATCTCAACCCACAGTTATCTTATTCACACCCATTTATTTGTTTGTCTGTCTTCCCATGGTGCAATGCAAGCTCCAGGGTACCCGGGACCTTACCACCACCTTCTGTGCCCAGCACCCACACAGGGCTTGGTGCAAAAGAGCTGATCAAAAAATATGTGTTGACGGAATCATGCAGAGGTGAGCCGTTGAGCGTGAGGTAGAATATGGAAGACTGCTCACCTGTTCTGTATGACTTCCACATATGGTCAGCGTGCCTTACCTACCTCCCCTCCCTTCCCCCTTTCTCTGTGTGGTTTCCTTTAGTGGCCCTTTCACCTTATCCACCAGGTCAAATCAGAACAAAACAAAACAAACTCACACACATAGGCAGATCTTTCCCCCTCAACAAGAACCAACCAAACAAACAAAAATTTTAAAATTCCTGAACACCTCTTTACTCTTTCCCCCGCTCCTCTGTGTTGTTGCCTCCTCCAGGAAGTTTTCCTGGATTGCAGCAGTCCTCACCAATCTTACTCTTCTCAACATTGTTGAAGTCTTTATTTTTATTATTCCAAAAGACAATGGCAAATATTAATGACCTACTCTCTTCGTTGCCCCATGTATGTCTTTTCCAATTAGTTTGTCATTTTTAGATAGACAGGAATTAGTCTTATTCTTGATTTCCCTTAGCATGTCTTGGTATAAAGCCAGAACTCAGTATGCTTTTGTATGTATAGGCTGTGTTTAGAGCATCTTTAAGTAGCTTGGGGAGCTTTCACAGATTGTATCATGGATTTGTGTTGTAGAAGTAACTGGGAGAACCAACAAATACTGAATCCCGTTATGCTTGTGCTTATTTTGTGTAGTTTTCCATATAAATAATTACCATTTCATTTAGAAGCTTTTTACTATATTTTGACTTAACTTTTTTTGTGATGCCATTTAGTGTGAAATTGTTATTTAAACTATAAGTATCTTATGCTTATTTAAGTATAGTTTTCATTCTGTTTATAAATGTGACTTTACTAACAAAATTAAAACGTACTTATAATAAAAACATGTAAATCAGATTATCATGTTAGCATCGCCCGGCGACTTCCTTTTTTGGCCACAGGAGGGCACTGTTGTCAAACAAAAGATGACTAAGTTTGGAAATTTAATAATGGTTTAGGTTAAGCTTTTAAGAAGCATTTATCCCACTAATGGATTAAAATGGCCAATATTCCCTGCGATGGGCATTGTCTTGCTGTGTAATCCTGTTGCAGTTGAATTTACTGTGTATATATGTCCATGAGCTGTAAATTATCTAGAGCTGCGTCTTACTGTATTTTTCCTAAAATGTTCTGTGAGGCTTGTTACAGCTGGAAGGCACTTTGGTGATCATGTAGTTGAACTATATTAGTTTACAGGTGAGGAATTAGGGAAGCACAGAAGTGAAATGACCATTCATTTGGGAGTAAAACTAGAGACTTACATTTATTCATTTATTCAACGAAATGTATTTAACACCCATGATGTGCAGGGCATCATGTTAGAGATTAGGGTAGAAGGGAAGTAAGACACAAACCCTCCCCTCGAGAGCTTTACATTCTGTTTGTAAATGAACATACAGCCTCCACCACAGCAAGGTAACTATTCATGTCATAGGAATTCTGTTACTGATACTTACGTACAACTTACTGTATTTTTATAATACTGTGTAGAAGTTAGTTAGATCATATCACGTAAAATTTTTTTAAATAAAAGTTCGAGTGCTTGGCTACTTGTGGGTAGCCCTCAAAATATTATGTTGGTTGTTTGTTATGCTAAATAAAATCCTTGGACACTGTTTTGATTCTTTGAAAGTTGAGAAAGGAGAGGAAATTTTCCAATTAAAAGCTGGTCTAATTAAAAGAAAGAAACCCTTAGCCGTAAGGATAATTGGGCCTTGAGAGATTTATGTTTAAATTGCCATTACCACTCACACTTGTTCAGCCCCAGACCTGGGCAGTTTCACTTGGACAACGAGCTGTGGAATCATGCTCAGTGTCCCTGAATTTGGTGAGTGCATTTTATTTTATGTCACTCTCAGGTCTGTTTTCTCAGTTTTGTGACTGATAATGGCCGTCACTGAACCATCATCACTTAGCGATGATTGCTTTCGTACATTTCATGGTCACGTGTAGGCTAGAATTGTTATTCATTAACAAAATGCATTTTTTGCCCACACTTCCATTGGAAAGGAACATGTCACTGCATGGAAATAAAGATACTGCGGGTTTGTAAGGAACTTTTCAGTTCTTAAAGCGACAGAATGTGAACCTTAGGGGATCACAGCATGTCTGTTTAATGTATTTGAATCACCTCTGACCAGGAGGGCCCTTTTGAAGACCTCTACCACCTAACTGAAATGCGATGGTATTGGCAACACTTGAAATTAAAGGGCCATTTATAAAATTTTGTAAAATTCTTTAACATTTAACAGACACAGTTATTGTCTTTAATGGCTCACTTAGAACATGCTTTGGCATATTGTAAAGTGAAAGAGTAAATTCTTCATTGATTTTTTTAAGTTAGCATTAAAAAAGCAACTTATGACATGTATATACCACATTTTGGCAGCAAAACATGTCCACTTGAACATATGACATTGCACATGCTCTAAATTACAAAGTAATCCCACGCATCATGTGATAGTTATAAGTGATAGCTCAGCTGAGGTATCAGCCATGTATCAGTGCTTGAAATACATTCACAAAAGCATTGATAACCTAGCAAGTACATTTGCTTTTCATCAGCACCCTCTTAAATATCAGACGCTCATTAATACTTGTCTTGTTCCAGCAAAATTTGTCAAGAGAGAGGTTACACTTTGTTTGCATGCTTTTGTGGAAAAGCTCTTTGAAAATTTCCAGAAGACAATGCAATGTGGTTGTGTTATTTAAGCAACTAGAAATGGAAGCATCTTTCCTCCTCTCTGCCTGAAGAAATGATGAATTATTTCATGGAGGCAACTTCTGTTTCAAAATTTCCATTGGTTATCAGACAAGACCTCACTTGGGGGACCATCCTTTTAACCCTTTTCCACTCATAAAACTCTGCTTTTACTCCCCAAGCCCAGGTTGCTAATTTATGAAACACTCCTCGCTTCTATCATCTTCCATCTTGACCGATTTGAAATTAGTGTGGTAAAATGATTTACAGCGATGTCTAAACTCTTAAGGGTATCACCTCTTACACCATTAGCTGGAAGAATTATTCCTTACTTGCGCCCTGATACCTGAGGGACTAAGAACCACAGTTACCAGATCATCCCAGTAGATCCCACTCCGGGAGGTCACCTGAACTGATGGTGAGTCTGGAAATAGTTATTCAAACATTGCCCACTCTGCAGGTGACGCAAGACAGTGCTTGGAAACCTCCTAGGTGAGTGGGCAGGCAGGAAAGGGCAGTGCTGATTGGTAGCTGGAGGACTGTCTGTTTTGTTACTACGCCAGAATCTGCCTTGCTATATTGTTGCAAAAATGCTTCTGAATTGGAGTTTATCAGGAAATGAGTCTGAGTGGATGCGCTGAGAAAAATCCATTTTGTTTTTGCTTCGATGCTGAATTCCTATAGAAATCGACAGAAGTCATTTAGCCTTATGTTGTGGCTCTGCTATATTTTCGCTGAAGCGTCTTCGAGGAGTTCTGATCTGAAGTGCGGTTGTTTTCCATCTGTTTGAAAAATGGCAGCTTAAGTGCTCAAGGTCTTTAGGATTCTTGTATGTTTGGTCTTAATTTGGAAAATGACATAAGCCTTTAATAAATATGTAGCAAAGCAGAACCCTGCAGCAAATCAGAATCACTGTTGTTCACCAGCTTCTCAGAGATGAGGCCGAAATTATTTAGGGGTTAATATAAAATACCTTAGGCTCCAAGCCAGGGTCTGGTAGCTAATTCAGTCCACTTGTCTACACATGTGGGTCCACAGACAGAATTTTTATTTTTAGGTTGATGATCAATGTCTTGAATTCCTGAAGAAAGATAGATTTATTTTCAGTCTGTTTACTAAAGCATGAAAAAGGACAGATGCTTTTTGAAAGTATTTTTACAAGAATTGAAACAGTAGGTACCTTGGTGCCAGATGGCTTGAATTTGCATCCTGGCTTAGCCACTTGCTAGCTGAGTGACCTCGGGCAAGACCCTTGTCGTCTCTGTGCCTCACTCCCCTCATCTGCATAGCAGGATAGAAATAAATCCTACTTTTAAGTGAGTTATTATGTTAAGTGCCTGGCTCATAGTAGGCACCACGTAAGTGCTTTCTATTTATTTTTATTTATTTATTTATTTATTTTGGGTGAAGTAGAAAATAATAATTGTATTGCTTTGCCAGGCAAAGGGGGCTACAGTGGGCTAATGCCCTCAAAACTGTGTCCCGACCTGGAGGGGGTAGTGAGGACTTTTATAGTAATGGTTCAAAGAGGGCATGATCAGCTTGTGGACATTGTTCTGATTGGCTGGTGGGGAGGTGAGTGGGCGTCAGCATCATCAACCTTCTGGTTCCAGCTGGTCTGGGGTCTCCGTGCTCGTGGGCAGCATGCAGTTAACTTCTCCCACCTGGTGGGGTTTCAGTGTTGTCATCCTAAAGCTGGTGGGGAGGTCAAGTCTGGCAGCTCGGATGTTGAAAGCAGTCCATCGCTGTGTGCTGTTTATCACTGCAAGTGTTGGAGGGTCTCCTGTAGAGGCGGGGGGCGGCTGTGTCTCGCCGTGAGAACAAGGACACTGGCAGCAGAAGTTCTGGGAAGTACTCCTTGGCGTGAGCCCTCCCAGAGTCTGCCATTAGCCCCACCCCAGAAGTGCCTTTTTTTTTTTTTTCTTTTCTTTTGCGGTGCGCGGGCCCCTCGCTGCCGCGGCCTCTCCCGCTGCGGAGCACGGGCTCCGGATGCGCAGGCTCAGCGGCCATGGCTCACGGGCCCAGCTGCTCCACGGCACGTGGGATCTTCCCGGACTGGGGCACAAACCCATGTCCCCTGCATCGGCAGGCGGACTCTCAACCACTGCGCCACCAGGGAAGCCCCAGAAGTGCTTTTATAAATAAAAACAAACTTCCCCCGGGGCCTTGGGTGAGTATTCAGAGAACTAAATTAGCCAGAAGATTTCAACTGTCAACTCTCCTTATTGTTTAAGGTTGGTAATAAGTTCTAAATCATTTTAGTATATGTGATAAACTAAAGTCTTTTAGTGAATATTTATTGTCTTATTCTGATATAATTTCTGACTTAATGAAAAGTCAAAAGAAGAGTACAAAGAACTCCCATATAACCCTTTACCCTGAGTCACCAATTGCTTGCATTTTGTTTTGTGTTCATTCATTCACTCTTCCCTTCCTTTCCTCTTCCCTTTTTCATGTCTATTTTCTTCCTTCAGAATCATTTGAAAATAAGTTGGAGACATTTGCCCCATTATTCTTAAATATTTCAGGGTGTATTTTTAATAACAGGGACATTCCCTCTCCTTTTTTTCTTTGTTTTTATTTTATTGAAATATAGTTGATTTACAATGTCTGTTAATTTCTGTACAGCTAAGTGGTTCAGTTTACATATATACACATTCTTTTTTTTAATATTCTTTTCCATTACGGTTTATCATAGGATATTGAATATAGTTCTCTGTGTTACACAGTAGGACCTTGTTGTTTATCCATTCTGTATATAATAGTTTGCATCTGCTGATCCCAGCCTCCCAATCCATCCTTTCCCTAACTTCCTCCTCCATAGCAATCACAAGTCTGTTCTCTAAAGGACATTCTCTCTCTTAACTGTAATACAGTGATCAAAATCAAGAAATTTAATGTTGATACAACACTGGAATTTAATCTATAGGCTATATTTAGAAATTTTTAATTGTCCCAGTAATGTCCTTTATAGCTTTATGTGTGTAAACATGTGTGTGTGTGTGTGTGTATGTGTGTGTACACGCAGTTCATTCTGAGGATGACTATTGTATATATTTTTCCTGATCTAAGATCCAACATAGGGTCACAATTTCATTTAGTTGCCCTGTATCACGTCTTTAATTTTAACCATTCCTCAAAGTTTTTTTTGTCTTTCGTAACCTGGAAACTTTTTAAAAATAGAGAGCAATTATGTTCCAGAATGTCCCTCAAATCTGAGTTAGTCTCACGCTTAGGTCCAGGTTTAAGGTCGTTGTGTCTTATGGTTTTAAAAGGAACGGTGATATTTCACCAGTGTAGATTTTTGGAATGAAAAGATGAGGAGAACGTCATGTTGCACAGATCGGCATGCGTGGAGGGGGGTGGGTGTAGCGAAACTCGCAGAAGAGGTATTCTGAGGATGCTTATTTGCAACAAGTAAATAACTATATTCTCCCAAAATAATCCTTTTAGGGAATTCACTCTACTAATAGTGAAGGCAGGTAGATCAAGAGTTAGAGCCTTGCTATTTCCTTGAAAAGAAATCAAGCGCAGGCAGAATTCTTTCTTGTGTACGACGGAAATAAACATCTGAAGAATGGTCTCCTCTGTCTGGGGAACTCAAAATTTCTTGGTACCAGGAAACATAAACAGGCATCCTGCTCTTTTGTTGTCAAAGAGTGACTGTCTCCACATAAGACCAACATGTAAGGTGAAAGATGATAAGTGTAACCTAGCAGCTAAATGCTGAGTTTTTTTCATTCTGACAATGACCAGACACATTAAAATTTATTTGTAGTCTAGATACGGGCAATGCCTTTTGTCATTATAAACACCCAGATTCTTTAAAAATGAATTACTTTATTTTTTAGTTTGAATATTTTATTTTTTATCGAAGTATAGTTGATTTACAATGTTGTGTTAATTTCTGCTGTACAGCAAAGGGATTCAGTTATACATATATATATGTTTATGTATATATACATTCTTTTTTATATCCTTTTCCATTATGGCTTATCACAGGATATTGAATATACTTCTCTATGCTATACAGTAGGACCTTGTTAGTTATCCATTCAATATATAATAGATAAATGAATGACTTTTAAAGCAAATGATAGAAAGGACTGTGCTATTGATGTGAAACAACGGAGAGGGAAGTAGAGTGACCGGAAGTAAATGCTTTTGGCGTAATGCACAAAATAACTGATGGTCTTGAACATACTAAAGTTTGGAGGTGACAAGAAAGCGTTAATTCTTTTAAGCAAGTGCCTAGGATACACTCTGGGAAAATCTGACTGAATGAGTTACTGCTCAGCCTAAAATTAAACTCGGCTTTTTGTCTGGCATACGAACTATTGGATCACATTTCTTTTCACGGATGGATACATTTTTTTTTTAATGAATTGAAAAAAGAATCCCCAGTGGTTCCCTTTGTGTGAAGAAAAAAGATAAATATTAGCTAGGAAAGGTCATTTTGGTTTCCAGTATGTGGGGAGTTCATTAGGATGGGTTCTGATAAATTATGCTGTGTACTTCTTTCCGATAACAGAAGGTCACGTTGTGCCCTTGGGTGGACATCAGGACAAACATACTTAATAAAGTTGGAGGATCTGGGAGATGACTGTTTTCCAGTGTTTTTTTTTTTTTTTCGAATACCTTATATTTATACAGTTATTCAAAGCCACTTCCCTCTCGTGGCGCTGATGACTCAAGGCCTCCCCTGTCTCTCCTGTAGCCCCGAATGGATGGATCTCAAGTCTATCACCTAAAGTGGTCTCTAGACAAACATCTGTAAAGGGGCATCCAAAGAAGAGAAGAATCTCAGTTGTGCTTGTTGGTGGATTTGTAATGGGTTCCACAGGATTCAATAGTAATTAGACTGTGTTGCAAAGATAATTTTTATGTCATATTTGCAACTTAAATATTTATTGTTGCCCATCATTATTTCTCTCTGATCTCTACCCCGGGGGAGACGTATTTAATTTAGCAACATTAAAAATGGGTAGTTTCGTGGGGTTTTTTTGTTTGTTTTTTTTTCCTTCTTCTTGCGATGTCTTTTGGTTTGGAGTCATCTGAGTCTTTCCTGAAAAATGTTTTCACTGAGTAGAAAAGTTCTTTTAGGTCTGCATTAAAGGACAGTGTTGAGTGTCAATTATGGTATTAACAAGTTTTTCTGTATTTTGGTATGGTGTTTTATGTTGGAAAGATTTTTGCCTTCTGCCTCCCATCAACATTTTTCAAAAAGCATCCTTGCAAATTGTTTTTTTTTTAATTGAAGTATAGTTGATTTACAATATCATGTGAGTTTCAGGTATATAGCAAAGCGATTCAGTTATATATATATACATATCTATATATGTATATATATTTTTGTATATATATATATTCTTTTTTAGATTCTTTTCCCTTACAGGTTATTACAGAATATTGAGTATAGTTCCCTGTGCTATACAGTAGGTCCTTGTTGGTTATTTTATGCGTGGTAGTGTGTCTTGCAAATTGTTTAGCATCATCAGGTTTATATCACACAAACGTAGGAACTCAGATCTTCATGCTGGCTTTTCCACTGCTCTGTGAACTTGGGCGAGTTGTAGAACTCTTGGGATTGGATTACCTCCAATTTCATTTTCATCCCATTGTTAATGAAATGAGAGTGAAATTTTGCATGGTTTAGACCGTCTGTCAACTTGGGGATGCCTTTGCTCCGGAGGGAACTTCTACTTTAAAACTATATTATGTTAACTAATATGTGGCTAGTTAATAAGTGTAGAATTCTGTATCTTCCTCCCCTCTGCTCCGTCTGTTAGGACACTTTACAAATGTGGATGTGTTTGGCTGTCTACCGCTTGCCTGAAAATGCAGGTGGCATTGTAAAAAACCCACAATTTTGCTACTGGAAATCTACATCATTTCAGCATTAAAAGGCTAATGGATTCCTGTCTTTTTTGTTTTTTAAAATAGGTCTTCCAAGCTAAGATAATTTTTTGGAACTGCAGAAGTGGTCCTAGCTACCAATGGGAATTTGGAGTCACTCTGAAATACATCCTGGAATAATTGTGTTTGACTGGAACCAAATCTTATGAAGTCTCCAAGGTAAAATGATTTTAACACATACCTAGAGATGGTATCTTTACGAAGCATAAAGAATTTAGCCAAACTGAGTATCTTAGAGTTGATGATCCTTTATAAAAGCCTTCTTTTTATGTTGAATTTCTGGGAATTTGGGGAGGTTAAAAAATTTTAGCTCTCATCTTTGAAATTATTTCAGTTTGTAAGGCAGTGTTTCAGCTCTTCAGCAGGGTAAATGGTGATATTTTTAAGGTAAAGCGATTTTGTTTCACATTTGGGCAAAATTGTTCAATGTAGAAGAAATTGAGGTATCACAGTAGATGTAGTAGGTGAGAAATCCTTTTACTGGCAGAGGGGGTCCTAGATTATTGAATGAAATAAAGAATCATTGCTCAATAGCTGCCCACTTATCTGTAGGCATTTCTCTGGGGAATCATAGCTATTGTTAAGTAAATACTTAACTTATAAATACTTTAGGCACTGGGAATTTGTAACTATTCAACCCGCACTGGTACGTAGAGTTGTCCATGAAGAAGAAGTTAGGAATTATCATCCGAGATTAGGAACAGTGGCCCTTGAGACTTTTGATTTGGGGTTTGCTGTTGGGATCCAACCAGGAAAACAGAAACCATCCTGATAATGTGGAACAGAGGGAAATGAATTCAGGGAACTGGTTACACATGTGATGGGAGAGTCAGAGACGTTAAGCAGAAGATACAGAGGCAGCCCAGAGATCAGCAACAGCGGGAAGCTTCTGCCATCCTGAGGCTGGTGGGACATAGGAGGGCAGTACTGCTGATCAGTGCTTAGGGGAAGGGACCTTCAGCAGCAGCTGGATCCATAGTGGGCCCTTCTCTTGGAAATTGGCACTGTGGAGGAGAAATGGCCACTCCATAGCACCTACCAAGACAGAGAAGGTGGGGAGAAATACCCTGCCCTTTCCCTTCCACCCTCCAGGCTCCAGCCAGGGTCTCCTATTGGTTAAGCCCAGCCAGGAGCCAGGTGATTCAGGAGGCTGGGAAATGCAGTGTATGGGTGTTACCCAGGGGAAGGGGAAAGAATGGTTCTGAGGGCAAAACAGGCCCAGGCTGGCATAGAGTTTATATTTGAAACCTCTTCCCATGACATTTTAATGAGCGTGGCACAGGCTTTTCTACCTCAGAGGATGGGTCTTCTCTTGAGGCTGATTCTCCCAGCCCCACCAAGTAAATTATGCATATGCCCTGGAATCTTCTGTCTGAAGATGGACAGTAGTGGTCTGTGATGCACTGCCCAGAAGCCCCTTCAGGAATGAAGGATTTATTCCCTCAACCGTTGGAAGTATTACAGAAGATGGCCTACAGCTTCTTTGAATTGTCCTCAATTCAAAGAGCCTCCTTCTTGCTGGGGGACTCGCCCAACGATCCAGTGGTTAAGACTCCACACTTCCAATGCAGGGGGCGCAGGTTCAATCCCTGGTCAGGGAACTAAGATTCCACATGCCATGTGCTGTGGCCAAAAACAAACAAACAAACAAAACAAAACAAAGAGCCTCCTTGCTGAAGATTTAAGATTTTCCCTTATGTCCAAGTATAAAGGCCTGGCCCCTCACTCCAACTTGGTACCGCAGAGAAGGGGCGTCTCAGCTTTGGAACTCTCCGTAGGGTTATCCGAGGCTGTTTCCTCCTTCTGTCCTGCCTTCTTCTCGCCCCTTCCCTTCCGCAGGTGATTCTCCCTAGAGCATCCTTTAAATAACCCCCTGCTCATCAATTTCCATCTCACAGTTGGCCTCCCAGGGTAACCAACCTTTGAGACTCAGATCATCTCAGACATGCTCTCCAGATTTGGTAAACTCCGTTCAGACAAGTTTAGGTGATGCAGGGACTGATAAACACATGGAGACTGAATTTCACTTATGCTTTAGGTGGGAGGGATTATAGCTCACCTGAAAGACCTAGTCTGAATTTGGAGACTCTAAATTGGGTGGGGCACTGTGGTTAGAGGGAGGGCAGCCAACCCACCAAGCAGGAAAAAGTGGAGGATAGAAAAGTTAAGAAGCCAGTAGGAGACCCGTTGTTTTAAACTGTTAAACTTGGCAGATTTGTTATACAGCAATAGAAAACTAGTACTCCATTCATTTGACTCTTTGAAAGTTTGCTTTTTGGGCCACTAATTGCTACAAACTGGAAACCGGGGTACCTGATCCAGCTTGCAAATGTGTTTTGTTCAGTCTGCACTGTGGTCTTTTTTTTTTTTTATTTTAAAATCTATTTATTTATTTTTATTTTTGGCTGTGTTGGGTCTTCATTGCTGTGTGTGGGCTTTCTCTAGTTGTGGCGAGCAGGGGCTACTCTTCATTGCGGAGCGCGGGCTTCTCATTGCGGTGGCTTCTCTTGTGGAGGAGCACAGGCTCTAGGCACGCGGGCTTCAGTAGTTGTGGCTCGCGGGCTCTAGAGCACAGGCTCAGTAGTTGTGGCGCACGGGCTTAGTTGCTCCACGGCATGTGGGATCTTCCTGGACCAGGGCTCGAACCCGTGTCCCCTTCATTGGCAGACAGATTCTTAACCACTGCTCCACCAGGGAAGCTATGCACTGTGCTTTTAAAACAAAGAAAATGGGGCTTCCCTGGTGGCGCGGTGGTTGAGAGTCCGCCTGCCGATGCAGGGGACACGGGTTCGTGCCCTGGTCCGGGAAGATCCCACATGCCGCGGAGCAGCTGGGCCCGTGAGCCATGGCCGCTGAGCCTGCGTGTCTGGAGCCTGTGCTCCGCAACGGGAGAGGCCACAACAGTGAGTGGCCCACGTACCCGCCCCCCAAAAAACAAAAAACAGAAAAAACAAAGAAAATGGAATTACTTGCCGACATATAAAGTGTGTAGACTGCATATCAGAAAACGGCTTTTCTTTAAAAGTCGTTCCTGGCATCACTTGGAGCAGCTGCTCCTAGACAGGTCTCTACACTACCTACTGTTCACCAGTGCTTTTGACCCAGGCAGCCTACGCATTTATTTAGAGATATTTGAATTTTTGATCCTTGAGTAAGAGGGATAAGCCTTTGTAACAATTAGATGAGTAACTGATATTGGGGTTAACAGCTGAAATTTTAAAACATTATCGGTGAGAGGGGCTTCCCTGGTGGCGCAGTGGTTGCGAGCCCGCCTGCCGATGCAGGGGACACGGGTTCGTGCCCCGGTCCGGGAAGATCCCACATGCCGCAGAGCGGCTGGGCCCGTGAGCCATGGCCGCTGAGCCTGCGCGTCCGGAGCCTGTGCTCCGCAACGGGAGAGGCCACAACAGTGAGAGGCCCACGTACCGCAAAAAAAAAAAAAAAAAAAAACATTATCGGTGAGATAGAGCACCTCATTCAAAAATTAGCAAATATGGAATTCTGAACCTACATGCTTTCCCTGTTAGTAATAAATTAATAATCAATTTCCTGAAGTGGAAATATAATTAAACAATAGCACCTCAAGCTCACATAGGCTTACGTGTATATTCTTTGCCACCTTTAAAACTGATCCTAGGGTTCCTACTTACCACGTGTGTGTGCCAAGGTGGGGGAGACAGAATACATGCTTTGTAAAATTAAGGCATGTGCAGGCCCTTCAAAGCAAAGAGACCCTATGTTTCCAGGTAGGTTTAAAATTTTCAGGGTTTCCAAGGCAAGGGGCAAAAAGATGTCAAGCTTTGAGTCCCTTTTAACGCCGTGCTCTTCAAAGATAATCTTAGAATCTTGTCTTACTGTGGTTGCTTAAAAGGCAGATTGAGTCTCAAATCAGGGAGCAATACGAGATCTTTCAACAAGATCTATTTGACTAACTTGTGAGAGGTCACAACCTACTTCCCAGAGTGTGATGTGGGCACCAGGTCCCCAAGGCTGTGCCTTCCCTTGAGCATGGAATCATGGTTCTGGTTGAGGCACTGTGTGACTGACAGCCGTGGGGTGGCTAGACCCTTCCTTCCAGGATTTCCTCAGAAGCTTTGCCTCTAGTGTTACCCAAACAGGGATCCATCCCCATGGGCCATGTCTTTATTGTCTGCCCATGAGCGTTTATACATCTTGTGTATGTGAAAAGGGGGTTCCTTTGATCCTCTGTGGTGGATGTTTTATCCTAAATACCGTGAGACATGTGCCAGGCAGAACCTAGTATCACTGGAGTTTCAAACGCCAAGAACTCTGACTCTTGCTTGAAAAAGTTAATAAAAAAAAAATAGCAAAGATAAAAGTTAATCAAGTGCTATCTAATTTCTCTATAATATCAAAAAGGGCAGAAAGTTAGGGAGAGGGTTGGAATGCATACTGGCTATTTTCTTTTTACTTACTCTTTTTTGGGGGGGAGGAGTTGTTTTAGAATAGACCACACAACCATATCTGTGACCTGAATTGTCTTTGAGCAACTGTCTGGGTGTTGTCCATTCATATGAGGTGAAGTTTATTTTCCCAGGTTTATTGAGATGTAATTGACACATAACACTGTGTATGTTTAAGGTGTACACTGTGTTGATTTAATGATGGTCAATTGCAAAATGATTCTCAGCATAGTATCAGCTACCACCTTCCTACTATCACATAGTTACCTTTTTTAAAAATTATTTTTTGGTGATGAGAACATTTTTCTTAGCAACATTCAAGTATATGATACAGTATTATTAACTATAATCACCATGCTATACATTAGATCCCCAAACTTGTTAATCATGTAACTGAAATATTTGACCTTGGGCTAATATCTACCCATTTTCCTCACTCTCAACCCTTCGTAACCACCATGCTACTTAACCTGTTTCTCTGAGTCTGTCTTTTTTAGATTCCATGTGTAAGTGAGATCATACAGTATCTGTCTTTGTCTGACTTATTTCACTTAGCAATAATGCCCTTAAGGTCCATCTAAAATTTTGTATATGGCAAGATTTCCTTTTTTCTCATTGCTGAATAATATTTCATCATATCTATCTCACATCTTCTTTATCCATTTATCTGTTGACATCTATATGAAGTTGTTTCTCTATTCAACTGTACTTGCTCATATTCCCATCAAACTTTGAGATTGGATTAATAAACTATTCAGCCAGGCTTCTAGGCAGAGGGCATTAATAAACAGAGGAACCAGGGGAAATCTCTTGAGCCTGGTGTGAAAATTTCTGTGTTTTTTTCTGATGAGGAAACCACATATCTTCTATTTGAATCCGGCTCTAAGTATGTCGCTTTTAAAATTTCATGCTATAAAATAGTATATAACGCCCATGTTCTATCAGGGCCACTCAGGCTACACTCTAGGGATTCATAAATAGACCTCTCACCGAGGCATGTAGCTAACTTCGAAAACTTTTACACAGGGAGATCAGCTCAGTGCTTTGTGACCAGCTAGAGGGGTGGGATAGGGAGGGTGGGAGGGAGATGCAAGAGGGAGAGGATGTGGGGATATATGTATGCATATAGCTGATTCACTTTGTTATACAGCAGAAACTAACACAACACTGTAAAGCAATTATACTCCAATAAAGATGTTAAAAAAAGGTATTTATTGAAAATTGAGTGAATGGACAGTGCAAATAAGGTTGGATTGGCCTTCAGTTTCCTTGTGGGGGAAGAAGTCCATAGTTGAGCATCATCCACTGCTTTCCCCACCTTCTCAGGATGGTGTTTGCTGAAAAGCCTTGTGTCACTCAGCCCTCCCTAACTGCATCCTGCTTTCTTTCCAGGATGAGAGTCTGTGCTAGGTCGGTCTTGCTGTCTCACTGGCTCTTTCTGGCCTATGTGTTAATGGTGTGCTGTAAGCTGATGTCTGCCTCCAGCCAGCATCTCCGGGGACACGCAGGTAAGCCCTTTAAGCTCATTGCGCGCCACTGAGATCAAGTAATAAAACCCTTTCAAACACCAAAGCCCACATTTTATTTTATTATTTAAAATTTTTTTTAATTTAATTTATTTATTTTTGGCTGTGTTGGGTCTTCGTTGCTGTGCGTGGGCTTTCTCTAGTTGCAGTGAGCAGGGAGCTACCCTTCATTGCAGTGCATGGGCTTCTCATTGTGGTGGCTTCTCTTGTTGTGCAGCACAGGTTCTAGGCACATGGGCCTCAGTAGTTGTGGCACGTGGGCTCAGTAGTTGTGGCTCGCAGGCTCTAGAGCACAGGCTCATTAGTTGTGGCACATGGGCTTAGTTGCTCCGCGGCATGTGGGATCTTCCCCGACCAGGATTCGAACGCATGTCCCTTGCGGGTTCAAATCCCACAGGGATTCTTAACTACTGTGCCACCAGGGAAGCCCCCTAAGCCCACATTTTAGACACAGGTAATTGACAAAATCTTTTGATGGTGTGTAACTAACCAGAGGAAGCATGAAATGCAACAGGGTAAAGCAGTTTAAGGGTTTGATGCTTAAAGCGTGTTGTTCTGGACATCTATCTAAAATGTCCTCCAGGTTTTTCCTTTTTTACCTTCCTGAGTACACTTTCATTTTTTCAGTGATTTTTCTCAAAGAATCCTGGAAAACCAGCAGCACTTTGTGATTATATACTCCATCTTCCTTTGAAGGCAGAACATCTTCATTAATAAACTTAAATGAACACTTCCAGGGCTATAGTGAAGGGAGCTTTCAGATAATTTTAAAACCCCTTTAAGAAAAGATGGTGAATGATTGAGAAAGAAAGGAACAAAAGAAAAAAAAAGCGGTGGTCACTTTTACACAGGACCTAAAATAGAATGTCTGAAGTTTTAGAGAATCATTCTGTTAATTTCTAGTGAGACCCATGGCTGTAGTTGCTTATTTCTAAAGAAAGATGAAAATAATCAGTAAAGTACCTGTGTGTGTGTGTTCCTGTGTGTTTCTTGTCCCCTTTCCTTGTTACATCTACATTTAAAGTGACACAGACTTGGAAACTCCCCCGAGAATTGTGTTTTCCTAAATAATTCACATTTGTCAGTGGACTTGTCAAGCAATTAATTTGCTGTCTCTGCTTCAGTAATTGGAGGTGTGGCAGTGCCAGGCATGCTTTGACTTTTTAGTGAAAGAGTGAAGCTTGAGCCCTAAACTATGTATGCAGGATTGTAAAGTCTCTCTCCAAGAAAGTATGTAGAGAAGCTTGTTAGTTATCCTTACCCTCAGATATACAGCAGGTGAAGCTCTCTACTTACTTATTCTGATAAGTTAAGGTTAAGATTTAATTTTAGGCTTAAGTTTCTCTTTTAAATAAAGTTATTTGTGTATTTTTGGCTGCATTGGTTGTTCGTTGCTGACGCAGGCTTTCTTTAGTTGCAGCAAGGGGGGCTACTCTTCATTGCGGTATGTGGGCTTCTCATTGCGGTGGCTTCTCTTGTGGCAGAGCACGGCCTCTAGGCGCACGGGGCTCAGTAGTTGTGGCTCGCAGCCTCTAGAGTGCAGGCTCAGTAGTTGTGGCGCACGGGTTCAGTTGATCCATGGCATGTGGGATATTCCTGGACCAGGGCTGGAACCTGTGCCCTCTGCATTGGCAGGCGGATTCTTAACCACTGCGCCACCAGGGAAGTCCTAGGCTTAAGTTTTTAAACTCTCTCATGACTCAATTGTCCTTAAGCAATAGTTTCAAGAAGACAAGAAAATTAATGATTGAAATTTTAATGAATCAGCATAAAATCAATACCATTTGGCTGCTGTGAAAGTGCCCAGGGCTGGTTGGTTATTGTGCTGTGTATATTTTGGTGAGCTTGCTCTCAAGGATAGAGAATTTGAAGTCATCAGTCTTACCTGTTTGATACACATCTCGTTTCTTGGGTGCAGGTAGAGAGTCAGGCTAGTAAAGAAGCAAAGCATTTCGGGGTGGGGAGTTATCACCAGCACATTTCCAGATGTCAGAGAGATTATGATGAAAAATGATTAAACTTGGAGGAAACAGGGGACATGACTGAACCTTCAATATTTCTTTATTTCAATATTCACTTATTAAAAGGCATTATACTTAGGTTTTTTTTCTTCCAGGTTAGATTACTTATTTTTATCACCCCTCCACACCCAACATATACACACTGGTAGTCTTTTTAAAAAATTTTTATTGGAATATAGTTTATTTACAATGTTGTGTTAGTTTCAGGTGTACAGCAAAGTGAATCTGTTATACATATATCCATTCTTTTTAAAGATTCTTTTCCCATACATTCCATTACAGAGTATTGGGTAGAGCTCCCTGTGCTATACAGCAGGTTATTGTTAGTTACCTATTTTTTTAATTAGTTATCTGTTTTATACATATTAGTGTATATATGTCAATCCCAATCTCCCAATTTATCCCCCCAGCCCCCCAGCCCCCGACATTGGTAGTCTTTATGCGAACCTTCACTTTTAAATCTTTGTGGCAATCCTCATTTCATACCATAACCCTTTAAAGTTGGAAAACGTGGAACTGTAGTGATAAATCTAAATTAAGATTAGAATTGTGTACGCAAGAGATGCAGTGTCTCCCATGTAAGCAAAGACCCTCCTGCAACAGGGAGGGTGAGAAGTCTGAGCAAAGCCTTGGCAAGTTTTGCACAAGAAATGAAATTTTCATCTTAGACTTTCTAGATGATTTTATTTGGATTCTCAGCCCATTTTTGGTTTCTTTTTGTCTTTTGGGGGATTCTTCCTGCTTTCGTTTTTGGAACTTAAGTCCTTCTCACACCTTATCTTAACAACCATCAAAGCAATCAGGACTGGTTCCTGCCCACAATGGGCTCTGTTCTCTCACTGGGGCTGCAGGCTGCATGAAGAACCATCTTTACAGAAGTACAGACGTGCCTCGTTTTATTGCACTTAGCTTCTTTCTTACACTTTGCAGATCTTGCATTTTTTACAAATGCAGCGTCTTTTGGTGCCATTTTTCCAACAGCATTTGCTCACTTCACGTCTCTGTGTCACGTTTTGGTGATCTTCGCAATATTTCAAACTTTTGCATTTTTACTCTGTTCGTTGTGGTGACCTGTGATCCATGATCTTTGATGTGACCCTTGCAGAAAGATTATGGCTCGCTGAAGTTTCAGATGATGGGTAGCATTTACAGCTTTGAAGTATTTTAGAATGAAGGTATGTGAGTTGTTTTTTCAGACATAATCCTATTGCATACTTAATTGACTACAGTATAGTGTAAACATAACTTTTATATGCACTAGGAAACCAAAACTTTCACGTCTTGCTTTATTGCGATATTCCCTTTATTGTGCGGGTCTGGAATCAAATTGGCAAAATCCCTGAGGCCTGCCTGTACCCTTTGCATACCCGCAGATGAGGGCTCCTGAATCCTGTGGAGTCTTACTCCCTCGCGGGTTTCTTAAGCTGTGTCCTTGATGCCTGGAATATAATGGGTGCTAAATGAATATATATTAATAGGCTCATTTTGCCCATTTGTCACCCTGTGATCAATGACGTAGTTTTCTCCTGGTGGTAAAAATTCCAGAAAATAATAGGCAGGTGTGAAAGGATAGGCTTTTAACTTTTTGTTGACTATTAGGGTTCTCCAGAGAAACGGAACCAACACAACTAGTTTATTATTGATTTAAGGTATTGGCTCACACAGCTATGGAGGTTGAGGAGTCTCATGACCTGCAGTCTGCAAGCTGGAGACCCAGGAAAACCAATGATGTGGTTCAAAGGCCTGAGAGCCAGAGAGGCAATGGTGTAGATTCCAGCCTGAGTCTGAAGGCCTGAGGTCCAGGAGCACAGAGGGCAGGAGATGGTCAATGTCCCAGCTCAACAACCAGGCAAAGAACAAATTCAACCTTCTTCTGCTTTTTTGTTCTACTCAAGTCCTCAAGGGATTGGATGAGGCTCACCCACAACGGGGAGGGCCATTGGCTTCACTCAGCCCCCAGCTCAAATGCTAACCTCTTCCAGAAACACCTTCACAGACACATACAGAAATAATGTTTAAGCAGATATCTGGGTGTCCCCTGGCCCAGTCACATTGTTAATTTCATATAGCCTTCTAGGTATTGTTTTATGTAGTCATCTATATTTTATATATTTTCTATACTGTTTTAGATTTTATGTATCCACACACCTATCCTTCTAGAAAAAGGCATGTATATACCAGTATGTGTGTATGCACAGATGTCTCTTTATGCACCCTGTTTTGTGCCTTGATTTTTTTTCCCCATTTAACAATAAAGTTTAGAGGTCTTTTCATGTGAGTGCGTGCAGATCTGTATCACTCCCTGTAACATTGCATAGTCATCTGTTGTATGGATGTGCCATAAGTTATTTGATCACTCCCAATTTTGGTGGACATATCGCTTGTTACCATATTGGTACGAATATGTATGTCCTGACTTCAGATGAATTCCTAATAGTGAGATTGCTGAATTAAAGTGCATGTAAATGTATGGGAGTAGGCTAATCTCTGTGACACATAGACCAAGTAAATATACATAATGGCTTAAATAAAAGAAATTGTATTTCTTGCTCATGAGTGCTGGGTGGGTAATACGTCAGCTGGATGTCCTCTACTGTGGTCTTCTTGGAACCACAGTGGATGGAAGTTCTAGTGTTTTCAACCCGCGGCCTTAAGGGTTGTTCTAGAGTGGTCTTCATTCCAGCCAGCTGGAAGGGAAGTGGGCGTGGAGGATACACCTGGGAGGTGTTGATGAACGGGGTTAGATGCTGACTGCGTCCCTTGAATTGTCCTGCCATTGGCTGCAGCTGAGGCCCATGGCCACACCTTACTGCCTGGGCTGCTGGGAAACATACCCTAGCTGTGGGCCCAGTTCAAAGAGAAGACAATGAGTTTTGGTGAGTATCCTGCAGCTTTTGACACAACGCATTAAAGTTTTGATAGTGCAAAGTGCCCTCCCAGACTTCTGGACTTAGTTATACTTACACCAGCAGTAATAGTACGATAACCCCCGTTTCCCCAGACCCTCATCAACTCTGGGTGCTATCGGTCTTACTGTTTTGCAAGTATGGTAATGAAAACTGCTGTTGGATTGTCTTGCAACTCTTTTTTTTTTGCGGTACCCGGGCCTCTCACTGTTGTGGCCTCTCCCGTTGCGGAGCACAGGCTCCGGGCGTGCAGGCTCAGCGGCCACGGCTCACGGGCCCAGCCGCTCCGCGGCATGTGGGATCTTCGCGTTCCAGGGCACAAACCCGTGTCCCCTGCATCGGCAGGTGGACTCTCAACCACTGCGCCACCAGGGAAGCCCTTGCAACTCTTCTTGACCAAGTACTCAGTGTGCTGGGGGACTATTTGTTTGTTCTTCTTTGCACTATCTTATCCTTTATCCGTTTTTGTCTTGGCTCTATTGATTGTTTACTTGTCGATTTGTGAAAGCTCTTTGAAAATTGAGGACACCCGAGTACTTTGATCCTCATTTCCTTGTTTCTTCCTGCTTTTCCTTTGCCCACTACTCCCGTTCTAGTAACGCTGTGTATTCCAGCAGGCTGTGTGAGTGAGTGAGTGAGTGTGTGTGTCTGTGTGTGTGTGTGTGTGTGTGTGTGTGTGTGTGAGAGAGAGAGAGAGAGAGAGAGAGAGAGAGAGAGAGAGGTGGACAGAGAGGGAACTGGCGGTGGCAGGGAGGTGTTGTACATTTCTCTGATGACCTTGCAGTGGCCATGTGGAGTTTCTTCCCAGAATTGCGCTCAGCTGGTGACAAAGTCAAGGGTCAGACCTGAGAAACTCTGGTCAGATTTTTGGGTGTATCTGAAACAGCCTGAGAGCGGGAGCAAGTTGCAGAGAGTTAACTGAAGAAGCCTCTGTGCGGTGTCCAGAGGACCCCCTGACACTGTCCCAAGAGTTTGTGGTTCATGCTGGCCAATTAGGGAACTGTGTCCCTAGGAAACCCTAGTTGGAAGTTTTTTGGATGCTTTTAATGGCTCAGATTAGGAAAGTGGCTTGTTGATGGCTGTGTATGAACAAGGAGATATTTTACAATCCCATTTCCACTCATACCTCTAAGACAGAGAGGGAGGGGAAGAATGTGGGACACTGCCCCTAATTTGGGCAGATCGGATGGGATATTGTTAGGTGTGGACCGAAGTTTCATTTTAGTTCAAGTGTAAGAAACAAAAACACACCTAATTTTCACAGAATTGGTGGTAGGAATCTTTCTTTAAGGCACATGGCATTGATAATCTTTCACAAGAGTCCAGAGGTAGTATCTTTAAGGAATTAGAAAACACAAAAGGCCATTTTGTTGCTTTTAAAATCCTACCTGACATAATAATTGAGTAGGAGACATGGGCTTCTGTAGCCCAATCTGTAGGAAAGGTGTGAGAGCCATTTGGTAGGTTAGTTTCTTTTAAAAGGAAGCAGAGTTAACTCTATTATTTCTTCAACTAGCAATTTGTCCTTTAGTTCCCTGTCTCGCCCCTCCCCAGCCCCATATGTAACATCATTTCCCCATGAGAAGGCAGCACATATAATGCAGTGGAAAGATGCTGATAGGTTCAGAAACTTGAGAGTCATTTGAAATTAATTAGCTGGTTACATGATGAGTTTGGGACCCGAAACACCCTACATCCTGGAGATTTATCTCTGGGAATATTCGGACACTTCAAAAATTAAAATTTTCCCCTTTGAAAACAGAAGCATAGCTACTTTTCCATTATAGCTGAGAGAGTTGGGAACTGGGGTGCTGCTGGTTTACAAGTTCATTTTAATAGTTCCATTTCTCCAGAGAGCTTTAAGTATGACTGGTTTGGGGTGTTTTCATTCCAGCAGATGCCATGGTGCCTAGCTGCTGTTTAATATACTCTGTTACGCTGTAAAATCTCTTATTTAATATAGTCTGTCCAAAGTATTAAGGGCCCAAGAAACTGGAGCACAACTGAGAATGAGGCAGCAAAGCATAGGGGGTCTGGAGTCAAACATAACCCTGGTTATGCCACATCCCAGCTGTGTGACCTTATCCAGGTCACTTAACCTCTCTGAATTTGCTTCATTATCTGTAAAAATAAAATGATGTACGTGCCTACCTTATGGAGTTATTGGAATGATTAGCTAAGAAAGTAGGTGAAGGGATTAGTACATAGTAAACACTCAATAAATGGTAGCTATTTTCATATTTAGAGGCGTCCGAAATGAAAAGGAGTCTGGAAATTTTCAAGGAGTGATTGACGGCTTTGTATGTGTAGGGAGATGTGATCAGTGGCTTAAGGTTTGAAGCTTTATCGTGTACAAGAGAAAAAGGCTTGTTTTTCATTGTCCTAGAAGCTGACTATAATGAAGACAGTTTCTTTATGAATACTGGGGTTTCAGCCCAACCTTAAGAAAAAAGAAATTTCTAACAAACAAGGCTTCAAAAGCTGAAAACAGAGTGACCGAAGGATGCTGAGAGCCCTTTTACCTGCTGGCCTTCAGCCAGATCTTCTGTAGAGGGGGCACCTCACTCTTGGGGGCTGGTGTCAAAAATTGTGACAGGTCTGAGATTTCTTGCAGGCTAACAGGATAGCATGTCAGTTTCCTGGATGCTTGCAGAAGACATGAGATCCCTGGGTCAGAGAAGAAGGATTTATTCTCACTGCGCACTAAGCAGCAGGCATCCAGGTTAGCTTACATTCTCCTTTCATACTTGGGCTGGTTAAAAAAACCTCTTTGGGGCTCAGTCTCTTCTTCTGTAAAGTGGGGATAATAAACAATAAAAGTCATCCTTAAAGAGCTGTAATGAGGAGTCACTTAATACTGGGAAAGTGCTCAGAATTGTGTTTGCGCAGTAAGTGTTTAATAAATGTTAGTCATCTTTATTGAGAACTGCCTTCTCCTTTTGAGTGAATCCCGTTTTATAGAGATTCTGTAATGTTTAAATTTATGGAGATTTAGGTTTTCTCTTTTCTCTGTTATAAATGATATATGCAGAATATGAATGTTGTTGGGCTTGTGTGCTTTGGTGCCTTGTGTTGTCTTTAACTTTGGTTAAATTGTATGAAGAGCGCACCTAAGTATGAAGAGTGCACCTATTTCTGTCCCCTATAAAGGCTGAATTTTTATAGGAACCCTGCTGATGATTTTGATTGGAATGACTATTTTAGCCCTAATCTTCCTAATAGAAGAAACTTCTATTTCTTTCCAAGCAATACAGATGGTTTTGAAAAATATTTTGTCTGCATTGCCAGAGTTCTGACACTAGGGGGCAGGCAAGGCTTAGAAGAGCTAAATAGCGAGAAGCGGGACTCTAGCCTGATGCAGCCATTGTCTAACAGAAATGGGGGAGCCACATATGGAATTTTAAATGTTTTATAACCACATTTAAAAAGTAAAAAGAAATACGTAGGTTAATTTTAATAGTGTATTTTATTTAATCTAACACACCCAAATATGATCATTTCAACCTGTGGCCCAAGCCACATTCTAAGGACTCAATAGCTACATGCAGCCAGAGGCCAGTGTAATCTGTTTAGTACAGGGTAATGAATTGGGTCTTAGCATTACTTTCTGAAAGATTAGAATTATGACTTACATATATTTTCATGGGTCAGTCCATGGGCACAATGTATTATCTCCCTTTATTTCACTTAATTTCTTTTCATGTTTTTGGTTTTAGTTCTTTTTATTTTCTTCCTAAATGATTGCATGTAAATTCAGTAAAAACGCCAGGTAAGTGGGGTTTGTAGCCCTCATAAAGGGTGGGGAAAATGGTTCCATTTCCTAATGAACTGCCCATATGATCATTCTTTGCAAGAGCATATTTTTTAGGGAGAGAGAAGTAGCAGGATAATTTGAAAGTGTATGTGTGTGCGTTGGTGTGAGTGATGGCTTCAGCCATGAAGACGTTTTAAAATAAATTAATTTATTTTTGGCTGCATTGGGTCTTTGGTGTGTGCGGGCTTTCTCTAGTTGCAGTGCGCGGGCTTCTCATTGCAGTGGCTTCTCTTGTTGAGCAGCACGGGCTCTAGTCCTGTGTGCTTCAGTAGTTGTGGCATGCAGGCTCAGTAGTTGTGGCTCGCTGGCTCTAGAGTGCAGGCTCAGTAGTTGTGGTGCACGGGCTTAGCTGCTCCGTGGCATGTGGGATCTTCCCGGACCAGGGCTTGAACCTGTGTCCCTTGCATTGGCAGGTAGATTCTTAACCACTGCGCCACCAGGGAAGCCCAGCCATTAAGTCGTAAAGTTATTCCCTGGAAGCTTACTTTGACCCATAATCAGTGTTTATCCACTGGAGTGAAATCCAGTGGTACAGTTTTTTTTTGTTTTTTTTTTTGCGGTACGCGGGCCTCTCACTGTTGTGGCCTCTCCCACTGCGGAGCACAGGCTCCGGACGCGCAGGCTCAGTGGCCATGGCTCACGGGCCCAGCCACTCTGCGGCATATGGGATCTTCCTGGACCGGGGCACGAACCCGTGTCCCCTGCATCGGCAGGCGGACTCCCAACCACTGCGCCACCAGGGAAGCCCAGATACAGTTTTAATATGGTTTCTTCCATGACTGTTTCCATCTTCCTGCCCTGCCCCCAATGAATGGTTACTTCTTTAACTGTATGGGTATATTTTTATGTAGGCAATTCTACGGGAATAACCTTTATTTTATAAACAAGAAAAAGATTTTGGAACGGGAGAAAAGCCTGTGTTTTGGTAGTGAAGAGGGCATCTATGTGATGATGCTTACTTGATTATCTGGGGAATTTTCCACTAAAAAGCATGGAGGCCCTACCATATCTACGTTATATTTGAATCTTGCAAGGTGGAGCCCAGTCAACTCTATTTTTTAATAGTTGCCTGGTGGGTGTCAGAACCACTGATTCAGAAGAACAAAAAGTCAGGTTTGACTCAAGCTCTTGTTAAGCTACAGTTTGATTCCAGTGGTGATGAGTCTCCATTTCATTCTCACTACATGTTGCCAGGCTGAGCAGAGGTGTGTTTTCTCCCTCTAGCGGTGACCTCCGTATCCATCTCTTTGGAAGGACTGTGAAGACGCTTGGTCATTTTGCCCTGGCAGGGCTGTTCCTGGATGCTAAAAGCTTGTAGTGTGAGAGATTCCATTGACCTCCCTTGGACCCTACATTATTTTTCTCTAGTTCCATCTTGATAGGCTCGTCTTATTCTCGATGTTTCACAAGAAGGGAAAGGAACAGATTATGTGAGGTGGTAATATTTGACTTCTCATCTCCTTGCCTGCAAGTTCAAATCCCAGTGCCACCGTCAAGGTCAGCTTTGCAAAATATCTGACAGATGAGTGTGCTTCGCTTTCTTTTTCGTGGGGAGGAAGGGTTGTTTCACTGACAGGAGAGTAAAGAATTTTAGTTCCTTAAACGAGCTTGTGAGCCACCCTATGTGGCAGAGCAGGCTTTTTCTCCTGCCCCCTTTTGTGTCTTTGAGGCAGAAGAGGCAACCCACGGCCTTGGAAGAGTTCTCTGGGTAGTTAGGGAAAAGATTCTCCTTACCCTTGAGAAGAAAGTTCCTCTTTCTTCTTTCAAGCCATGCACTTGAACTTATCTAAACAAAGCCTACAATTTGGGGCTTAAAAAACCAGGGGTCAGTATATCATCTGTCAGCATTATCTGAGGAAATAAGAATCTTTTGTCCCATATAAGGAAAATAAAATCATTTGGTAAGAAGAATCAGCAGGGGTAAAGACGGTACGGGAAGGAAAAAGAGGTTTTGTGTCTTTCTAGGTGTAGCTTGGATGCTTGAAATATTTTGGCTCATATGGCGGTCTCAGAATAGCACAAGTAATATTATTAATATTAATTAATTAATATTATTGAATGGATACTCAAAAATCCATTAAAACAGATTAATTCACTCTGAGAAGACTGTGTGTTCAACAGTTAAAAACTTTACCACTCCTTATGCCATGTGCCATCAATGCGTATATTTTAGGGAATGTCTGAAATCAGATGAGAACTATAACCAATTTGAACAGGCTAGGAGGGCCTGAAGGTGGGAGCATCTCGGACTGTGCTCTCTTTTCCTGTTTCTTATCTGTTGTGGAGAGTCAGAAAGGGAAACAGGAGAGAACTTTGTTTCACGAAAAAAATAATATGGGCACAAAATGAAATAAATGAGTAAATCCACCAGCAGGTCATCTTTCTGTAGTTTGTCACTGACTTTGCACAGCTACCTGCTAAAGGGCTGGAAATTAATACCAGCAGTCCAGGGAGGGGGTGGGGGACTTGAACCGCCTGAACTTGGCACAGAGTTAAGGTGTGTGTCTTCTTCCCCCAAACCAAACACAGTTGTACGCTTTGCTATTGGGGAAGCGTTTGCAAGGCATGGTGGAAGCCATTTTTTGCAAGAGGAGCATTGAGAGTCTGATTGGATTTGAGCCATAGAAGTGAACTTGTTGAAGTTTTCTCTGCCTGTCCCCCTCCACAGCTGTCCTGCGGTCATTAGGAAACTTCCAAACTGTCGACCAGTGGAGGCCAGCGACTTTTAATGGGGGATATTCTATGTATTTGAGCTTTTGCTGATCAGTCTTATTTGATAGGAAATAATGACTGTATGTAAAACAAGAAAGCAACAATCAACAATGTTTTTCTAGTTAGTGGACATCTAGAAACTTGAAACATTCACACTCAGCATTTTGGTTGCCAAGTGTGTGTGTGCGTGTGTGTGTGTGTGTGTGCTCCGGAAGAAAAATTACGGAGCTTGATCTCTCCAGGTGGGACCCAAAAGGTTATTAGCCTGTCTCTTCTGTACGTTGTGCTGATCTTGAGTTTGTTTTCCAATGTGCTGACTTGGTGACTCTTGGGTGTGTGACACGTCGGAACCTGGATTGTTTCTCTAAGTCACTGAAACCTTAAGTTGAACCCTATTAATTTTAGAATTTGTGATGATCCTGAAATGATAGGGTTGACATTTACCCATGTGCTGTCTACGAAAGGAGATTTGCTAAGCAAATAAATAGTGTAAATATGTTTGCCTGGGAGCTGTTGAAGTTATCTTAAAAAATTGTCAAGTGCTTTGGAAGCATTTATATAACATGAAATAAAAATGCCTGTGCCTTGGCCCTGTGAGATCCTAGCTATGTGAGTTATTGAATAACAGTTATTCAATCTCTGAGACTTTTGCTCAGTTTGCCTTTCCTGGAAATGGGTATAACAGCACCTTCTATCTCAAAGTGTTTTCGTGAGGTTTAAATAAAATAGTTCAGAGGAAAAGTTGGGGATTCCATTGGGAACTTAATGCATTATTTTGATTTTGTTTTTTTTTAAACAGCTTTATTGAGGTGTAATTGACATACAGTCAACTTTGCATATTTTTAAGTGTACAATTTGGTAAGTTTTAACATATATAATGTATATATGTGTGTGTGTGTGTGTATGTATATATATATATGCACACCCATGAAAACCATCTCCATGATCAAAATAATGAATATACCCATCACCCCTGAAAGTTCTCTTGTGCCCCTTTGTAATCAGTCCCTCTTGCCCCTACCTCCACCGTTGCCAGGCAACTACTGATCTTTTTGCCATTATAGATGAGTTTGCATTTCCTGGAATCGTGTTTAAGTAAAATCATACAAGATGTATTCTTTTTTTGTTTGATTTCTTTCTGCATAGTTGCTTTAGGGTTTATCCGTGGTGTCCTGTGCGTCAGTAGCTCATTTCTTTTAACTGCTGAATAGTAGCCCATCCTGTGTCACACACTGTGTATCCATTCACCTGTTGATGGACGTTTGGGGGTGTTCCCAGTTTTGACTATTACAAGTAGAGGTGTTAGGAACATTTCTTACAAGTGCTTATATGAACATATGCTTTCATTTCTCTTAAGGAAGTACCTAGGGAACAGAATGCCTGGATCATATGGTAGATGTACGATTGACTTTTCAAGAAACTGTCAAACGGTTTTCCAATGTGGTTGTACCAGCTCACACTCCCCCCAACAGAGTAAGAGAGTCTTAGTTCCTTCACATTCCTGTCAGCACTTGGTATGATCTGTATTTTTAATTTTAGCCCTTTCACTAGGTGGTAGTGATATCACATGGTGGTTTTAATTTGCATTTCCCTACTGACTAATGATGTTGTACATCTTACCATTTGCTTATCTGTATATCTGTGAAGTGTCTATTCACATCATTTGCCCATGTTTTTAAAAGTTGGATTGTTTTCTAAATATTGAATTTTGAGAGTTCTTTATATATTCTCAATATAATTTCTTCATCAGAGAAAGGAATTGCAAATATTTTCTCCCAGTCTCTTCATTCTCATAACAGTGTCTTTTGAAAAGCAGATTTTTTTTGGATAAAGTCCCACTTGCCAGTTTGTTCTTTTATGTACCATACTTTTGGTGTCTTTTTGCCTCTAATCTAAGGTCACAAAGCTTGTTTTCTGTGAAACGTTTTAATTTGAGTCTTTACATTTAGGTCTGTGATTCATTTTGAGTTAATTTGTGTATATGTTGTACTTTATTTATATATATTTATTTTTAAAATTTATTTATTTTTTATATTGTACAGCTGCATGTGGTGGCAGGCTTTGTTTTTTTTAAAGAAACCAAAAGGCAAGTAGTTAATATAATAAACATATATGTCATTATGTATAAGCTTGGGTATAGTGGTAACATAGATTACAAATAGAATCACTGTGAACTCATTAGTTATAAATAGAGAACAATAAAAATATGTTGGTTTAGGACTTAAAATGCCACTGTGATGCAACTTTCCAAAACATTTAACTCTATTTACATCGTGGCTGTATTCCTGGAAAATTCAATGTATATTAAAAACATGACAAAGGAAAAAAAACCCACAAAAAACTGTGGATGAATTTATATGTAAAATGTAGCCAAGCTCTGGGCCCAGGGTAATAAAGATTCTTCACCAACATGAATGCCCAGCAAAACATTTGTAGATTGTATGGGACGCAGGACAGTTGTTCATTCGGTGAGACTGCCCTATGCACTGTAACATGTCTAACGTCCAAGCCCCTTATTCCACCCTCCCAATCATTGTGGCAACGGAATACCCTTTCTCCTACAAATTTCCAAAGCACCTGTGGGGCAGTACTGGTCTACCATCTTTGAGCTGGCCCAGCGCTGTTGGAGAGATGGGGCCAGACTGAGTTCTCACTTCACTCTAGCTCTGCATTTATATGGATTGATCATGTCCATTTAAAAGGCTTAGTATACAGTTGGCATTTTCCTTCAACATTTGAAATACACAAAACTTTCACTCCAAAATTCCATTCCTAGGACTTTGTCTTTTCATTCACTCAAGCAATTCTATATACAAACAATGGATAGAAGGATATATATCACCCTTAACAGCAAATGCCTTTGAGTGTAGAGTTGGGAGATTGGGGTATGAAGGGGGGACTTTGACTTTGTACTTTCTTTTTTTAAAAAAATTTTTATATTTTTATACAGCAGGTTCTTATTAGTCATCCATTTTATACACATCAGTGTATACATGTCAACCCCAATCTCCCAATTCATC